>NW_022436991.1:13105059-13216790 GCF_009761245.1 Sapajus apella | reverse complement strand
TTCCTTCCTTCCTTCCTTCCTTCCTTCCTTCCTTCCTTCTTTCCTTCTTTCTTTATTCTTGTCTTGCTCTGTCACACAGGCTGGAGTGCACTGTCATGATCATAGCTCACTGCAGCCTTGACCTTCCAGGCTCAAGCAATCCTCCCACTTCAGCCTCCCAAAGTGCTGAGATTACAGCCTAAGCTACTGTGCCCAGCCCTAGAAGGCATTTTAACAATTTGGGGTGGTGAGACATGAGCCTGCGAGGGATAGAAGTCAGACTGTTGGGGGACTTTTAATACAGAGCTAAGAGATTGGTATTTACTCAGGGACAAAGGGGAAAAATAGTGGGGATTTCATCATATGGCAGGTACAAGTTCCAACTCATGAACTCAAATGTGCAAGAAAGCTCACTTATTTTTGCTGAATTCAACTTGATTTCTGAATTTGAGCCCTCTCATTTCAACTTTAATGTCAGCCATTTTAGGAATTCCTCTAAAGTAGGTCTCTGAGATTATCTCATGTTCTGGGATCTTACGTTCTGTCAAGGGATTTAGGGACGCCAACTGGCCTCCAAGCAGTCCATCCACTGCTTGACCAGTGTATTAGTCTGTTCTCGCACTGTGAATACAGACGTTCCCAAGACTGGGTAATTTATAAAGAAAAAGAAGTTTAATAGATTCACAGTTTCACAAGGCTGGGGAGGCCTCACAATGATGGCAGAAAGGCTAAGGAGGAGCATGGGCCTGTCTTACATGGCAACAGGCAAGAGATTGTGTCCAGGGGAACTACCCTTTACAAAACCATCAGATTTTGTGAGTCGTATTCTCTATCATGAGAACAGTATGGGAAAAACCCTTCCCCATGATTCAGTTGCCTCCTACCAGGTCCCTCCCATGACATATGGGAATTATAGGAACTGCAATTCAAGATGAGATTTGGGTGGAGACACAGCCAAACCATGTCCGCCAATCATAAGGATGACTGATGATGAAGTGTTTATTATCTCTGCCTGAGTGACAGGTCTAGCAGCTCTCAATAGCCAAGCTAGACCTGAGAATCTTTCACAATCTGGTGATCCCAGCTTCCCCCAGACACACCATTGCAGACTCTTCTCACTTGGCTTTTCTATTACTGTGTTACTGATGTCAGGAGGTAGACTTCAGGTCACACAAGCTCCAGGGTCCATTGACGTCTCTGCTTTTATTATCTCTCTTTTAGTTTAGGAAGCTCTGTGTCCTCACATGGCAGAAGAATAGAAGAGAATAAATAAATTCACTCCTGCAAGCCCTTTTTAATAGCAGCATTAATCTACTCATGAAGGCAGAACCCTCCTGACCTAAACACCTCCCATGAGGCTCCACCTACTGACATGGATGCACTGGGGATTATGTTTTCAATCATGAATTTGGGCACACACACTCATACCATAGCAGTCATGTTTTGATTTCTTTCTCATTTACTGTTGTGTATGTTCTATAGATATTTTATTTGTGGCTACCCTGGGGATTACATATAAAATATTATCATTATGGTAATTTATTTCAAATTTATACCTATTTAACGTCAGTCACATATAAAATCTCTACCTTTTTACAACTTCACATCCCCATTTTATGTCATTGATATCACACACTGCATCTTATATACTGTATAGTCATTAACACAGATTTATAGCTAGTTTTATGCATTTGTGTTTTAAATCTTATAGAAAATAAAAAGTGGAGTTACAAACCAAAATTGTAATAATCCTCTTTTTTATATTTGTCCATGTATTTACCTTTACCAGAGAACTTGGTATTTTCATACGGCTTCAAGTTATTTCAACCTGAGGGACTCCCTTTAGTGTTTCTCGTAGTGCAGTGCTAGTGGTAATGTCTTAATTTTTCTCTTATATTTGAAGGATAGTTTTCGAGATATAGTATCTTAGTTGAGTCGTTTTTTTTTTTTTTCTTTTGAGCAGTGAAATATATCGTTCCACTGCCCTCTGGCCTGCAAGGTTTCTGCTGAGAAGTCTGCTGACAGTTGTATGAAGATCTCTTGTATAATGAGTCACTTTTCTCTTGTAGCTTTAAAGATTCTCTTCACCTTTAAACAGTTTAGCTATAATATATCTTGGTGTGGGTCTCTGGATTTATCCTAAATAAAGGTTATTTAGGATCTTTATCCTAAATGAAGCTTTATTTAGGATATTTATCCTAAATAAAGCTTCTTGTATTTGTATATCCATTTCCTTCCTTAAATCTGGGAATTTTTCAGCCATTATTTCTTTTTTTTTTTTTTTTCTCTGCCTTAAAAAGGAAATAAAGAAAACTCACTAACCAGGGACCATGGAGGGGAAATGGTAAGGAGGCTAATGGAGGGGCATAGGTCCTGTAGCTGGTGCCACAGCTGAAGTTACTGCTAAGTCAGCATGGTAGGTAGTCAAGAAGGAAAACCAGACACAAATTAGGGGAAAGCAAGGACAAATTGAAAACGGCACCTGACTCACACTGAATTAATCCTAATCATGAAGGTGACTATGGAAGAAGCTGGTGCCCTCCACCATGGAGTTGCACACATGCCTGGGCTAAGATTCAGAGAAGCTGAAGTTGTTGATCCAGCCAGTGCTGGCAGAGTTGTGGATTCATCTGCTGCCCCACACCAAGAAAGTGAGCCAACAGATCAGCCGTCTGTACACAACTTTGCAGCAGCCTATCAGCAACAGTTTATCACCTTCAAAGTGCAATGGCCACTGCTATGCTTCAGCCTGCCAGCTCTCACCCATGTAATTCTCCTTGTGAACCCAGAACTATAGAGGGAAGGAAATTCTGTAAAACAGATTTCCAACTTAGCTAAATTGACACAGTGCAAAATCAGTCCTATGAATCCATGGTGATTTATTTTTTCCTATCTCAGCTTTTTCATTTCTATGATATGCTTCTGCTAATTGTGAATCACATCAATGAGCCCCTATTGACAAAATAGGAAGATTATTCTCTATACTGGCTATGTACCTTTCTATGCAGATAAAGTCAACTATTTGGATTTCCATTTTTTCTTTTTAAAATTTGTTTTTATTTTAAAAAATGAATTACATTTATTACTTTTTTTTAAAAAAATTAACTTTTATTTTAAGTTCAGGGATACATGTACAGGTTTGTTATGTAGGCAAACTCAAGTCATGAGATTTTGTTGTACAGATGATTTTGTCACCTGGGCATTAAGCCTAGTATTCATCAGGTACTTTTTCTGATCCTCTCCCTTCTCCTAACCTCCATCTTCTGATAGGCCCTAGTGTGTATTGCTCCCCTCTATGTATCTATGTGTTCTTATCATTTAGCTCCCACTTATAAGCATATGTGTTATTTGGGGTTCTGTTCCTGCATTAGTTTGCTAAAAATAATGGCCTCCAGCTCTATGTATGTTCCTGCAAATAACATGATATTGTTCTTTTTTATGGCTGTATAATATTCCATGGTGTATATGTACCACATTTCTTTATCCAGTCTAACACTGATGGGCATTTAAGTTGATTCCATGTCTTTGCTATTGTGAATAGTGTTCAGACATTATTTCTTCTAATAAGTTCTCTTCTCTTTTTTATTTTGTCTTTCTGAAACTCCTATAATGTATATTATGTGCACATTGGCCCCCTTGATGGTGTCCTATAAGTACTTTCTGCTCTGTTCACTTTTCTTTATTCTTTTTTCTTTTCAGATTTGATAATTTCAAATTACTTACCTTCAAGTGACTGATTTTTTTTCTTGCCTATTTGAAACTGCTGTTGAATTCTTCTAGTGAGGTTTTTCAATTTAGTTATTGCATTTTTCATTCCAAGATTTCTTTTTGGTTCTAGTTTGTTATTTCTATCACTTTGTAAATGTTTTCCATTTGTTCATATACATTTTTCTGATTTTCTTCAGTTCTTTGTCCTTGTTTGTCTTTTGCTCTTTGAGTATATTTAAGACATGCTTTAAAGTTTTTATTTAGTAAATCTCATGTATGTGTTTCTCCAGAGACTGTTTCTGGAGATAAATTTTGTTCCTTTCAATGGGCCATGCTCCCCTCTTTCTTTGTATGCTTTGCGGTCTTTTGTTGAACATTGGTGATATGGTCTGGCTCTGTAGCCACCCAAATCTCATCTTGAATTGTAATCCAAATTGTAGTCTTCACATGTTGGGGGAGGAACCTTGTGGGAGGTGATTAATTATGGAGGCAGTTTCTCATGCAGTTCTTATGATAGTGAGTGAGTTCTCAAGATCTGATGTATTTATAAGAAGCTTTACCCCCATTTGCTTGGCACTTCTGTTTTCTGCCATCATGTGAAGAAGGATATGTTTGCTTCCATTTCTGTCATAGTTGTCTAAGTTTCCTGAGCCCTCCTCAGCCATGCAGAACTGTGAGTCAATGAAATCTTTCCTTTATAAATTACCCAGTCTCGCCAGTTTTTTATAGCAGTATGAAAATGAACTAATACAACTGGGCATTTGAAAAAACAGCCACCTGTCTCAGTCTTTGCACACTGGCAAGGAAGGTCTTCATTAATTTGTGGCTCCCTGAGCCTTGAGATCAACCCTGGGTGAAGGTTTATAGTCTTCTCAGGTTTATTCTGGGCGTGTGTTCTGTCTGGATTTTTGTGTGTTCTTTTCCCCTCAATTTCTCCTAGCAGCTATTATTGTTTTATTTTTCATTTCTGTATTTTTTTAGAGATGGGGTTTTGCTATGTTGCCAAGGCTAGTCTTTAACTCCTGGTCTCAAGTATCTGCCAGCCTCAGCCTCCCAAATTGCTGGGACTACAGGAGTGAGCCACCACACCCAGGTCCAGCAGGTTTTAAATGCCCTTCTTCTCAGGGCTTTAGATGTTCTGCTGTAGTCCTCTGCCTGTAGTCTCTTGCCCTAGCTGTCCATGGGTTTGCAGCTTCCTTTACGTGTTTTGATAGTCACCACTGCCTTTTAAAGCTTCTAGCTTGTGATCCGAACTACGCCCCATTTGTGTCTGAGCTTCAAGACAGGTGAGACAGAAACCAGTTTCTTGAGTACTTGAAATGTGGTTAGTGGAATTAAACCCCAACATTCCACTAGCCACTGGAGGAATTAAACTTTAAATTTTATTCAGTTTTAATTAACTTACATGATTTAAAATTAAACAATAACATATTGGCTATAATAAAAAATATGGAGGGCTGGGCACAGTGGTTCATACCTGTAATCCCAGTACTTCGGGGGGCCAAGGCAGGAGGATCACTTGAGCCCATGAGTTTGAGACCAATCTGGGTAACATAAGGAGACCCCACCTCTACAAAAAAAAACTATTTTAATCAACCAGGTATGGTGGCTTCTGCCTGTAGTCCCAACTATTCGGGAGGCTGAGGTAGGAGGATCACTTGAGCTTGGGAGATCGAGGCTTCCGTGAGCTAGGACTTGTGATTGCACTTCAGCCTGGGTGACAGAGTGAGAATCAGTCTCTAAAAAAATTAAACGTAAAGATGGACAAGTATTGGCAGAGATGTAAGAATTGGAACATTTATACATTGCTGGTGGGAATGTAAAATGGTGCAGCTGCTTTGGAAAATAGTTTGACAGTTCCTCCAAAAGTTAGATATAGAGGCGCCATGTGATTCAGTCAACCCACTAATCCCCTGTGAGGTATATACCCAAGAGACTTGAGAACATGTAGTCACACAAAAACTCATATATGAATGTTCACAACAGCACTATCCATAAAAGCTAAAAATCAGAAACAACCCAAATGTCTATCAACTGATCAATGTGACATATTTAAAATGTAGTGTATCTATGTAATAGAATATAAAAATAAATTAGTACTTATACATTCTACAGCATGGATGAAACTTGGGAAACATAGGCCAAATGAAATAAACCAGACATAAAAAGCACATGTTTTATGAATCCAATGACATGAAATGCCTAGAAAAAACAAATCTATAGAAACAAAAAATAATATTAGTGATCACAAGGAGCTGGAGAGAAGGAGGCAATGGGCATAGGGTTTCTTTTTGGGGCAGTGCAAATATTCAAGAATTAGATAGCTGTGATGGTTGCACAAACTTGTAAACATACAAAAAATGTGAAATTGTACATTTTAAAATAATGTATTTTTCTGTATGTAAGTTATATTTCAATTTAAAAAATAGTCACATGTAACTAGGAGCTACGGCATTGAACAGCACAGGTCAAGATCAGACCTGGAAATTCCTTTCCCCTTGTCAGTGAATAAGATCCCAGTTCTGGCCAATGACACGTACGAGGGAGAGTTGTCACATTCTCCTAGGAAAAGCTTCCTCACTTAGAAGGAGACATGGTAAGATGTGTCCCTTACAAAGAGACATAGAAAGAGACATGATAGAGATGAGCTATTATTCCTGCGTTCTCTTCATCCTTTTTCCTGTGGTGTACGGGACATGCAGCTTAGAACCTGTGATACCATCCTCAGTCCATGAGGCGGCAGGTGGACATACCCATATGTGTATATGTATATACCCTAACCCTATATATACATGTATGGGTATGTATATATATACATATTTTGGCTATTTATTTTATTTTATTTATTGTTAATTTCTTTTTATTCAACTTATTTTAAGTTCCTAGTACATGTGCAGGATGTGCAGGTTCATTACATAGGTAAGTGTGTGGCATGGTGGTTTGCTGCACAGATCAACCCATCACCCAGGTATTAAACCCAGCATCCATTAGCCATTCTTCCTGTTGCTCCCCCTCCTCCCACCCCCATGCTCCCAACAGGCCCCAGTGTGTGTGGCTCTCCTTCTTGTGTCCATGTATTCTCATAGTTCAGCTCCCACTTATAAGTGAGAACATGTGGTGTCTGGTTTCCCATTTCTGCGTCAGTATGCTGAGGATAAGAGCTTCCAGCCCCACCTATGTTCCTGCAAAGGACAGGATCTTGTTCCTTTTTATGGCTGCATAGCTTTCCATGGTGTATATGTACCACATTTTCTTTATCTAGTCTATCATTGATGGGCATTTGGGTTGATTCTATGATTTTGATATTGTGAATAGTGCTGCAATGAACATACATATTCATGTATCTTTATAACAGAATGTATTCCTTTAGGTATATATAATTTCATTTTGTTTATTATTTTTTAAATTTTATTTCAGTAGCTTTAGGGATACACATGGTTTTCGTTACATGGATGAATTTTGTCATGGTGAAGTCTGGGCTTTTAGTGTACCCATCACCCAAACGGTGTGAATTGTACCCAATAGGTGATTTTTCATCCCTCACTTCCCTCCCACCCTCCCCTGTTCTGAGGCTCCAATTTCTATTCTATTACTTTGTCTGCTTTTGTGTACTCATAGCTTAGCTCCCACTTATAAGTGAGAACATATGATATTTGGTATTCTCTTCCTGAGTTCCTTCATTTAGGATAATGCTCCCGTTCCAACCAAGTTGCTTCAGACGATATTATTTCATTCTTTTTTATGGCTTAAGAGTATTCTGTTATATATCTATATCTATGTCATCTATCTATCTATCTATCTATCTATGCACCACAATTTTTTTAATCTACTTATTGGCTGATGGGCACTTAGGTTGATTCCATGTCTTTGCAATTGTGAGTTGTGCTGAAATAAACATACACATGCAGCTGTCTTTTTTTATATAATGATTTCTTTTCCTTTAGGTAGACACCCAGTAGTGGGATTGCTGGATTGAATGTTAGGATCGAATGGTAGATCTACTTTTAGCTCTTTGTGAAATCTCCACACTGTTTTTCCATAGAGACTGTACTAATTTACATTCCCACCAACAGTGGATAAGCATTTCCTTTTCACCACATTCATGCCAATATCTGGCTATTTTTGTTTTCATTTTATTTTATTTGACTTTTTAATAATGGCCATGCTGACTGAGGTTAGGTGGTATCTCATTGCGGAAACCTATGCATATTGAGGATGGCAGAAGGAAAGATGGAAAACACGCGGTGTTTTGATGGTATTGTTGAGTCTTGTCTCATTGTTTACCTGAGGCCTTCCTTATATCTCCACCAGATATTCATTTATTTGAGATGATAAATTGTCCCGTTATTTAAGCCAGTTTGAGTCAATGTCTTGCTGCTGAAAACATCTGAACTGATACAGTTATATTCCCGCATCACACCACTCTTCATTATCATTCTCCTCCTCCTTCTCTTCCTCATATTTTTCCTGGGACTTCCCAAGGTGCTATTTTATGTTGGGTGCAAACTTCAGCACAGAGATAGGAATTTCTGAGACTGTATGCTTGACTGCAAGGTGAGGAGGATTTCTCCCTCATGGGTTTCTCTCTCCTCCTTAAGTAACTGCTGGAGAGATCATTCTATTACTAAACAGCATTTTCACAGCACTTTGCAGCTTTCAGATGTCCGGTACACCGTCCTTTATCTCATTTAATGTTCATTACAACCTAGTAAAATGGTTAGAGCTGGGACTTTTACCCTATTTCGAGCATGAAGAAGGTGAGCAGGTAAGCTTTGGATGGAAGTGATTTGCCCCGGGTCATCTAGGAGGGAAGCAGACAGTCAAACCCAGATCTTCTGACTTCTGTTTTAGTACCTCTAAGAATGACAGCTTCCCTGAAACAGACATTGGGTAGTGGTGCTAGAGTCACATTCATTTCTCTTCTCCTTTCAGCAGGGAGGGACACAGTGGAATCTGCAGTCATGATTTAGACGTATGTACTGGCTGTCCCACCTTCTTCCTGCCCTTTACCAATTCCATGACCAATGGGGTCTGCTTTGGGGCTCAGCAAGGCAGAAAACATCTGGATGACCCCATACCAGAAGGCAGACTTAAAGTCTTAAATATTTGTCTTCTCGGGTTATAGAAGAAATCTTGTCTCCCGGCCTCTAAACCTGAGACAATAGAGTGACCTGGACATAGCTAGGTGGATTTTGGTGCTGCCCTGAATATCTGTGGCATTTGAAAGACAGAGGGCTGGTGTAATTAGGCTGGTTCAGGGTGGCTCATTAACCCACACCCGCAGCAGGAATGAGGAGGAGTCTTACGAAAGCAGTAGTTCCAGTCTGGTTCCCACAGTAAGTCTGGCTCTCGAAGGAAACCAGGAAAGGAGCCTGGTGCCTGCTCAGCTCATTCCACTTACCCAAATCAACTGTCTTCAAGCTCCATACTTAACTCACACGCCTAGCAAATGAAGATGGCTTTATTGCCTGTCTTACTGAGAAAATGCAAAACACCAGCTGTTAGACGTTTCCCAGCAAAAGTTCTTTCTTGGAGAACGTGGTGTGGGATAGCAGGGGGACATCAACTTCGCCATTATCCTCCTCAGCATCATCATAACATCATCTCCATCTACATCAACAACAACACTCAGAATAGCAGAAGTGACATTACCAACACGTTAGGTGTGCTGTGATGCACTTTAACACACCATCTCATTTTACTTCTCACAATATCCCCATGAAATAGGTTCCGATATGACTTCCAATTTACAGAGGAGGAAACTGAGGCACAGAACATTAAGTGGCCTATCTGGAGTCACAAACGCATTCATGTAGAACCCAGGAATGGATCCCATGCTTCTCTGACCCTGAGCCTAAGTGTTACAGTGCTTCTCTAGATGGCAGAAGCATTCAACCATTGATCATTTGATCAGTCAATCAACAGGATCAAATTCTAATCCCTGTGCAATTGCTGCAATTGCAGTCATTCCTCAGTATATTCAGGGGATTGGTTCCAAGATCACTTGTCTATACCCAAATCCTAGCATGCTGAAGACCTGCAGCTGGCCCTGCAGAGCTGCATGTAGAAAAAGTCTGCCATCTGCATAAGTGGGTGTATTAGTCTGCCCTCATGCTGCTAATAAAGACATACCTGAGACTGGGTAATTTACAAAGGAAAGAGGTTTAATGGACTCACGGTTCCACATGGCTGGGGAGGCCTCACAATCATGGTGGAAGGCAAAGAGGAGCAAGTCACGTCTTACATGGATAGTGGCAGGCAAAGAGAGAGCTTGTGCAGGGGAAGTCCTCTTTATAAAACCATCAGGTCTCAGGAAATTTATTCACTATAATGAGAACAGCATGGGAAAGACCCACCCCCATGATGCAGTTACCTCCAATTGGGTCCCTCGCACAACACATGGGAATTGTGAGAGCTACAATTCAAGATGAGATTTGGGTGGGGACACAGCCAAACCATATCAGTGGGTTTCACATCCAGGGAGTACTGTATTTTCATCCAATTTGCTTGAAAAACATCCGCATATAAGTGGTCCCATGTAGTTCAAGCCTAAGTTGTTCAACTCTTGCTCAGTTCTAATCTCTAATGCTTATGATTAGAAATAAAAATGTGAATGAAAAACTGGGTTTATTTATTTATTTGTCTATTTTGCATGCCGGCATGGAAAACAGGAACACTGCTAGTGCCAACTAGGAAGGACTGCCACTAGGGTTAGATGGGATAACTGAGAGTCCAAAGAGAACTGTTTAAAATGGACCCTGGAGAATGAATCAGTGAGGAGTGGGGGATTTCCTCTCCCAGAGGGAAGAACTAGGGTCAAGCTCACCTTCTCTTGGAGTGCATGGCTTTCTCGTTCCAGAAAAATGTGGTTTGTCCAAGCTCAACTTTCCAGGGCCTTTCCCAGGTGACTCCAGAATACCTGATGTCAGGTTGTATTTTTACTTTGTCAAGGCTGCTGCCTTACTTACCCTATGAGAAGGGAGAGTAATTATTGGAGTGAGATCTTTCCCCAGAACATACTCCCACAGAGGGTCCACTGAGCACATGGGCCTTGGCACACCTGTCTCTGAGGGTGAAAAGAGGATGACACAGCTGGGCGCAGTGGCTCACACCTGTAATCCCAGCACTTTGGGAGGCCAAGACAGATGGATCACTAGGTCAGGAGTTCAATACGAGCCTGGCCATGATGGTGAGACCCCGTCTGTACTAAAAATACAAAAAATTAGCTGGGTGTGGTGGTGGGTGCCTGTAATCTCAATTACTCAGGAGGCTGAAGCAGAGAATTGCTTGAACCTGAGAGGTGGAGGTTGCAATGAGATGAGATCACGCCACTGCACTGCAGCCTGGGTGACAGAGCGAGACTCCGTATCAAAAAAAAAAAAAAAAAAAGAGGCTGACACATCTTGTCCCCTTTTTCAGATCTTGGTTTTGTCATCTCCAATAAAGCCGTTATGCATGATGCTGTGCAGAATTCATCAGAAGCCCTGGCACCTGACAGATAGCAACCGGAGTGACCCACCTCAGGGACAGTGACATGGCTGACATCTTCTAGCACAGTGCTGGGCACAGAGAGAGCCGTAATGGCTGCCACCTGCCACACTGTCTTTGAGATCATGATTGTCGTCTTCACTGTGAGTGTGGCCATCACTTCCCTGCCTCAGCCAAGCATTGCACATGCCCTTCCTTCTGCCCTTCTGTCTTGGAGATCCCTGCAGCGTGGAAGGCAGGGCACTTTAAGAAACCAGCCTCATGTTTCAGTGCTGCATCACAGAAATGTCAGAGGCTGAGTCAACTCCAGAATGTAATGTGTCCTGTCAATCGGCCCTCAGACCGAAGACCTGCAAGGTCCATTGACGGAGGCCTGAGAAGATTTATTTTGCATCATTTAATTGCCCTTTTTGCTTTGTAAACATAAAGGTTGTAGCTTATAGTCTGACAGCAAGAGTAGCCTTTTTCTTATCAGAGAAAAAAAATGGCATTTGGATTTTAGAAAACGTTTCCCTCACTCTTCTCTAGCAGCCCACCCCACTTTCTCCTTGCCTAGCACAAGGACCTGGAGGCTTGTTCAGAAAGACCCCAGCATTGGAATTAGATGGACCCCCACTACCTCAGGCAAGTGACCATTCCTCTCTGGCCTCAGTTTTTTCTTCTCTTAAATGTGGATGGCAATAAGACTCACTTCAAAAGGTTGCTGTGAAAATTCACTAGGGTAGTGCCATGGAGTGATTGAGAGTCAGAGCTAGGAGCTGGAGCTTTTGGGTTCAAATCCCAGCTCTGCCACTTACTCGTCCTGTGATATCACCTCTCTAAGCCTCATCTTCCTTGTCTGTCAAATGGGAATGACAGTAATGGCACCTAGTGCACAAGGGTATTAGGAGGAGTAAATGAGTGAGTTAATAGGTGTAAAGATTTTGGAATGGTGTACAGCCTGCTTAATGGGAGCTTTTATTTTATTTTTATTTTTTTGAGACAGAGTCTTGTCGCCCAGGCTGGAGTGCAGTGGCATGATCTTGTCTCACTGCAACCTCCGCCTCCTGGGTTCAAGTGATTCTCCTGCCTCAGCCTCCCAAGTAGCTGGGACTACATGTGCCCACAACCATGCCTGGGTAATTTTCACGTATTTTTAGTAGAGATGGGGTTTCACTATGTTGGTGAGGCTGGTCTTGAACTCCTGACCTCAAATGATCTGCCCACCTCAGTCTCCCAAAGTGCTGGGATTATAGGTGTGAGCCACAGGAGAGTTTCCACGTGATCATGTGCCATGTGCTCAGTTCATGCCTGGCCTGCAAAGGAGGTAGCTGTTGTTATTTACAAAGTAACTCCTCAAGGAACATTTTATGTACTGCCTTTTAATAATTTGGGGATTTCCTATAAAATGCAGATTTCTGGTTGCTTGTGAGAAACTGGAAGCTCTCTAGTGTCGAGAACCACATTCCTACAAGGTAACAATTGCTGTGCTGAGTGGTGGGACCTGCCAATTACCCTCAGACCAGTGAGGATTCCTTTTCTCATCTTCTGGCCACAGAACCCTGAAAGAGGCTCTTACTCCTACAGGCTGAGGCCACTGGGGCCCTTCTTTTCTCCCAAGATGTTCATCTAGTGTCAAAAGTAAGAAATGCATCAACTTGCCATGGAGTTATTTTTCTAGCCTTGACTGAGGCAGGGCTGTGTTCTTGGCTACGGGTTTCAGAGCAACCCTACTACCCTTGGGCCACACGAGGTCTGCTGAATTCCAAAAATACTCAACACAGAAATTCAGAGTGAAAAGCACCTAAAGTTAAATAAATAAATTAAAGAAACAAAAACGAAAACACAAACCACAGAATTTTCATGTTGCTGCTTTTCAAATATCTCAGCCGTTAGCCATTCTTACTTAGTTTAATCACTAGGCGATTTAAGTCTTTAGAGTATCTGCATGTTTACATGAGACTTAATAATATGTTTTTCATTTTGAATGCAGGAAAAATTGTAACCCTTTCAAATATTTTCTCCATCAATTGCTCCTCTCTGTAAGCTGCTCACCATGACTTTGCTTTTCTGGTCTGTATTGTCTAGTTGGAAACATTAACTCTATCACGTAACCATCTGTAAGCAAATATCCAACAATTTCAATCCACAGAAATCAGTTCTATGACTCATTTCCACCTTTCAAAAGGGGAGATTTTCCTTTGCAAAAAAGATCTAAAAAGTTGTAGCAGGTGCTAGGTCAGTAACATCAATAAATAAAAAGGGCTGAGTGTGAGTAATAGGGAGTGGTGAGGAGTGTGGCAAGCTGAAGACAACATGCACTGTGTAGAAAAGGCAGCTGAAACTCAGCTGCCAAGAAGGAACTGAAACTCAGTGTTACCAGGCAGTCTAATTTTTAAAGAAAGTTGGGAACTCTCGATTTTTATCGATAATTGTTCAATTTTAAAATATCGATACGTGCTAAAAAATAAAAGAAAAACCCAACTCCATTAGCCAAGCAAAACACATCTATGAGATCAATTGTGCTCAAATATGCAGCCTTTTCGGTGCAGAATATTAGTGATGTGTTTCAGGTGTGGAGTCAGAAGACCCAGGGGTTGGCTCTGAGCGTTGCCACCAGCTGATTGTCAGGGTCGTTGAAATTCTCTGAACTTCAGTTTCTTCATCACTAATATGGAGACACAACTATTTGCCTGAAAGAGTTATTGTTCAGGATTAAATGAAGAAATCCTTATGCAAATCTTGGTGCACTTCCAGCACATAGTAAATGCGCAGGAAATAAGTGGTGGCCGTAAGAGCTTTCCTATGTGAGAAGCACATGATTTTTTACTGGTGATGATCAAATAGCTTTTTGCCACAGCCAGACCAGCAGATCTGTGGCCAACCAAAACGTGAACATGATTTGATTGCAGTAGTTACCAGCTCCTGTTACTCCCTTCTAAAATTGGTTTCTCCAGAGCTGAGCCCACTGACCCCGCAGAGTGGAGGTCCAGCTTCCATTCTCCCACCATTCACTCAGCAGAGAAATGCAAACATTGCTGTTTCCTGCGTACTCAGCTTGGCTGCAAATGCATTCAGCAACGACCAAATGGGGGGCAGTGTGGCATCGCATCCTGAGTCAAAGAGACCCTGGACAGGGTCTGCTGGTTGCCAAGTCTTTCCTTGGCACAAAATGAGCAGTCAGCAGAAGGTGTTTTATACACTGCCCTGAATCCCTGTGAATTAGCCTGCTATTAGCATGAAAAATATTAAGCAATAAACAGTTGCGATATTTAACACTCTCTACAGAGGCCCGTTGCCACAGGCGTAACCACTGCAGACTGTGTTAATGAGCAAAGGGAAGCCATGCAGTAGGAAGGGACGGGGCTGGCTGTGGCATACGCAGGCTCTTGGCACCTCACACACAAAACGTGCGAGGTGGAAGGTGCTTCTGTGCCCAGGCCTCCGCTTGGGCACACATACATGCAAACACAAGCCTGTGTACATACACGCACATGTCCACATGCAGATACACACACAGTAAATATTTATGCACAAGTGCAATGTACCCAGGAACCTGAACACATGCGTGCCACATTCACATGCGCATGCACTCAGATATCCAGCCCATCTTGTACTCATAGACCCAAATACGCACTCACAGGCATATCCAAATACGCACTCACAGGCATACCCAAATACACACTCTTCAGCCTGGAGAGCTGTCAGCCCCAGATGCTCTCAGACTGTTGGTTCCCAGGATAGACCACGCTGTTGTGCGATTTGGGTGTCCGCCTCTCAATTACCTTCAGCGCCACCTGGGTTGGGGTCTCCCGACTGAGATGGTTCTCGTTTGCAACTATGGATCCAGAAGCCTCCAAGAAATGGTTCACCAAGATGGAACTGTATGTGCTTACCTAGCTTTGTGAAACGAAGAAGGGGGAAGATGTTGAGAGACATTAGGTTTGTCCTGCACCCATGGCTCCTTTGTGGAGAATACCTTTTGGTTTGTGATTGGTGGTGGGTGGGTGGCAGCTGCCTTCTTGGTATATTCTTGGGTTGTGTGTGTGTGTGTGTGTGTGTGTGTGTGTGTGTGTGTGTGTGTAGAACACCTGTACATTGATAGGAATCAACTCTCAAGGAGCAAATAGATGTGCGGATGGGAATCTGCTCAGGGCCTTCAGCCCGGAGAGCTGTCAGCCTCAGAGGCTCTCAGGCTGATGGTTCACCAGGATGGACCACTCTTTGTACTCGTCCATCTGGGTGTCTGCCCCTCAAATACCATCAGTGCTTCCTGGGTGGGGGTCTCCTGACCAAGCTGGTACTTGGTACAAGACTCAGTCTCAAAAAATAAAAATAAAAATAAAATAATAAAAAAATGAAAAAAATGCACATACACACAACTAAAAATTGGTCCCCCAATGATGGGTATAGTGATTTGATCTTATCTGATAACAGAACTTATTTTCTGTCCTTTTGGAGTAGAGATTTGGTCAAAGGATGACTTCACTTAGTGATCAGTAACCCTGATGACAGCTTCACGTGACGGATTTTTACAAGATTTGGCTGCAACAGAACAGTGGCTACGTAGAACCGGGGATACAGATATTTAGGCTAAAAGAGTAAGAGCAACCAGTGGACCTTTAAGGAGTCATTTATATGACTGGAGACAGTACAGACGTTAATGGTTTTGTTTCCCTAGGACCCTAATCAGTGGGAGGGTTCCAAAACTTTCCATGACCCCCTCCTTCCTTAGGACCCAGTCTAGACTTACGCATTCTGTACTGATCTTCTGTCAGCCTTAGTTCTGACTCTTTTCAGTTACTTTTAACTATGCCTGCGAGGCTCCAAATATCCTGAGCAATTTGCTTTAAAACAATAGAAAAATGTAGGCACAGTGGCTCATGCCTATAATCCCAGCACTTTGGGAGGCTGAAGTGGGTGAATCATTTTAGGTCAGGAGTTCGAGACCAGCCTGGAAAACATGGTGAAACCAATCTCTACTAAAAATACAAATATTATTTGGGCATGGTGGTGTGTGCCTGTAATCCCAGCTATTTGGGAGGCCGAGGTGGGAGAATCCCTTGAGCCCTGGAGGCGGAGGATGCAGTGAGCAAAAATCATGCCATTGCACTCCAGGCTGGGTGACAAGAGCAAGACTCCATCTCAAAAACCAACCAAACAAACAAACAAAAAATTACCTTATTCCTTTATTTTCTTGGGTCTTTGAACATACTGATATCTTCCCAGAAAGCTCTTTTCCTGCCTTCTCTCTCTTTCTCTTTTTATTTTTATTTTTGAGACAGGGTCTCACTCTGTGGCCCAGGCTGGACTGCAGTGATCCAATCTCTGCTCACTGCAACTTCCACTTCCCGGGTTCAAGTAATTATCCTGCCTCAGCCTCTTGAATAGTTGAGACTACAGGCACATGCCACCATGCCCAGCTAATTTTTGTATTTTTAGTAGAGACAGGGTTTCACCATGTTGGCCGGGCTGATCTCAAACTCCTGAACTCAAAGTGATCCACTTGCCTAGACCTCCCAAAGTTCTGGGATTACAGGTGTGAGCCACTGAGCCTGGCCATCCCTTCTCATTTTTAAAACCCAACAGAAATGTCACTTCTGGGAATACTTCTGTTTAACTCAGCAGGCAAAATCCATTAATCCATTATGAGCCTACTACGTGTTAGGCACTGTGTTTGGGGTTCATGATCTTGAACTTCTGAACTCAAGTGGTCTTTCCATCTCAGCCTCCCAAAGTGCTGAGATTACAGGTGTGAGCCACTGCACCTGGCCATTTGTGTTTGGGATTTAAAGACAGATGTAATACAGTCCAGGCTCATGTGGAATCCTGAGAATTAGCTACCATGCCTAACTGTGCTCCTAAAGCACCCTGCACACAGTGCCTTGTGGTAACGTTAGCTGTTGTAGTGTGCACGTATTTTCATGTCTGTGTTATTTCCTAAAGAATCAGCTGCTGCTTTTTCCTCTTCTCCTCCTCCTCTTTCTTCTCCTCCTCTCCTCTTCCTCCCCCCTTCTCCTCCTCCTCCTCCTCCTCCTCCTCCCCATCTCCTCCTCCATCTTCTCTTCTTTTTTTAATTGTAGACTCAGGGGTTACATGTAAAGGTTTGTTACACAGGTATATTGAGCGATGCTGAGGTTTGGGCTTCTTGATCCTGTCACTCAAATAGTGAACACAGTACCTTATAGGTAGTCTATCTCTTTCCTCCCTCCCCACTTTTGGGATCCCTAGTGTCTATTATTCCCATCTTTTTGTCCATGTGTACTCAATCTTTAGCTCCCTCTTATAATTGAGAATGTGTGGGATTTGGTTTTCTGTTTCTGTGTTACTTTGCTTAGGATAATGGCTTCTAGCTATATCCATGTTGCCGCAACGGACGTAATTTATTATTTTGTGTGGCTGCATTGTATTCCATGCTGTAGGTATCCCACATTGTACCTATCCAATCCACCATTGTTGGGCACCAGGATTCATTTCACACTTTTGCTATTGTGAGTAGTCCTGTGGTAAACATGGGGGTGCAGATGTCTTTTTGGTAGAATGATTCATTTTCCTTTGTTCTGAGTGTGGTGGGAATGGGATCACTGGGTGGAATGGTAATTCCATTTTGAGTTCTTGGAGAAACCTCCAAACTGCTTTCCACAGAGGCTGAGCTCATTCGCATTCCCACCAACAATGTATAAGTGTTCCCTTTTCTCTGCAACCTTGCCAGCATCTGTTATTTTTTGACTTTTTAATAGTAACCATTCTCACTGGTGTGAGATGACAGCTCATTGTGGTTTTGATTTGCATCTCAAGAACGAACTCCTTCAAGTCTGAAGCTGTGCCTTTTATATTACTGTGTTACCCGTGCTCAGCACAGTGCTTGGCCTAATGTAGATAGTTGATAGGCTCTAAATGGGATCTAATCAAACTCCACAGCTTCTGCGCAGCAAAAGAAACAGTCATTAGAGTGAATCAGCAACCAACAGAATGGGAAAAAATTTTTGCAGTTTACCCATCTGACAAAGGGCTGATATCCAGAATTTACAAAGAACTAAAACAGATTTACAAGAAAAAAAAAAACGAACAAGCCCATTCAAAAGTGGGCAAAGGATATGAACAGACACTTTACAAAAGAAGACATACATGAGGCCAACAAGTATGTGAAAAAATGCTCATCATCACTGGTCATCAGGGAAATGCAAATCAACACTACATTGAGATACCATCTCACGCCAGTTAGAATGGCGATCATTAAAAAATCTGGAGACAACATATGCTGGAGAGGATGTGGTGAAATAGGAACACTTTTACACTGTTGGTGGGAGTGTAAATTAGTTCAACCATTGTGGAAGACAGTGTGGCAATTCCTCAAGGACCTAGAAATAGAAATTCCATTTGACCCGGCAATCCCATTACTGGGTATATATCCAAAGGATTACAAATCATTCTACTATAAGGACACGTGCACACAAATGTTCATTGCAGCACTCTTTACAATAGCAAAGACCTGGAACCAACCCAAATGCCCATCGACGATAGACTGGATAGGGAAAATGTGGCACATATACACCATGGAATATTATGCAGCCATGAAAAACGATGAGTTTGGGTCCTTTGTAGGGACATGGATGAACCTGGAAACCATCATTCTCAGCAAACTGACAAGAGCAGAAGATCAAACACCGCATGTTCTCACTCATAGGTGGGTGTTGAACAATGAGAACACAGGGACACAGGGAGGGGAGCACTACACACTGGGGTCAGTTGGGGGGAAATAGGGGAGGGACGGTGGGGGGTGGGGAGCTAGGGAGAGATAGCAAGGGGAGAAATGCCAGATGTAGGTGATGGGGAGGAAGGCAGCAAATCACACTGCCACGTGTGTACCTATGCAACAATTTTGCATGTTCTTCACATGTACCCCAAAACCTAAAATGCAATAAAATAAATAAATGGGAGGGAAAAAAAGAAATCTACTGTAGTAAATGCAAATGATAGTAGCCAGCAATGAACTGTAAGTAGATTTGTTGGTGTAAAATGAAGGAGGGAGGGTGGATGTGATCTCATGAGGCATTTTAAGTGCTACGTGAGATGGCTCTGATTAGTGAGGTAAGAGACAGCTGCCTGCAGAATGTTTTCACTCCTGCAATGACAAGGCTTCCATAAGTCAAGAACACATTTAGGGCCAGCCTGGATCGGGGCAGTGAGAGTGGGGATGGAGAGAAATGGACTCCAACCAACAGGGGTCAAGACAGGGAACACTGTTGGGTAGGGCTAGATAGAGAAGAATAGCTGTTGGTGGGAGTGTAAATTAGTTCAACGATTGTGGAAGACAGTGTGGCGATTCCTCAAGGACCTAGAAATAGAAATTCCATTTGACCCAGCAATCCCATTACTGGGTATATATCCAAAGGATTATAAATCATTCTACTATAAGGACACGTGCACACGAATGTTCATTGCAGCACTATTTACAATAGCAAAGACCTGGAACCAACCCAAATGCCCATCGATGATAGACTGGACAGGGAAAATGTGGTACATATACACCATGGAATACTATGCAGCCATGAAAAACGATGAGTTTGTGTCCTTTGTAGGGGCATGGAGGAACCTGGAAACCATCATTCTCAGCAAGCTGACACAAGAACAGAAAATCAAGCACCGCATGTTCTCACTCATAGGTGGGTGTTGAACAATGAGAACACAGGGACACAGGGAGGGGAGCATCACACGCTGGGGTCTGTTGGGGGAAAATGGGGGAGGGACGGGGGGTGGGGAGTTGGGGAGGGATAACATGGGGAGAAATGCCAGATATAGGTGATGGGGAGGAAGGCAGCAAATCACATTGCCATGTATGTACCTATTCAACAATCCTGCATGTTCTTCACATGTACCCTAAAACCTAAAATGCAAAAGTATATATAAATACATTTATAAAAGAATAAGATAGCTTTGTCGCTGCTTAGATCATCGACTGAGAAGAGGTACCATTCCCTGAGATGGGGATGATGGGAGGAGGTTTGAGAAGGAGAGGCCGGTTTGTAGAGGATTCATGCAGGTGCTTTAGTAGGAAGCAAGCCCAGGAAACACTAGCAGGGAAGTGGGGCAGCAGGACAGGGAGGGGAAGGAGTGCCATTGTGCAGCAAGGCAAAAGATCTGCGGCTTAGACCTGCAGGCAGCCCTAGGGACAGCGCAGGCCACACCCCAGAGCTGTCTCTATCCTGGGCATGAGGCCTGAAGTGTTTATATTCTTGCAAATAGCAGTCATTGGTTAAAAACTCTCCCCAGTGGGGACATAAATCCCCAGGCACTCTGGCCCTGTGCCCATCCAGGAATAGCGGTTTCCAGCAGCCTGTGTGTAGCCAACCCTCTGACAAAGCACCAAGGGGTTGCCGGTTGGGAGTGGAAACAACAGGAACTTGGCAGCACGAAGCCGCCAAGCTGGTTGACAGAGCTACACAGTAGCAGGGTTGAGGGTTTGGTTTGGGCTTTCCTGAGTTGGCGTTACATGGGGATGGGTTCTCTGAGTGCAGATCCACATTAGTAAGTTGGTGTGTGAGGCTGTTCTTGCATGGCTATAAAGAAATACCTGAAATTGGGCCATTTATAAAGAAAGGAGCTTTCATTGGCTCATGAAGGCTTTTATTCTGCAGACTGCACATGCAAGGCATCAGCAGCTGCTTGGCATCTGGGGAGACCTCAGGGAGCTTTGACTCCTGGCAGAAAGTGAAGGGGGAGCAGGCACGTCACATGGGAAAGCAGGAGCAAGAGTGGGTGGGAAGTGCCACACGCTTTGAAATGATTGGATCTTGGCCAGGCACGGTGGCTCACACCTGTAATCCCAGCACTTTGGGAGGCTGAGGTAGGGGGATCATTTGAGGTCAGGAGTTCGAGACAAGCCTGGCCAACATGGTGAAACCCCATCTCTACTCAAAAAAACAAACAAACAAACAAAAAAAACTTAGCTGACGTGGTGGCACACACCTTTAGCCCCAGCTACTAGGGAGGCTGAGGCAGGAGAATTGCTTGAACCTGGGAGGTGGAGGTTGCAGTGAACTGAGATGGTGCCACTGCATTCTAGCCTGGGCAACAGCAAGACTCCCTCTCAACAACAACAACAAAAAGGAATGACCGTATCTCCTGAGAACTCACTCATTGTTGCTAGGACAGCACCAGGTCATGAGAGATCCAATTCCGTGATAAAAACACCTCCCACCAGGCCCCACCTCCAACCTCGGGGATTACATCTCAACATCAGATCTAGGTGGGGACAAATATCCAAACCGTACCAGTGGGTTAGACATTCATTCAATCAATCCATCAATATTACAGTGCACCCTGTGCCTTGTTCTGTTGCTGGCAACAAGGCTCCTGGCAGATAAAGTCTTGGCCCTCCTAGAATACTCACTCTCATGGCACAGATAATAAACAGCAGAGTTCTAACACGTCCGGTAGTGGTAAGTGCCAGGGAGGAAATGAAAACAAACAAAACTGAGGGGGGGGATGGTGAGCGAGGGGGTGAGCTGGAGTTTGCCTAAGCTGTCTTTAAGGAGGGGACATTTGAATTGTGGCATGAAAGGAGGGAGCCAGTTATGCCAGCATCTGGGGGAAGAGCATTCCAGACAAAAAAGGCTGAGAGAGAAACAGGCATGGACTGATCACAGGACTGCAGGAAGGCCTGTGTGGCAGAGAGGAAGTCAGAGACCAGGACACAGAGTGAGTGCCTCGGCCATGAGCTTTGTTGTCAGTGTAATGGGTAGCCACTGACGGTCCATATTTATGCGTTTAAAATGTATTTAGCTTTTAACTGGCAAATAATAATTGCATACATTTGTGGCACACTGTGATGTTTTGATACGTATTCATGTTGCAGAATGATTTAATCATGCTAATTAACATACCTGACATCTCATTTACTTACAATTGTTTTGTAATGAGAACATTTAAAATGTACTCTTTTAGCAAATTAAAATGTGTAATACATGAGTATTGATTATATCACCATTCTGTAAATGCTGTTCACTGCAGCGGTATTCACAATGGCTAAGATACAGAGGAAACTCAAGTGCTCATCTATTGATGAACAAATAATGGAAATATATATCCACAAAGGAACGCTAGTCAGTCCTCAAAATGGAGGAAATTCTGTCATTTGGAGTAACACGGCTAATCCTAGAGCCAAGTGAAATAGGCCACGCACAGAGAGAGAAATACTGCATGATTCCACTTACACGTAGAATCTAAAAAAGTCAGACTCACGAAGCAGAGAGTAGAATGATGGATACCAGAGGTTGTGGGGAAGGAGTGGATGAGAACAGGAAAGAGGTTGATTATTATTTTTTTTTTAAAAGAAGTATGCTTAGATTTAGGTTTTATTTTTTATTTTATTTTTAAAAATTGATAATAACTTTTGTAGAAATTTATGAGGCACATATGATATTTTGTTATGTACACAGAATGTGTAATGATCAAGTCAGGATGTTTAGGATATCTATCATCTTGATATTTTCATATTTTTATACATTTGTATATATTTGAAAATTATATATTTTTAAATAGCTAGGGAAAAAAAGACTTGAAATGTTCCCAACACATAGAAATGACAAATATCAAGATGATACATATCCTAACATCAGAGTCACCCTACTCTGCTGTCAAACATTAGAACTTATTTCTTCGCTTTTTTTTATTTTTCTTTTTTTTATTATACTTTAAGTTCTGGGGTACATGTGCAGATCATACAGGTTTGTTACATAGGTGTACATGTGCCATGGTGGTGGTTTCCTGCATTCATCGTCCCGTCATCTACATTAGGTATTTCTCCTTATGCTATCCTTCCCCAATCCCCGCATCCCCTGCTATTCCTGCCCTAGCCCCCACCCCCTAGGCCCCAGCATGTGATGTTCCCCTCCCTGTATCGGTGTGTTCTCATTGTTCAACACACACATATGAGTGAGAACATGCGTTGTTTGGTTATATTTATTGCAGCACTATTCACAATAGAAAAGATATAGAACCAACTTACGTGTCTATCAATAGTTGCGTGGATAAAGAAAAGGTATATATATATACACACAGTGGAATACTATTCAGCCATAAAAAGCATGAAATCCTATCATTTGCAGCAACACGGATGGAACTACAGGTTAATATGGGAAGTGAAATGGGCCAGGCACAAAAAGACAGATCAAAACATTAACATCATGGAGATAGAAAGTAGAATGATAGTGGCCAAGGCTGAAAGGGTGTGTGTGCATGTGGTGGGGCACTCGAGAAGTGGGGGGATAAAGAGAGATTCATAGATGGTTTTGAATAAAGGGGCGATATGATTCACATTTCTACCTTTTTAGAAGGTTACAATGGGAAACAAAGAGTGGAGGCCGTGAGTCCAATTAGGAGCCTATTGCTGGTGATTTGGAAGTAGCAGTGGAGGTGATGGGAGGTGGGAAGATTCAGGATGTGGTTTGCTTGCAGACCCAGCAGAACTGGCTGTAGTATTGCATGCAGACTGTAAAGACAGGGAGGAGTCGGGGCTGAGTCGGCTCTGAGCAATGGGGTGAACAGGGTGTCTACTGAGGTGGGAAATCTGTCAGAGAAATAGGTTTGGGGAAATCATATCAATTTCCCTTTTGCTAATTGGGAGGCATCCAGGTGGAGATAAGCAGCCCATAGCATGAGGAAGTCTGGACTTCAGGGAGGAAGTTGAGAATTATTGGTTAGTAAGTAATCTTTGAAGACACAGGGCTTGGAGAGATCACCTAGGCAGTGAGTGTAGAAGGGAGATCTGAGAAGCAAATGCCAGGGTGTTCCAATGTGTAGTATCAGGAAGCAGGAGGCAAAGCCTGCAGAGAAGGCAGAGACAGAGAAACTTTGAGCAGGAGGAAAGTCAGGAGCATGGTGTCCTAAGAGCATGGAGAACACAGCATTTTAAGGAGGGAAGGGCCCGCTGAGTCGCATCTTGCAGAGCAGTTCAGTAGAAGATGTGGTGGTTGATGGAGGTGGTGGTTAGAGGTGGGGGAAGCGCGAGGTGATTTATTGGAGAAGTTATAGAAGAGAATGAATTTGAAAGTGGACACAGAGCATGTTTAAGGCATTTTCCTATAAGGGGAAGCTGAGAAGTGAAGTCTAGGTTATTTCTGTTACTATGCGAACGGTTTCAACATATTCTATGCTGATGGGATGATCCAACACAGAGTTGGAAACTCAGGGAACAGGTCTGAGCTGGAGATAAAACTTTTTTTTTTCCCTTGATATGCAGTCTCACTGTCACCCAGGCTGGAGTGCAATGGCATGATCTCAACTCACTGCAAACTTCACTTCCCAGGTTCAAGTGATTCTCCTGCATCAGCCTCCCAAGTAGCTGGGATTACAGGTACCCGGAAGCATGCCTGGCTAATTTTTGTATTTTTGTAGAGGTGAGGTTTCACCATGTTGGTCAGGCTGGTCTTGAATTCCTGACCTCAAGGTGATCCACCCACCTCAGCCTCCCAAAATGTTGGGATTGCAGGCATTAGCCATCACACCCGGCCTGGAGAGAAAACTTATTAAGTATCATTCAGATGCTTGCAGCTCCACAGAGAAGAAAAAAAACGACCAAACTTTCACAAACAACAAGACGTCTCAACTCATGAAACGGTAATTCTAGAGGTAGAGCAGGTTCTAGGGTTGATTGTTCCAGTTGCTCAATAACACACGTCAGTGAAGTCCCCAAATCGACACCGTCCCTCCTCTCTGTCCCCCATTGTTGAAGCTTCATCTTAGGGATGCCTGTGGTCATCTGGGCAATGCACGTTCATGTTCAGCAGAAGAGAGCAACACCCCTCTCCCAGTTGTCACTACCGCCATTCTCTTCAGTCCGATTAGCCATCCTAAGTCATATACCTACAGTCACTGTTAAAATGTGTGCCTTGATTGGCTGAGAAATTAGCCTCCATACCTGGTGTTGGGGATGATGTCAGACTCCTGTGGCTCACATGGATTCATGGAGTAACAATGGGCTTTTGAACAAAACGCTATGAAGGCAGCCAGGGAAAATGTTATGTGTGGATGCTGAACAAGCAGAAATCAATTTTATCTACAGGTTTCATCAGGGTGGAAAGAGCAATCAATACTGTCAGAGAGTGGGAGAGATTTTCTCAGGAAATCCTGTAACTTGAGAAGAGAAGTAGATTTATTATCTATTATTACATTAAATTAATTTAATTTATTATAATTTATTATAAAGAATGTCAAAACTTCCTTATATACAACCCCAACTTAAATATTAATATCCTTGAAATAGAGGTTTCCTATAACTTCTCTATTTAGTGGGGCATAGTGAATGAATATAGAAAAGTTTCATCTTACAACCTCAGCTAGGACAGGCGTAGAGAAGGAAGTGAAAGTTCTCTCCATTGGCAAGAGGCAAAACTGGTCCTTGAGTTCAAGGAGAATGGGATGTGGGTCCTTTCTACTCCGTAGTATTCCTGTGATGGATATTACAAGCAGAAAGCCACCTCCTTAAATCCCAAATCAGATGGATGTATCAACAGGACAAGTTCAGGTGTGATTTATGCTGTATCACCCACCTGGTTTTGAGAGATGTTCAGCTTAGCCTACTGCCTCTGGGTGAGGCTAGCTCTCCTGGTGATCCCTCTTATTTAGACATAGGGCGTGCCCTAGCCATTCATATTAAATGGGAGCTGTGGATGCAAGGAAGACCCCAAGCCTGATCTGTGCATGAGGATTATTTAGGATGCAAACTGGTGTCTGACAGTGAATCCTCATTGCAGCAGAGTTTCTGTGTCTAAGTAGGGGCAAGTATGCGTGGAAAATCTATGGCTTGATTAAACGACACAGATGAATAAATGAAGGGCTCCAGCCAGGCGAGGTGTGGGGTCCAGGCGAGGTCTATAATTAGTCCAAAAGAATTCAGGTTAGGCCTACAGACGCAAGGCCACTTTAGAAACCTACAGGTCATTCCATAGACAAATGTCTGTAGTCTTAATGAACAGCTCTCTGAACTCAGTGCATGGCATCAGCCATAGACAGCAGAATTTCTCCTCTTGACCAATGCTTAAGTCATGAGAGTCAGACTGCTTATAGTCAATGCTGTCTAGTGGAATGAGGATAAGTTTTGAAGACAGGCTGGGGTTTGGATCCTGGGTCCATTACTTATTAGCTATATGGCCGTGGATAAGTAACATTGCATTTCTCATCTGCAGTATCCTTATCTATTAAGTGGATATGTCAAGTGTTGTCATAGGAATGGTGGGAGGATTAAATAAAATAATGTATATAAAGCTTTTTAGCATGTTCCAGGCATAGAGTAAGCACTCAATAAACTGTAGCTGTTATTTTGGGAAGAACAACTCAGCTCTTCTTTTTTTGAGACAGAGTCTCACTCTGTTGCCCAGACTGGAGTGCAGTGGTGTGATCTCAGCTCACTGCAACTTCTGCCTCCTGGGTTCAAGTGATTCTCCTGCCTCAGCCTCCCGAGTAGCTGGGACTACAGGCGCCTACCACCATGCCTGGCTAATTGGACAGCTCAGTTCTTAAGCCTTAAATGGACCTCCAACCCACCTACTCAGCAGGGCTCTGCAGAAACCTATTGGAAGTGACAAGAAGGATATCATTGTTGCATGACGTTGCTGATAATTCCTGTCAAACTCCTGTGCCTCAGAGGATGATAAGGAGAATGAGAATGCAAAGACGGTCATTTACTTTACTTAAGAAAAGCGGCCAGGCACTGTGTTTCATGACTATAATCTGAGCACCTTGGGAGGCCGAGGCAGGTAGATCACTTGAGGCCAGGAGTTCGAGACCAGCCTGGCCAACATGGCAAAACTCTGTTTCTACTAAAAATACAAAAATTAGCCGGGTATAGTGGTCTGCACCTGTAATTCTAGCTACTTGGGAAGACTAAGGGAGGAGAATTGCTTGAACGTGGGAGACGGAGGTTGCAGTGAGCCAAGATTGTGCCACTGCACTCCAGCCTGGATGACAGAGTGAGACTTTGTCTCAAAAAAGAAAAAAAAGTCACAAAGAAGAGGTTGAGATTATATCAACTTTAACACCTTGGCCAAACTTCCACACTGTGGGGCTGATGATGAAAAGAGAACAGAGAACACAAGAATGGTCAAGGAAATATACCTTCTTTGCTTACGTTTTTGTGAAAAGGCAATGACTGGCAATGGCAGCTCATGGGCTGATCATGCCAGACCCTTGAATTGTTCACAGTCACACACAAGAAATCCTGAACAACTGAAGGGTCTGGCATATCACTCACCCCAAATTCTTAATCTGGTTTTTAAATGTCTTCATGACCTAGAATCGTACTCACATCTCCAGTGTCTTCTCTTCGCATTTAAGCTTTGTTCACTCCACTCTTCTCTTGTGACATTGTTCTTCTTTCCTTTAGTCTATCGATCTGAGCTCCTTCATGCCTCTGGGCTTTTGTGCTTGGCATCTCTTCAGCCTGAACCTCTCTTGCCTGAAAGCCCCTCCTGACCCTTTTTTCCTTGACTGACTCCTAGTTGGACCTTAGGTCTTGGCTTACTGTTGTATCCTTGGGGACATCTTATCTGATTTTCCAGACTACTATTATGTATGTTCCCTTAGCACCTTGACATTCTTCACAGTAACTATCCAGTTGAAATTAATTATTAATTCATAAAGTAATTACTATTATTAGGGTAATTATTTAATCTCTCTCCTGCTGGTCTGTATTGATTAGGATAGACAGTATATTTCTAGAAAAAAATAAAAGGAGTACTATGCCAGAGAACTTAAAGGGTAAAATGATGGCCAAGGAGTCTTGCCTTTTAGTCATCCATATACCATCCACCCATCCATCCATCCATCCATCCATCCATCCATCCACACACCAACCCACCCACCCATCTATCCATCCATCCATCCCTCCATACATCCACCAATACATCCATCCATCCATCCACCTACCCATCCATCCATCCATCCATCCATCCACCTACCCATCCATCCATCCATCCACCCACCTACCCACCCATCTATCCATCCATCCATCCATCCATCCATCTACCCATCTATCCATCCACCCACCCATCTATCCATTCATCCATCCACCCACCCACCCATCCATCCATCCATCCACTTGTCCATCTGTCCATCCATCCGTCCCTCCATCCATCCACTCATCCATCCATCTGTCCATCCATCCATCCATCCATCCATCCATCCATCCCATTCACTCTATCTAGTACATCATTTAAGACAACAGACACTTCGATGATTTACTATATATTAGGCCCTTGGTAAGCTCCATAAGGTCCATTTATGCACTCATTGATTCTGCTATTCTTTCCAAATTTACTAGAAGATGCAATTATTTGCCATCACAGTGCCAAGGCCAAGTGGGCAAATGTCTAAGTCCTATTGGAAGGAGAATAATGAAGTGTCAAAAATGTGAATTTACCTGTGTTTTTAATCAAGTGATAGGGGCAAGGTGGAGCACAAACCTAAATGGATTGTTAGGATAACCAGTAGAGGCTTAATTGGAGAAGATGATGCAGGAAAATGTCTGCAAGACTGATCCACATTTAAGGTGGATGTTTGTGGAGCTTCTAGGAGCTTCTATAATGCACTACAGTGAGAATGAGTTTATTTCTGAGTACTGGGCCAGGCATCAGCACTTGACTTTACCCAAGTCAATGTGTTGGCAGTGGCTAAGATCACTGTGTTAGCCTTGGCCCCTGACTTCTGCCTATGTTTCCTTAACAAAGACTTAAACGTTGATCATTCTGGATGATGCCCTGATCTTCTCCATGGACCCCCATTCTCTATATCCCTAAACTCCTTGTGGGGCCTCACTCCCTAAAGGATGACTTTAATTCTCTAACAAAGTTGTGAGGCTCTGTTCACCTGAGTTGCAGTGTCACCCTCAGATCTCCTGGTTGCCCATCCATACACCACTCACCCATCCATCCTTCTACCAGAGTATCCTAGATTGAGCTTAAATTCACCCCTACCCTTTGCTCTTCCAGATGGTGAACTCAACTGGTTGCAAATAAGTTCAAATGGTCCAAAATTTGGACCGGTTGCAAATGGTCCAAAAGTTCTTACTTCTTTGAATAATCCTTATGCTATGAAGTAGTTCAGATCATTCAATGAGTTAATGTATGTAAAGGGCTTTAAGAGTGCCCACATGCAGTGGTATGTGTCGTTATTATTGTTGTTAGTATGGATCTTCTAGGACAGAAGAAAAGAACTGGGAAAGCAAAGAACACTTATCCCAGCTTCACAGGACCTGGTTCTTTCCAGGGTCTGCAACTAATTTAAGTGTGATTTGAGGTAAGCCCCTTAATACCCCTGGATCTCAATTTCACCATCTCGAGTCATCTCAAAGGCCCTCTTTAACTAGATCTTGGCTTATTTTCTACAGGCTTAATTCCCCAAATACTAGAATGGTGTATTAATTCGTTGATAACTCTTACAGCATTAATTACACGACAACAATCAAATTGATTGAGGTCAAAAGAAGATTTTTTTTTCCCCTTTAGCTCACAAAATAATGTCACTAAGGTTACCTTTCTGTTCCCATTTCAGCTTGACTTTGCTTTGACTTGGCTTCTTGCTCAGGCAGTCACTCCCCAGGTACCTACTGGCATGCCCTTGTTGCTCTGCCTAGCAGCCGAGTAGCCACAGTTGGAGGGCAGTGGCTTTTTCCAATCATCTATCAGAATTCACATCTCTAGGACTGAAGTGGGTCATGCAACTGTGACCAATCCCTGCGACCTGGGTGAGGGCTAGCCATGTTGCATATGAAGCCCTGATATTGATCATGGGAGTGGGTGCCACCAGTCTCATCAGATTAGGAGATGGAAGGACGGGATGCTCACAGGGAAACTGGAATCCTGTACCAGAATGTAAAAATAACAATGCAACCAGTGTTGTAATATGTAAAACTTTGCATATATTTGCAGATATACCTCCTTACGCTCTGTTTTTCAGATGGCTGCAGGGTAGGCAGAACAACAGATGTCCATGGAAGGGGCACACAAATGGAGCCTGCAATAACCTGGCCCTGGTCTACCTCTCTGGAACCTTCTCTTTTCCCATTCCTTGAAGGCCATATTTTTGTTTCTGTTTCCGTTTTCTTGCCAGAACACCTTCCTGTTTTTTGTTTTTTGAGACAAGAGTCTTGCTTTGTTGCCAGGCTGGAGTGCAATGGGGATATCTTGGCTCACTGCAACCTCCGCCTCTGTGGTTCAAGAGATTTTTCTGCCTCAGCCTCCCAAGTAGCTGGGACTACAGGCACACGCCACCATGCCCAGCTAATTTTTGTATTTTTAGAAAAGATGGGGTTTCACTGTGTTAGCCAGGATAGTCTCGATCTCCTGATCTCATGATCCTCCTGCCTCAGCCTCCCAAAGTGCTGGGATAACAGATGTGAGCCACCGCGCCCTGTCAAGAATACCTTCTTGTCCACATCTGCTTGCTGAGCAGTTTCCCACCCTTCAAGAATTGTGAGGAACTGTTCTTCATTGTTCCTTCCTCTGTGTTCCCATAATGCTGTGCTGAGATCTACAGCTTGGAGCCTATGATGATGCAATGCAACTGTTTATTCCCTGCCTGCCTCCTTCACTGAATTGTGAGTCTCAGAGGGCAGTGACTCTGAGATTTATCTTTGTAGCTTCACGGCCTGGAGTAGTCGTGGTGCACAGTAGGCACTTAACAAATGTTTCTTGCATTAAAAGGATTCAATCAAGCTGCAATTTATCTAAGCCTTGCCAGTGTCCCCAATTGCACATCATTTTCCTATGTCCTAGAGGATGCTGGGAAGATCAATGTGACACAATTACAAAGGCCCATGAAAGGAGGGCAGCCAGTGAATATAAGGTTTTGTTTTTAGTGGTGCATTGTTTATTAAGAGACTGGGAGCCGGACAAAAGAACTGGAAACTTGTGACCAGAATGCCAAAGTGGAAACAAAAGTTTGGGTGGCAAAGGCTGAAAACATCAGCTAAACAGCCCATAATTTACATTGGATTAGCAAGTGAAAGATTAGGTGACCACCGCAACAATGCCTTCTTGGCGTATGAACATCTCATTTATAAAAATATTGATTCCACTTCCTTGGACATAATTGATTAATTATATTTTGGGTGAGAAAAATCGTTTCCAGGTCTCTGCAGGATTTGCCTCGCCTCATCTCACAATGTCTTGTTCTCCCAACTGCTGATAACCTTATTTTTCAAGACTGCAACTCCTCCCTCTCTGGAAGTGGGAGATACAGAGTTTACAAGAAAATAGGAAGAATCTGTCTCTAGGAGGTTCTTAGGTAGACTGAAAAAAGAAACAGTCTGAGCATGGACTATCAGAGTCATAGTCTTAGCAATGGAAAGCACCCTTAGAAATGATGAAACACAGAAGTCTCTAATTTTCAGATCTTACAAGCCATCAATCATTGCATTTTAGAAGAGAATGGCAAAGAAAGTGAGAAATCCAAATCATATTAAAATTCTACTTTCTCTGTCATTAAAAACCCAGTACATGTTCTCTATGGAAAATTAGAATAAAGAGCAAAGTAGAAATTAAAAATGATTTTTTATTAGCTTATTATAAGAAAATAACTATATATGCACACATATATAATACACACATATATTATAAGCACAGTTGAAGGACAGTGCCTTTTTTCCAATTGTGTATCAAAATTCTCAGAAATCACATCTCTAGGACTGAACTGAGTTATGTCACCACCCCGAACCAGTCATTGTGACCTGGGCAAGGGCTGGTCCATGTGCACATGAACCCCTGACATTGATTATGGAGTGGGTGTCATCAGCCTCACTGGATTGGCAGATGGACGTGCATCCATTCCTTCCATCTCCCAAACCAATGAGGTGGGGGTGTACTTATTGGCCATACATATATCTTCTTTGAGAAATGTCTATATATGAGACAATATATATTTGAGAAATGTCTTTATATATTTAATAATATATATAATTTGAGATGGGGGTCTCACTCTGTTTCACAGGCTAGAGGGCAATGCCATGATCACAACTCACGGCAGCTTTAAACTCCTGGGCTCAAGCCATCCTCCCACCTCAGCCTCCTGAATGGTTGGGACCATAGGCCTGTGCCACCATGCCCAGCTGATCTTTATTTTATGTTTTGTAGAGGTTTTGCTATGTTACCCAGGCTGGTCTCAAACTTGTGGGCTCAAGTAATCCTCCCACCTGGGCTTCCCAAAGTGATGGAATTACAGGCATGAGCCACTATGCTCAGCCACAATTAATATTTCAAAGTATGTATTTTTACAATGGTAGAATTATTCTCTACATATTGCTTTATAGCTTGCTCTTTTACATATTATGAACCATTGTGATGATTTCTTGCTATTGTCTTTTATGACATAATTTTTAATGGACAAATAGTATTTTGTAATATGTTTGTATAATAATCTCTTTGTTTTTCATTATTGTATATTTAGGGTGTTTCTTGTTTCATTATTAAAAGTAACAATGCAATCAGCATTGTAATACATAAAGTTTTGCATATATTTGTAGATACACCTCCTTAGGCTCTAAGTTTTAGAGGGCAAATTACTGGAGCAAAGGTTATTCCTATTTTCAGGATTTTGATATATGCTTTAAACTGCCAGAAGATATGCATTTATTTACACTTCTACTAGTGTTGATTTTCTTCCACCCTGGCCAAGACATGGTATTAGCATCATTTGCAAATAGAAAAGTCGGCTACTTGACTAGTCAAAGAAAAGCATCTCCTTATTTTTCTTTGCTTCTTTTTATAAACAACTTCATTGAGATATAATTTGCTCATCTAACATGTATAATTCAGTGTTCAGTGTATCCAGAAGATTGTGCAACTATCGGTTGAATCTAATTTTACAACGTTTTGATCTCCCCAAAAGAAACTCTGTACATGCAAGAGTCACTTGTCTCCTCTCCTTCCAAGACAGTCATGAATCCACTTTCTGCATCTTCATATTTCCTGATTTTGAACATTTTATATAAATTTCACTTTATATGTATTCTGAAATCATACAATTTGTGGTTTTTTCTTTTTTTTTTTCCGCTTAGCATAATGTTTTCAAGGTTCATCCATGTTATAGCATGTGGATTTTGTTTATCCCTTGTAAAGGTGACTGTGATTCCAATGTATGGATAGACCACATATCATTTATCCATTCTTCTGTGGATAGAGATTAGGTCGTTTCCTCCTTTTGGCTATTATGAATAACACTGCTATGAATATTTGTGTAGAAGTTTTTCTGCAGATGTATGTTTTCATTTCTCTTGGGTTTACAACTAGATATTGAACTGCTAGAGCGTACTGTAATGACGCAGAGCAAGTGAACCCCAGAATTGGGGCTTAGCCTGGGAGGGCTCTTGGCTTCACCCAGGAAAGAATTCAAGGGCAAGTCAGTGGTGTTAAACAGCAACTTTTATTGAAGTGACAGTGCACAGCAACAGCAGAGGGACTGCTCCTTGCTGAGCAGAGCTACCCCATAGGTGTGTGCCCAGAGTAGCACTTCAAAGGCAGGGCTGCACTCATATTTACACCCACTTCTAATTACCTGCAAATTAAGGTGTGGTTTAGGCAGAAATTTCTAGGAAAAGAATGGTGATTTTTGGGTCTGTAGGGTGGTTGCTATGGAAAACGGCAGTAACTTCCGGGCAATGGCATGGCAATGGTAAACTGACCTGGAACACTGTGGGGCATGTCTTATGGAAACCTGCTTTTATCCATGCCCTGTTTTAGCTAGCCCTCATTTTGGTGCAATGTCTGAATCCCAGTTCTGGAGTTCACTTCCACCTCTTACTTCAGCAAGTCTACGAATTTAACTTTTTGGAGAACTGCTGGACTATCTTCCAAAGTCTTTCCACTACTTCACATTCCCACCAGCAATGAATGAGGGATCTTACTCCTCTGCATCCTTGCCAAAACTTACTGCCCATCTGTCTTTCTTTTATTATAGTCATTTTACCAGGAGAGGTGTGGTATTTCACTGTGGGGTTTTTTTGGTTTTTTTTGAGACCGAGTCTCACTGTATCACTCAGGCTGGAGTGCAATGGCATGATTTGGGCTCACTGCAACCTTTGCCTCCCCAGTTCAAATGATTCTCCTGCCTCAGTCTCCTGAGTAGCTGGGATTACAGGCACCTAGCACCATGCCTGGCTCATTTTTGTAGTTTTAGTAAAGACCAGATTTTACCATATTGGCCAGGCTGGTCTTGAACTCCTGAGCTCAAGTGATCCACCCACCTTGGCCTCCAAAAGTGCTGGGATTACAGGCATGAGCCACTGTGCCTGACCTCATTTTGGCTTTCATTTGCATTTCCCTGGTGGCTAATGATGTTGAGCATCTTTTCATGTCCTTATTATCTGTACATACATCTTCTTTGAGAAATGGCTACTCAGATCCTATGCCCACTTTGAAATAGGTTATCTCTCTTTTTATTTTGAATTTGAGTTCTTGATGTGTTTTAGATATGAATTCCTTATCAGATATATTACTTACAAGTATCTTCTCTCAAATTGTGAATTGCTTTTTCCATTTCTTGGTGATATTATTTGCAGCACAAAACTTTTTAATTTTGATTAAGTCCAATGTATCTATTTTTTTTTTCTTATTTCTCTTGTGTTTTTGTGGTCATAGCTAAGAAACCAATCATTGCTTCACCCAAAGTCAGAAAGATTTACTCTCATGTTTTTCTTCTAAGAGTTGATATATTTAGTTCTTACATTTAGGTCTGGTGCATTTTATAAAAGTTAATACTGAGGTTTCACATTCGTATTTTTCTTTTGTGAATTTCATTACCATCTGATTTGTTCATTTCTCCATTAAGAAGGTTTAAAAAAATTGATTTTTGTGAATAATTTATATATTGAAAGTTAATGCTTTGTCTTATTTGCTGCAATTTTATTTTCTTGTTTGTGTTTTGCCTAGTAATTTTACCGTGCTTTGCCTAGTAACTTTTAAACAATTATTATTTTTTAAACAGTTAGTAAGCCAGAGGCCAGGGTCCTGGGTACAGGGTAAAAGAGAAGATTCTCCTCTTGGGCTGCATCTGTGATGAGCTTATGACCATATCATGTAATTATACCCTTCTATTATAATTTACTGGTAAATGGGTAAAAAAATGGGTAACCTTGAATCTCAAGCAATTCAAGACAAATAGAAATTTGGATTTGTGGTTAGGAGCACAGACTTTGGCATTAAGCATTCTTTGATTCAAATCTTGGTTCTGATATTCACTAGCTGAGTGACCTCAGATAAAGAGCTTGGTGTCTGTCAGGTCATCTATCTCATTTGCAAATTTGGGGTGTTGATCCCTGTATCATGAAGTTATTGTAATGAGTCACTGAGGGAGAACTTGTGGCACTGACAATGTGATGGATCAGAAAGCTACAAATTGGCCAGGGGTGGTGGCTCATGCCAGTAATCCCAACTACTGGGGAGGCTGAAGCAAGCAAATCACCTGAGGTTGGGAGTTCAAGACCAGCCTGACCAACATGGAGAAATCCTGTCTCCACTAAAAATACAGAATTAGCCAGGCATGATGGTGCATGGCTGTAATCCCAGTTACTTGGGAGGCTGAGGCAGGAGAATCGCTTGAACCCGGGAAGCAAAGGTTGCGGTGAGCCCAGGTCATGCCATTGCACTCTAGCCTGGGCAACAACAGCAAAGCTCTGTCTCAAAAAAAAAAAAAAAAAAAAAAAAGAAAGAAACCCACTAGAAATACTGGGAATGCTGGAAATAGTGTAGTTATAATTTTATTTATTTTTTTGCTTTTAAATTAAGTAATAATTTCTATGTAATTATTTCAATTTCCAAATAAATTGCTATGACCAAAATTTAACATTGTGACTTTCTTTCTTTTTTTCTTTTCTTTCTTTTATATATTTTATTGAACTTTAGGTTCTGAGGTACATGTGCCGAACATGCAGGATTGTTGCATAGGTACATACATGGCAATGTAGTTTGCTGTCTCCATCCCCCTGTCACCTATATCTGGTATTTCTCCCCATATTATCCTTTCCCAATCTCCTTACCCCCTACTGTCCCTCCCCTAGTTCCCCCAAACAGACCCCAGTGTGTAATGCTCCCCTCCCTGTGCCCATGTGCTCTCATTGTTCAACACCCGCCTATAAGTGAGAACATGTGGTGTTTGATTTTCTGTTTTCTGTCAGTTTGCTGAGAATGATGGTTTCCAGGTTCATCTATGTCCCTACAAAGGACACAAATTCATCATTTTTTATGGCTGTATAGTATTCCATAGCGTATATGTGCCACTTTTTCCTTGTCCAGTCTATCACTGATGGGCAATTTGGTTGGTTCCAGGTCTTTGGTATTGTAAACAGTGCCGCAATGAACATGCATGTGTGTATGTCTTTATAATAGAATGATTTATAATCCTTTGGATATATACCCAGTAATGGGATTGCTGGGTCAAATGGAATTTCTATTTCTAGTTCCTTGAGGAATCGCCACACTGTCTTCCACAATGGTTGAACTAATTTACACTCCCACCAACAGTGTAAAATGTTCCTATTTCTCTGCATCCTCTCCAGCATCTGTTGTCTCCAGATATTTTAGTGATCACCATTTTAACTGGCGTGAGATGATATCTCAATGTGGTTTTGATTTGCATTTCTGTAATGACCAGTGATAATGAGCATTTTTTCATATGTTTGTTGGCCTCATATATGTCTTCTTTCATAAAGTGTCTGTTCATATCCTTTGCCCACTTTTGAATGGGCTTGTTTGTTTTTTTCTTGTAAATCTGTTTTAGTTCTTTGTAGATTCTGGATATTAACCCTTTGCCAGATGGGTAGATTACAAAAATTTTTTCCCACTCTTTTGGTTGCTGGTTCACTCTAATGATTGTTTCTTTTGCTGTGCAGAAGCTCTGGAGTTTAATTAGATCTCATTTGTCTATTTTGGATTTTGTTGCCAATGATTTAGTGTTTTAGTTATGAAGTCCTTGCCTATGCCTATATCCTGAATGGTTTTGCCTAGGTTTTCTTCCAGGATTTTTATGGTGTTAGGTCTCATGTTTAAGTCTTTAATCCATCTGGAGTTAATTTTAGTGTAAGGTGTCAGGAAGGGGTCCAGTTTCTGCTTTCTGCACATGACTAGCCAGTTATCCCAACACCATTTATTAAACAGGGAATCCTTTCCCCATTGCTTGCTTTTGTCAGATTTGTCAAAGATCAATGATTGTAGATGTAAGGTATTGCCTCCGAGGCCTCTGTTCTGTTTCATTGGTCTATGTATCTGTTTTGGTACCAGTCCCATTCTGTTTTGATTACTGTAACCTTGTAGTGTAGTTTGAAGTCAGGTAGCCTGATGCCTCCAGCTTTGTTCTTTTTGCTTAGAATTGACTTGGCTATATGGGCTCTCTTTTGGTTCCATATGATGTTTAAGGTGGTTTTTTCCAGTTCTGTGAAGAGGGTCATAAGTAGCTTGATGGGGATAGTGTTGAATCTATAAATTACTTTGGGCAATATGGCCATTTTCATAATATTGATTCTTCCTAACCATGAGCATGGAATGTTTTTCCATCTGTTTGTGCCCTCTCTTATTACCTTGAGCAGTGGTTTGTAGTTCTCCTTGAAGAGGTCATTTACATCCTTTGTTAGTTGTATTCCTAGGTATTTTATTCTCTTTGTAGCAGCTGTGAATGGGAGTTGGCTCATGATTTGGCTCTCTGTAAGTCTGTTATTGGTGTATAGGAATGCTTGTGATTTTTGCACATTGATTTTGTATTTTGAGAGTTTGCTGAAGTTGCTAATCAGTTTCAGGAGATTTTGGGCTGAGACGCTGGGGTCTTCTAAATATACAATCCTGTCATCTGCAAATAGAGACAATTTGACCTCCTCCTTTCCTAATTGAATACCCTTTATTTCTTTTTCTGGCCTGAATGCTCTGGCTAGAACTTCTAATACTATATTGAACAGGAGTGGGGAAAGAAGGCATCCTTGTCTAGCACCAGATTTCAAAGGTAATGCTTCCAGTTTTTGCCCATTCAGTATGATATTGGCTGTGGGTTTGTCATTAATAGCTTTTATTATTTTGAGATACGTTCTGTCTATACCTAGTTTGTTGAGTGTTTTTAGCATAAAGTGCTGTTGAATTTTGTTGAAGGCCTCCTCTGCATCTATTGAGATAATCCTGTGTTTTTTGTCTTTGGTTCTGTTCATGTGGTGAATTATGTTTATAGACTTGTGTATATTGAACCAGCCTTGCATCCCTGGGATGAATCCTACTTGATCATGATGGATAAGCTTTTTGATGTGCTGTTGCAATTGGTTTGCCAGTATTTTATTGAAGATTTTTGCATCTATGTTCATTACGGATATTGGCATGAAGTTTTCTTTTCTTGTTGAGTCTCTGCTGGGTTTTGTTATCAAGATGATGTTTGTCTCATAAAATGATTTGGGAAGGATTCCCTCTTTTTGGATTGTTTGGAATAGTTTCAGAAGGAGAGGTACCAGCTCCTCTTTGTATGTCTGGTAGAATTCGGCTGTGAACCCATGTGAACCTGGGTTGGTAGTCTACTAATTGCTTCCTCAACTTCACCCCTTGTTATTGGCCTATTCAGGGTTTCCACTTCTTCCTGGTTTAGGCTTGGGAGGGTGCATGTGTCCAGGAATTTATCCATTTCTTTCAGGTTTACTAGTTTATGTGCAGAGAGTTGTTTGTAGTAATCTCTGATGGTAGTTGGTATTTCTGTGGAAACAGTGGTGATATACCCTTTAACCTTTTTTTATTGCATCTATTTGATTCTTCTCTCTTTTCTTTTTTATTAATCTGGCTAATGGTCTATTTTGTTGATCTTTTCAAAAAACCTGCTCCTGGATTTATTGATTTGTTTGAAGGGTGTTTTGTGTCTCTATCTCCTTCAGTTCTGTTCTGATCTTAGTTATTTCTTGTTTTCTGCTACCTTTTGAGTTTTTTTAATCTTGCTCCTCTAGCTCTTTCAATTTTTATGACAGGGTGTCAATTTTAGATCTTTCCTTGCTTCTTATGTGGGCATTTATTGCTATAAATTTCCCTCTAGACACTGCTTTAAATGTGTCTGAGAGATTTTGGTACATTTTATCTTTGTTCTTGTTGGTTTCAAAGAACATCCTTATTCCTGCCTTAATTTCCTTGTTTATCCAGTCAACATTCAATAGCCAGTTGTTCAGTTTCCATGAAGTTGTGCGATTCTGAGTTAGTTTCTTAATCTTGAGCTCTAATTTGATTGCACTGTGGTCTGAGAGACTATTTGTTATGTTTTCTGTTCTTTTGCATTTGCTGAGGAGTGCCTTACTTCCAATTATGTGGTCAATTTTAGAGTAGGCGTGATGTGGTGCTCAGGAGAATGAATATTCTCTGGATTTGGGATGGAAAGCTCTGTAAATGTCTACTTGGATTGTTTGGTCCAGATCTGAGTTCAAGTCCTGGATATCCTTGTCAATTTTCTTTCTTGTTGATCTATCTAATATCGACAGTGGAGTGTTAAAATCTCCCACTATTATTGTGTGGGAGTCTAATTCTCTTCGTAGGTCATTAAGAACTTGCTTTATGTATCTGGGTGCTCCTGTATTGGGTGGGTATATACTTAGGATCATTAGGTCTTCTTGTTGCATTGATCCTTTTACCATTATGTAATGTTCTTCTTTGTCTCTTTCGATATTTGTTGGTTTAAAGTCTATTTTATCAGAGACTAAGATTGCAACTCCTGCTTTTTTTTTTCTCTCCATTTTCTTGGTAAATCTTCCTCCATCTCTTTAATTTGAGTTTATTTGTATCCTTGAACATGAGATGGGTTTCCTGGATACAGCACACTGATGGCTTTTGACTTTCTATCCAATTTGCCCATGTGTGTCTTTTGATTGGGGCATTTAGCCCATTTACATTTAAGGTTAATATTGTTATGTGTGAATTTGATACTGCCATTTTGATGCTAGCTGGTTGTTTTGCCCATTTTTTGATGCAGTTTCTTCATCGTGTCAATGGTCTTTACCATTTGGTACATTTTTGGTGTGGCTGGTGCTGGTTGTTCCCTTCTATGTTTAGTGCTTCTTTCAGCAGCTTTTGTAAGGCAGACCTGGTGGTGAAACAATATCTGAGAAATTACTTGTTTGTAAAGGATTTTATTTCTCCTTTGCGTATGAAGCTTAGTTTTGCTGGATATGAAATTCTAGGTTGAAAGTTCTTTTCTTTAAGGATGTTGAATATTGCCCCCCACTCTCTTCTGGCTTGTAGGGTTTCTGCTGAGAGATACGCTGTCTAATGGGCTTTCCTCTGTGGGTAACCTGACCTTTCTCTCTGGCTGCCCTTAGCATTTTTTCCTTCATTTTAACCCTGGCAAATCTGATGTTTATGTGCCTTGCGGTTGCTCTTCTTGAGCAATATCTTTGTGGTGTTCTCTGTATTTCCTGGACTTGAATACTGCCCTGCCTTGCTAGTTTGGGGACACTCTCCTGGATAATATCCTGAAGAGTGTTTTCATCTTGGATTCATTCTCTCTGTCACATTCAGGTACATCTATCAAACGTAGATTAGATCTTTTCACATAATCCCATAACCTCTTGGAGGCTTTGTTCATTTCTTTTTACTCTTTTTTCTCTAATCTTGCCTTCTTATTTTATTTCATTGAGTTGATCTTCAGTCTCTGATATCCTTTCTTCTGCTTGGTCAATTTGGCTATTGAAACTTGTGTATGCTTCACGAAGTTTTCATGTTGTGTGTTTCAGCTTCATCAATTCATTTATACTCTTCTCTAAGCTGTTTATTCTCATTAACATTTTGTTAAACCTTTTTTCAAGGTTCTTACTTTCTTTGCATTGGGTTAGAAATTGTTCTTTTAGCTCGGAAAAGTTTGTTATTACCCACCTTCTGAAGCCTGTTTCTGTCAATTCATCAGACTTATTCTCCATCCAGCCTTGTTCCCTTGCTGGTGAGGAGTTGTGATCCCTTGGAGGAGGAGAGGTGTTCTGGTTTTGGGTGTTTTCATCCTTTTGTGCTGGTTTCTTCCCATCTTTGTGGATTTGTCTACCTGTGGTCTTTGTTGTTGGTGACATTCAGATGGGGTCTCTGAGTGGACATCCTTTTTGTTGATGATGAAGTTATTTCTTTCTGTTTTTTGGTTTTCCTTCTAACAGGCCCTCTGCTGTAGGACTGCTGTAGGTCCACTCCAGACCCTGCTTGCCTGGGGATCACCTGCAGTGGCTGCAGAACAGTAAGGGTTGCTGCCAGTTTCTTCTTCTGTTATCTTTGTCCCAGAAAGATACCGGCCAGATGTCAGCCTGAACTCTCCTTTATGAAGTGTCTCTTTGTATATATGGGGGTCAGGGAGCTGCTTGAGGAGATAGTTTGTCCCTTATAGGAGCTCAAGTGCTGAGCTGTAAGCTCCATTGTTCCATTCAGAGCTGCTGGGCAGGTACGTTTAAGTCTGTCTGCTGCAGTGGAACTCATAACCACCTTTTTTTCCCAGGCACTCTGTCCCAGGAAGATGGAGTTTTATTTACAAGTTCCTGACGTGCTGTTGCCTTTTTTCAGAGATGCTCTGCCCAGTGAGGAGGTAGCTTAGCCACAGTCTGCCAGCAGAGGCATTGCTGAGCTGCATCTGGCTCTGCCCAGCTGCTGTGTGAACTTCCTTGACGTTTTGTTTATAGGGTATAGTTAGAATTGCCTCAGTAATGGCAGACTGTCTCTATAATGGCGGATTGTCTCTGTAATGATGGACTGCCTCAGTAATGGTGGACTGCCTCGGTAATGGTGGGCTGCCTCGTAATGGTGGATGCCCTTCCTCCCACAGAGCTGGACCATCCTGGGTCCAGTGGTGCTTGCTATGAAACTCTCAATCCAGAGTGTTTCAGATTGCTGGTCTTTGTGGGGGTGGAACCCCCCAAGCCAGATCACCTGGCTCTCTGTTTCAGTCCCCTTTTTTTCAGTTGAATAGGTGACTCTGTCTCCCAGGTGTTCCAGGTGCCAGTTAAAACAGCTGCTCAGGTTTGTGTTAGTTTTTGTGCAATGACCCACTGCACCAGCTGAAACAGCTGTGCTGGAGACTCATGGCACTTTTCCACCTGGAACCTCCTGGTCTGTGGGCAATAAAAACTTGTTTGGAAATGTGGTGATCACTCATCCTACTGTGTTCTCACTGGGAACTGCACTCCAGAGCTGTTCCTATTCAGCCATCTTGATAGTCATAATTTCAAATTCCCAGATGAGCTTGTAAAAAAGAAAGATAGACTCTTTAATTGATGGGAACCTAGGAGAATGGACATGAATGCAGGCAGTGTGTCCATATTGTGTGTGTGTGTGTGTGTGTGTGTGTGTGTGTGTGTGTGTGTTTCAATTTTAAAACCTGGGGACCTGAGTTTTATTAGTATGCACCGAGGGCAGTGACGAAGTCTTTAGCCACACAGTGTAGGATACTGGGAGGGACTGAGCCTTCACTCACAAAAAGATAGAACTCTTGAAAGCTGCTTCTTCTGAGAAAGGGTAGACTGGAGAAAAATCCCGCCCCCTATCCCCAGTAAAGGGATTAGACAGAAAATTTGTCTATTCGTGCTCAATCTCTGGGTAGAAAAAACCCTGTATGACTTCAGAATGCAGGCCTCCTGTTACTTACCTACATTTGATATTCAAATTTATACAGAAGATCCCCAAGCTAAGAAAGTAAAACACCCATCTTGGATTTTTCTTTTCTGAAAATTTTTACTGAGTGCAGAAGAAGAGGAAACATTTCCCACTCATTTCATGAGGCAGAACATTGGCATTAAAAGCTAAAAAGGACAGTGTAAGAAAGTAAGATTTTAGGTCAATTTCATTTATAAATATAAATGAAAAAAACCCAAGTAAGTTGTTCCCAAAAAGTGGTCAGCAATGCTTGAAACAGATAACACATGATGTCCATGTTGAGTGTATTCTAGGGATGTAAATTTGGATCATATTAGATAATCAATAAATTTAATTTACCCCATAAACAGGTTAAAGGAGAAATAGCTTGTAATAATTTCACTATGTGTAGAAAAAGCTGACAAAAATTCTTAGCAAAAGAAGAATGAAAGAGAATTTCCCTTAGACTGATATAAAAATCCTCTCAGAAATATCAAATTTAATAGAAAATTGAGGAAAGCATCTCTTTTAAGACCAAGAACGAGAAAATGGTATCTACTGTCATTACTTCTGCTTAATATTATACTGGTGGTCCTAGCCAGCACAGTAATGTAAGAAAATAAATGAAAGCTGTAAGTTAGAGAAGAAGAAAAAAGCTGTTAACGTTCCCAGATGATATAATTATTTACACAGAAAGTGCAAAAGAAGTTATCAATAAATTGTTAGAATTAATAAGATAATTTAGCATAGTTCTTTCACAAACATTTAATATACAAAAATAAATTGCATTTCTTGTAAGCGGCCACCAATGGGTAGAAAGTGTAATAAAATATATACCATTTGTAACACTATATGTAAATAAATCTAAATCTAAAGATTTGCAAGACCTGTAAGGAGAAAATTATTAAATTTTACTGAAAGAAATTAAAGGAGACATAAAGGGATATTTTATGTGTGTGGATAAGAAGACTCAACTTCATAAAGCTGTCACTTCTTCCCAAGTTGATCTAAAGAGTCAATGCTGTTCTTTTTAAAATTCCAACAGGTTTTGTTTCCTTTGTAGAATTTGCTGTTAATACAGTACTAAATTTTATGAAAAAACTAAACAGATAAGAATACCTAAAATACCCATAGAGCAGAAAAATAAGGAGAAATGACTTATCACATATTAAAAACTAGTATAAAGCTATATTAGTTAAAATTATAATGACTTTATGCTTATTAAGATAGTGTTACATAGGGATGGACAACTAGTATCCCTACCTCACAGCGTACACAAAAATTAGTTCCAAGTGATTAAATATTTAAATGTGAAAGGCAAACACGAAATCTTTTAGAAGACTTTTGCAGAATTCATTTGTGATTCTACATCAGTGAACTATAATTTTAAGGCAATACTTGAAAACTACAAATTGGCTGGGCACAGTGGCTCATGCCTGTAGTCCCAGCACTCTGGGAGGCTGAAGAGGGAGGATCACTTGAAGTCAGGAGTTTGAGACTAGCCTGGGAAAACAGAGGAAGATCATATATATATATATATATATATATATATATATATATATATATGTAAAAAAGGAAAATTAGCCCAGCATGGTGGCACATACCTGTAGTCCCAGCTACTTAGGAGGGCTGCTTGAGCTCAGGAGTTTGAGGCTGTAGTGAACTATGATTGTGTTACTGTACTTCATCCTGGGTGACATAAGAAGACCCCTTCTATTACGGAAAGAAAGAAAACTACAAATTGTAAAGGGAAAGATTAATAAATTTTATGATATAATAAAGTCTATAAAACAAATAATAAACAAAAAGAGTTAAAATAAAAGCCACAAAATGAGAACAATGAAATTGAAAAATAAACAAGCAACTTGTAAAAGACATCACTTAAGTGGCAATGTAAATGTCATTCAACATGCAACAATATGGTCAGCTTTATTAATATTTGGAGAAATGAAAATGAAAACAACCATGAGACATCATATCACATCACCTAATCGGCTAAAAGAAAAGGCAATATCCATTTTTGGTAGGTCCGAGTCACGATGGCAAATTGTACGCATTTCTGATAGAAGGATGAATTTGTAACCAATTTGTAAAACAATTTGGCTTTTTTCTGGTAAAAGTGAACATAATTATACCCTATGAACAAGAAATTCACCAGCTCTCCGGGAATATATCCTGGATAAATGCTTACTCATGTGCGGCATGAGACACATATGGGGAGGACAAGAGAAGTGCGTTTTATAATAGCAGAAGGACTGAAAAGACTTATCAGATTTGGAAGGGAAAATTACATTTTGGAACATACAATGGGATTCTAAACAGCGGTGGAAATGAGCTACCGCTACATGCAGCAGCAAGGAGGAATCTCAAACGCATAATAAACTGAGCGAAAAAAGGCAGATTGCCAATGAATACTATGCTGTGATTCTATTTATTTAAAGTTCAAAATTCATGGAAAATTAAATAATAGGTCGCTTATGGATACAAACGTGGCACAATTGTAAAGAAAATGGTGTAGTGATAAGCTCAAATGACAAGCAGGAGGGAGCTGGATCTGAGAGAGAGCGGCCAGGCTAAGATCCGGGAGGGACCTGCAGGCAGCTTCAAAGGTGCTTGTGATGTTCTGCTTCTTAAATTGGGTATTGGGTACACACGTGTCCATGGCATTGCTTCCTGCCTTATCCATATGTTATAAATATTCATTTGGATCTATTCAATGTTGCAGCACCCTGGTCAAGAATCTTTTTCTGGAAAGAGTTACGTAATAAATATTTTAGGGCTTTTTCAGCTGCAAAGTCTTTGTCACAATTGCTCAACTCTGCTGGTATAGCCTGAAAGCAGCCATAGGTAATATACAAATGATGAGTGTTCCAATAAAACTTTATTTACAAAAGCATGTGGTGGTGGGATTTGGCCACTAGGCAGTAGTTTGCTGACCCCTCTTTTGTAAGATAAATTAAAAATTGGGTGGGCCCAGTGCGGTGGCTCATGCCTGTAATCCCAGCATTTTGAGAGGCCAAGGCGGGCTGATCACCTGAGGTCAGGAATTTGAGACCAGACTGGCTAACATGGCAAACCCTATCTCTACTAAAAATACAAAAAATAAAAATAAAAAAAAAATTAGCTGGGTGTGGTGACACATGCCTGTAGTCCCCACCTACTCGGGAGGCTGAAGCAGTAGAATTCCTTGAAACTGGGAGGCGAAGGTTGCAGTGAGCCAAGATCACACTACTGAACTCCAGCCTGAGAGACAGAGTAAGACTCCATCTCAAAAATAAATAAATAAATAAAATACATAAAAATAATGGGGAGGGAGGGAGACAAGGGTTGAGAAACTGCTTATAGGATACTATGTTCACTATTAGGGTGACAGGCTTAATTGAAGCCCAAATCTCCGCATTGCACAATATATGCATATGACAGACCTACACATATACCCCTTGAATATAAAATAATATATATATATATATACACACATATATGTATCAGCATTTATTTAAAGAAATCTTATATATAATATAATATACACTTATATTAACATAAAACAAAAAAATTTGTAAAGAGAAATTTATTATAAATGATGAAAAGAGTTGGTACGTAATAGTAATAGGATTAATTCTTCAAAAAGAGATAAGTTTTGTTGACTTGTATAGCTTAAGAAGATAGATTAAAAATGTATAAAGTGGGCACGGGCAAAATTGCAAAGGTAAGCATACAAATCTGCAATGAGAATAAGAGAGCTTAACATACCTCTCTTAGCAATTGATGGTGAAACTGACAAAACTTTATAAGGCTGTAGAAAATTTGAAGAATAAAACCAGGACATTTTGAGCACATGGACATATATAGAATTTTGCAGGTAATATTTAGAGAACATAAAAATTCTTGTCTAAAACTTATGGAATATTTACAAAAGCTGACTATGTGGTCCAGCCACATAGTAAATCTAAATTACCAATAAATACCACATCCTTTATCCACAATGCTATAAAATTAGAAAGTAAAAAAGTTTATTTTATAATTTAACAATATATGTGTAGATAATTCGTGTATCAAAGAAAATCAAAATGGATATTAGAAAATATGTACAACAATAAAAAATAAAACTTTTCATGTCGAAAATCACAGCTAATGTAGTGACAAAATTACACCTTAAATTAATCTCTTAGAAGACTTCAGAGGTCACGTGTCCACATCCCAGTGGCTTGGACCTCTGCCTAGGAGGGTGGGAGCTCAGCAACATTTCACTTCTTTAGTTGGATGCAGCCCACAGCCCTCTTCACAGCACCGAGTTGCAGTTCCTACTGGCTCCCACCTCCCCAGGCGCCCTGCTGAGGGCCAACTCAGAGAAGGTGTCTTTTAGCCAGTCCTTTCTGGAAACAGGAGATTGGTTCTAGGACCAAATCCTCGGATGCTCAAGTCCCTTATCAGCATGGCTCATCCTTGAACACCACATGCATAAACTGCACGGGTCCACTCATATGCAGATGATCTCCCACCTCTGCTGCCCAACACAGCAAGACAACTCCTCCCTCCACTTTCTCCTCAGCCTCCTCAGTATGAAGACGAGGAGGATGAAAATTTTTATGATGATCCACCTCTACTGAATGCACAGGAAATAGTTTCGCTTTCTTATGATTTTCTTAACGTTTTATTTTCCTCTAGCTTACCTAAGAATACAGTATATAATAGACATAACATATAAAATATGTGTTTACTGACTTGACATTATTGCTAAGACTTCTAGTCAAGAGCAGGCTATCTGTAGTTTTTGGAAAGTGAGAGTTATACATAGATTTTAATTGCATGAGGGTGACCAGCCCTAATCCCTGCACTGTATTTGCATATAACCACTTGTATTTGCATATAACCTATGCATATCCTCCTATATGCTTTAAATCATCTCTAGATTATCTAATACAATGTCAATGCTCTGTACGTAGTTGTTACACTGCATGTTCCCATTTGTATTACTTTCTATTGTTTATGTTATCTTGAATGTTTTCAATCTGGTTCGTTGATCATGGATGTGGAACCTGCAGATATGGAGGGCTGACTGTAAATGCATTTCCTTTATTGTTTCAAAAAAAAAAAAAAAAAAAGATTCTCCTAAACATGACTGTGTTTTACCAAACATTTAAGGAACAAATAACATCTAAGGCAAAAAATAACCAAAGGACGACTCTCTAATACCTTTTATGAGGCTAACAGAATCTTGAAACCAGAATCATACAAGGATACTATGGTGAAGGAAATGATATTCAAATTACACTTATGAACAAAAATCTTAAGGAAGATACCTGCAAACAAAACTCAGCAACTTGTGTCGTAGGTATGGCATAACTAATTAGAGATTTTTTCCAGAAACATAAGAATAGTTTACTGTTAAAAAATGTACAGAGCTTCAGGCTGGGCACGGTGGCTCACACGTGTAATCCCAGTACTTTGGGGCCAGGGTGAGAGGATCACTTGAGTCCAGGACTTTAAGAACAGCCTCGACAATGTGGTGAAAGACAGTCTCTATGAAAAACAAGCAAACGAACAAAAAAACAAAAAATTAACTGGGCATGGTGGCACGTGCCTGTGGTTCCAGCTACTCAGGAGGCTGAGGTGGGAGGATCACTTGAGTCCCGGGAGATCAAGGCTACAGTTAGCTGTAATCACATCACTGCACTTCATCCTGGGTGACAGAATGAGACCCCGTCTCAATTTTTAAAAAATGTATAGTTTCAGTTTTGTAAGATGAACAAGTGGAGAGCAATGCACAAGATGAAAACTATAGTTAACAATATTGTATTATATACTAGTACTTTTCCAAGAGGGTAGATATTAGATACATTTATCACACACACACAAGGTAACTTTATGAGATGATAGAGATGTCAATTTGCCTGATGTAGCAATCACTTCACCGTGTAGATGTATATCAAGACAAGTATACCAAGACATCATGTTGTGTACCTTAAATATATGCAAAGAACAGAAAATTAAATATTTGCAAACTATGAATCTGACAAAGGACTAGTAGTCAGAATCTGTAAGGAACTCAAACAAATTGCTAAGAAAAAACTCAAGTAATCCCATTAAAAAGTGGGCAAATGACTTGAATAGACATTTCTCAAAAGAAGATATGCAAATATATGAATAAATGCTCAACATCACCAATCTGAGAAATGCAAATTAAAACCATAATGAGATACCACCTTACTCCTGCAAAAATGGTCATTATTTAAAAGCCAAAAAATAATAGATGTTGGCATGGATGTGGGGAAAAGGGAACACTTTTACACTGCTGGAGGAACGTCAATTAGTACAACTTCTATGGAAAACAGTATGGAGAGTCCTTAAAGAGCTGAAAGTAGATCTACCATTTGATCCAGCAATCCCACTGCTGAGAATCTACTTAAAGGAAAAGGAAGTCACTATATGAAAAAGACACATGTGTTTACAGGAGTACAATTCACAATTGCAAAGATGTGGAACCAGCTTAAGTGCCTATTGACTAATAAGTAGATAAAGAACATGTGGCATATATCCACCATGGAATACTGCTCAGCCATTAAAATGAATGAAATAATGTCCTTTGCAGCAACTTAGATGGAGCTGGAGGTCATTATTCTAAGCGAAGTAACACAGGAGTGGAAAACCAAAAACCCTATGTTCCCACTTATAAGTGAGAGCTAAGCTATGTGTATGCAAAGGCATAAGATGATGTGGTGGACTTTAGAGGCCCAGAAAGAGGAGGGCTGGTGGGGGGACTAGGGATAAAAAACTACACACTAGGTACAAGGTACAATACTTGGGTGGGACATGGTCTAAAATCTCAGAATTCCCTACTATATAATTTACCCATGTAACTGAAAGCCACTTGTATTCCAAAAGCTATTAAAATAAAAACAAAGAAACAGTAAAAAAAATCTAGTTAATATAGTTTACTGTATTAGAGATTAAACACAGAAAACCATATGATTCACCCAATAAACTCAGAAAAACAAATAAAAATCAAGAAATATTCACGATTAAGAAAGTATCTTCTAGCGAGTTGGAACAGAAGAAAGTTCCTTAACCTGCTGAAGACCACTGCTACTTTAATGAGAAAAATGCTCTCAAATGTGTAAGTTGAATGAGGAAATCAAGTCATGGAATTTATTATATTTCTATGCTTCTATGCATAAAGAAGGAAATTCCCAAGCCTTCCTTTTGCTTCTTGTGGAAAATTCCTAAAATTTGCACTGTTCAGCAAACAGAGATGTCAATTTAAATTTGACTACTGGTGCAACAAATTATGAAGTCAGAACAGTTGCTTAGAATTGAAGGCATTTTAGGGTATAGGTTATATTTCACAGACAATATCTGATGACTTAATAGATTCCTTTGTGTGACTATTCCCATGCACAGTTTCACAGTAACAGGAAACAGAGCAGGATTATATATTTATACAGCATTCTTCACACCCAATAGGAAAGTAAAACTGATGTATTTGTTAATATTCTCACCATCTCGCCTTTGAAGTAGCTTTATGATGCAGGTATACTATCTGCTTTTTCTGCGGCTCTTGGGGTATAGAAGAGACATTTTCTTCTCCCTGAAATTTCTCTCAATAGCAGTTAAAAAGGTTTTCTGTTTTCAAGGTTAAGCACTGGAAATCCCTTACTTTGCAACAAGAGAAAAGACCGAAGTACTTAAAAACATCCAATAGGAAAAAAATGGTGAGTAGAAAGCATTTTAACAAGAAGAGTATGAGATGTAATACTTTGCATCCAAAGGCATCTACTAAAACCCAAGAGCAAGCATACATAAGGTGCAATTTAAGCAGCATTTTCTTTCTTTAGAGTTGGTAGCAGAAGTGTACATCTGCCTCTCTCCTATTATTTTTGCTATTTTATGAAATAACCTCATTGAGGTGTAATTGATATTTAATAAATAGCACATAATTTGTACAATTCGGCAAGTTTTGACAAGTGTATACACCCATGAAACTATCACCATAATCAAGATTGTGAATATGTCCATTGACCCCAATAGTTTTCTCCTATTCTTTGTGGGTTTTGTTCTGTTTTGCTTTTTATTTGTCTAAATGTAAGGGATACAGGTACAATTCTTTTTACGTGGATGTATTACCTGGTGGTGAAGTCTGGGCTTTTAGTGTATCTATCACTAGAATAATGTACACTGTACCTATGAAGTAATTTTTTGTTACTGACTCCCCTCCCACCTTCCAACCCTCCTAGTCTCCAACATCAGTCATTCTAAATTCTATGTCTGTGTACACTCAGAATGCACAGAAAAGGGAATACTTCCACACTGTTGATGGGAATATAAAATTAGTACAATCTTGATGAAAAGGCAGTATGGAGATTTCTCAAAGAACTAAAAATACAACTACCATTGGATCCAGCAATCCCACTGATGGGCCTCTACCCAAAGGAAAATAAATCACTCTATATAAAAAAAATACCTGCACTATTATGTCTATCACAGCACTATTCACAGTAGCAAAGACAGGGAATCAACGCAATCAAAAAGTGTTCATAAGCAGGTGACTGGATAAAGAGTAAGTGGTATATACACACAATGGAATACTATTCAGCCATAACAAAGAATAAAACTATGCATTCTTTGCATAATTTTGCATCAACTTGGTTGAAACTAAAGGCCATTATCTTAAGTGAAACAACTCAGAAACAGAAAGTCATGTGCCCTTGGTAATCTTCCCTCTTGTGCCTTCTCATCTGACATGGCCTCCTGTCCCTCATCTGCTTTCTGTTGCACTAGATTAGTATTTGTTTTTCAGAATTAATACTAATGAAATAATACAATATATATCTTTTGCATAGATATTGTATAATAGATAATATTAGATATTACATTATAATATTATATATATACATTTGCCAGGCATGGTGGTGTTTATCTACAGTTCCAGCTACTTGGGAGGTGGAGGCAAGAAGATCTCTAAAACCCCGGAGTTCAAGGCTGCAGTGAGCTATGATTGCACCACTGCACTCCAGCCTGGTTGACAGGGCTAGACCTCATTTAAAAAAAGCCTCACAGGACATCAGCTATATAATTGGCTAATATTTCATCCAGTTCTTGTCTTTTCATTTTGTTAACAATCTCTTGTTTAAGCAGCTTTCTTGTGGTACATATACAGTAAAATGTATATGTACATATAATTTATATTTAGTATCATAAAATTCACCCATTATTAGTGAATGATTGAAATTTTTTTTTTTTTGTAAATTCACAGGATGGTGCAATAATCACCACAGCTCAACTTTAGAATATTCCATCACGCAGTAAACATTTGTGTACATCCATTTAGTTACTTCCTATTTCTATCTCCAGCAGCAGGCAATTGAGCTGCTTTCTGATTCTCTGGATTTGGCTCTTTTGGACGTTTCATGTAAATGGAGTCATTCAGTAGGTGATTTTGACACTTTTGTTTAGCCCAGTGATTTTGAGGTTCATCCCTGTTGTTGCATGCATCAGTAGTTCATTCCCTTTTATTTCTGAATGCTATCCATTCATCAGTTGATAGACATTTGGGTTGTTTCAAGTTTTTAACTGCTAGGAATAATGCTACTATGAACATTTGTGAATAAATTTTTGTCCAGATAGATTCTTTTATTTCCCTTTGGTAGATACCAAAGAGTGAAAATGTCGGTCGTATATTAAAGTTATGTTTACATTTTTGAGAGCCCAACAAACTTTCTTCTATAGTGGCTGTGATGATCCATTCCCACCAGCAATGTTTGAGGGTTCCAGTTTCTGCATATGCTTGCTAATACTTGCTATTATTTGTGTTTTTAAAATATTTCCATTTGGTGCATGTGAAGTAGTATCTCACGGTGATTTAAATTTGATTTTCCTTAATTGCTCATTGAGCATCTTTGTGTGTGTTTAAAGGCCATTTGTATGTCTTCTTTGGTAAAAATTTTTATTCAAATAGCTTATACATTTTAAAATTCAGTCATTATTTATTCAAATATTTTTCATTCCAATTTCTCATATATCAGGGAACTTAAGGTTGTCGTACAGCTCACTGATGTTCTGCTCCTTTTCAGATCTTTGTGTTTCATTTTGGGTGTTTTCAATGGCCATGTTTTCCATTTCACTGATCTTTTCTTCTGCCACATCTTATCTGTTGTGAATTCATCCCATTTGTGTATTTCTCATCTGAGACATTTTACTTTTCATTTCTAGAAATTGATTTTATGTCTTTTATTTGTTCCATGTCTCTAAGTAACATCTTCAAAGTTTTCCTGGGATTCTACTTCCTAATTCTATCAACTGGGTCTATTTCATTTCAATTTTGATTGATTGTTTTCCTACTTATGGGCTATATTTTCTTGTGTTTTTTATGCTTGGTAATTTTTGATTGAATGTCCATTTTGGTTTTGAATTTTATTTTGCTATGTGCTAGACATATAATTTTTTCTTGAACTCTGTTCTTGGATATGACTGCATTACTTGAAACCTGTTTGGGTCTCACATTTAAGTTTTGTTGGGTGAGGTCAGAGCAGCACTTAGTTGAGAGCTAATATTGCCTCCATACTGTGTCAAACCCTTTTATTACATTATCTGATGCTCTGTAAATAATGAGGTTTTCCCACAGTGACTGGTGGGAAACAGTATTTCCTCGTCTTATGTGATTTCTAAGTATTGTACCCTATAATCCTTTTTTTTTTTTTTTTTTTTTTTTAGTTCTGAGATTGTGGAGCTGGCACTGAGGTCTCTGAGGGTGACATGATGGATCCAGCTCTGCAACTATTGGGAAACCTGCCAACCAGTTGAACTACTGAACCATGATAGACCAGCGCTCCCTGGCTGAAGAAGTAAGGGTAGGGTATTGCATACAGGAATTATAACCATACAGGAAGGAGCAAGTCCTTATTCCTCTCCCCCAAGCCTTTCCATCTCTTTTGAGAACTCACTATTGGCAAAGCCTAGCAGGGGCTTTAACCTTAGCCCTAGTCCTAATCCTAACCCCTTTTCTAACCCTAACCCAAACCCCAACTGGCAAAGCAAAAATGGGGTTTGTGGACTCCCGGCCTCAGCATCACAAGGCAGAGAGCAGAAGGGTGGATTTGGAGCAGAGACATGGTAACTTAATAAATGGAACTGCCACACATAATGAAAACAGTGTAGTACTGGTACAGGAACGGAAAAATAGATCCATGTTTCAAATCCATGCAGACACAGACCTTCTTTTAATAAGGGAGTTTGGTACATGACATTCCAAATTAGTGAATGATTAGTGCTGAGATGACTTGCTATCCACATGAAAAGAGAAAAAAAATTAGATGTTTAACTTTATACTTATGAAAAAAATACATTCCAGATATATTCAAATTATATATGTGAAAATCAGGGATTTAAAACCTTCAGAAAAAAGGAGAAATTTTTTATGAGAGTGGTGGGGAAAAGTTTCTTAAACACACCAGGAGCCACAAGGAAGGGTCTGATAGACATCACTACATTAAATGAAATCTTTCATATGACAAAATACATCTTATACCTTGGGAGCAGAAAACCTGAGAAAAGATTCTTATAGACCATATAATTACTAAGGAATTAGTGTCTAGGATGTATTAATAACCCTCCCCAAATCAATAAAAAGCAAAGAATCCAATAATGACAAACTACATAAAAAAGTAATTCGAAGGAAAAGAAAGCCTGATATCGCACAGACTATAAAAATATTCTCAATGTCACGACTGGGTCTATTCAAAGTATAGGCAGTGAAATACCATTTTGTACTTTTCAGATTGACAAAATCAATAAATCTGGTAACACAAGTGTTGGTGAGAATATGGGAAAATGGAAATCTATGCTTCTGATGAGAATATAAATTGGTAAAGCCACTTCGGACAGCAATTTGGCATTACCTAGCAAAGTTGAAGATATCCACACTGATTATCTACCAATTCCATTTCTGAATGTTTGTGCTGGAAACACTCCCTTATGTGTCCAAGGAGAACCATACAAGAGTGCTTATTGTTGTAGTTTGTAATGAAAGAATGTGAAAACAACCAACATTCTCTTCACTGGGGAATGGTAAATAAATTGTAGTTTATGCACAACAGGATATGATATTGCAGTTTAAATGAGTGAATGAGAGCTACATGAATCACTGTAGATAAACTGAAAAATAATGTTTGAGAGAAAAGCAAGTTTTAAAAGATTACTGCCTGTAAGATTTTTAAATGCACAGAATTACATGTATACAGACGGCATATTTCTATGTACACACACATATAATATAAAGTATATGTAAAAATTGACACAAACATAACTGTGATTCAGTTAGGCCCATTCATCACCGAGGTGACCCCTGGGGAAGGAGAGAAGTAGATAAAAGAATAAGGAAAACTGATGAGGGGGAATTTACTAGTATCTGTAACGTTTTGTTTCTTTGCTAAGAGTTTTAAAGCAATATTGTAAAATGTTAGCATCTGTTTAATCTTGGAAAAGAGTGCATATATGTCTAACATGATATGCTTTGTAAGTTTGAAAGGTTTTATAACTAGAAAGAAAAAAGAAAAAGATTAAATGGGATCACGTACCCAAAACACTGAGGCCACATTGCGTTAATATCACTGTGATTACTAAACTGAATGACCAAGGTCACTGATGGATAATTCCATGGCTGTTGGATCCAGGGGAAGAAGCAGGTTACATTTGGTGTGATTGTGTTGGCTGAGAGAATATCTTACAGGTTTCTGAAAACTGTGTCACCACTAGATGCCTCTGCTACCTGTTAACACCATGAATTTAGGACCGCATTCTCATCTTACAGCTGTGGTAATTAAAACTCAGAGAGGAATCGCAATCTGCGCACAGTGATCCAACCATATTGTGTTTCTTCTGGAGCTGGGACCCTTTTAAAATTCGATTCTCAATTGTCTCTCTAGCTTAGGATACAGCATGGGGGATGAAGCCCTGTTGGTGGAATCAGCCAGTGTGAGTTTGAACATGAGTTTATGTTGCATGGATCAAACTATTCTCCTTCTTGGAGCTTCAGTTTCCTCAGCAACAGCACCAATATCGGGAGGATCAAAGGTACTTCACGGGGAAGCTAGGAAGCTCTGCAGGCTACCACTCAGTACAACTCCTGGGTTAGAGCGACGCTCAGTTCATCCTGGTTCTCCAACTTGTCCTTAGTAGAGTACACCACCCAGTAGATTATCTACTCTTCCTTCTACACAAATATAATCCCAAATTTCTCATTCACTTTCTGTCATTTATTGGACACACCTCACTCCGGCTCCAGAATTGTACCCAAGACCCAGAGCTGGCCAATTTGAGTCATGGGAACTCGTAGCTTCAGGGATTAGTGTGTGACCCAAACTGTACCAATGATTTTGTCCTGGAACTTTTGCAGGAGCTACTGGGGAAGAGAAGCACTCTTTCCATTATGGTTGCTGAGCTGGGAGGATATGAATCTAGAGATTTTGCTTGCTACCTTGCCATCATGACAGCAGACCCTGGAGAAAGTGGTGATGACACAAGAGAAAAAGATGCAAGGGATGAGGGTGTAGATTTCTGATGACATTGTTAGAAACTCCTAGATCCAGCCACACCTGAAATATCACATGGAGGTTTCAATTACATAAGTTGGTAGTCTACTTCCTCACCTTCTCCCTTCCTTCTCTTTTTCTTATTTTTGTTTTTGTTAGCTTGTTTGTTTTGGCCAGTTTGAGTTGGGCTTCTATGATTTTCACCTGAAAGAGTTAAAATCCTTGGTGCCTCAAGGTTTTAATACTATCATTAACTTTAAAGTGATGGATAGACATCAACAATCCTGCAACCTGGTTCATTTTTTTCTGGGTTAGAATCAGCCGCTGCCCCAACTGTTCCCTACAGAACAGTGATCTAACTTCTTTAAGTTCCATCTCAAGAAAACGCTGCCCAGTAATCTGTTCTGGGGGTCAGCTCCAACCTCTCTCCTACCATCACATACACCTCTTTATTTTTTTTTTATTTTTTTTTTTTGAGACAAGAGTTTCACTCTTGTTACCCAGGCTGGAGTGCAATGGCGCAATCTCAGCTCACCGCAACCTCCGCCTCCTGGGTTCAGGCAATTCTCCTGCCTCAGCCTCCTGAGTAGCTGGGATTACAGGCATGCGCCACCATGCCCAGCTAATTTTTTGTAGTTTTTAGTAGAGACGGGGTTTCACCGCGTTGACCAGGATGGTCTCGATCTTTTGACCTCGTGATCCACCCGCCTCGGCCTCCCAAAGTGCTGGGATTACAGGCTTGAGCCACCGCGCCCGGCCAACACCTCTTTCATACAAAGCACTCAGAAAGAGGTACAGAATATTTGGTCCTATAATTTTGTAAGCATATAAAAGCCGGGTGAGTGATGTTGCTGTCACTAACTCTAAATCCCAGCAAACATCTGCATAGTCTTCCCGTAGCTTAGGGGAGACAGCCTGATGGGTAGCTGGGCTCCTGGTGTTCATTTAGACATCTTGGCAGCTGGGACACACAGGTAGAGAAGAAGAGCTTGCCAAGCCCAACTGTTCTCAGATTCTTTTAGCCATAGGCGCAGATTCCTACTCTCTTGAGACAGCTTTGTTGCATCTTTTAACTTGTCCCTGGAAAGAGGTAGCTTCGCCAGTGGGATACAGAATCATTTTTGCTGTCACAAGCCAGGTGATTGTTTCTGAGCTGAGACCTGCAAAGCTGCAACTGCAGCCTTTATTTATTTATTTATTTTCTGAGATGGGGTCTCACTCTGTCTCCCGGGTTGGAGTGCAGTAGTATGACCTCAGCTCACTGCAACCTGCGCCTCCTGGGTTCAAGCAATTCTCCTGCCTCAGCCTCCTAAGTAGCTGGGATTACAGACATGTGCCACCACACCTGGCTAGTTTTTTTTATTTTTAGTAGAGACAGGGTTTCACCATATTGGCCATGCGGGTCTCGAACTCCTAACTTCATGATCCACCTGCCTTGGCTTCCCAAAGTGCTGGGATTACAGGGGTGAGCCACTGTGCCCAGTCGCACCTGCAGCTTTCTATGTAGTATAGTGGTTAAGCATATGGGCTTGGGAGTCAGAAAAACCTGGGCCCCAGTAATGCTATGTTCACCGCATCTGAACCATGAGATCCTGCCTCTCTGAGCTTCAGTCTCTTCATCTAGAAACTATGGCCAATAATAGAGCCTACCTCCTAGTCATTCCTTAAAGTTCACCTAGGGGTTCTCTTTCTAGCTGAGCTGCTTCTACCTCCTAGCCCACTTCCTCCTAAGGCAGATTAGTCATACCTTCCTCTAACCTAAAGCTCTTTGTGCAAGCTCTTCAGTTTGGACATTGCACTGTGGTTATCTGGTTATGTATCTGTTTCTCTCACTAGACAATGAGCTCAGAGGAGAAGGATATTAGTATTCATACGGCAGCAGTCTACAAATCTTGAATGACTCAATTAAGTAAAAGTCTGTCTGTCTAGATGCAATTCAGTCAAAATATTGGCCCGTTATATTGATAGTCACAAGGCTTGGGAGTCTCCCCCCTTGCCTTAGAAGACCATGATATTGTTTAAAAGAGGAATGAAATCTGTTTCATGTGGCTCCAGCTAGGACCATCAGCTTAATGTGAGTTCAGCCAAAGATGACACATTTATTCCCCTGTTCACTAAAACACATGAAAGAAAATTAAGACATACTTCAAGGTGGGAGAAGTTCAGAAAATAAAGTAACGTTTAACTCTGTACCTACCATCAAGGGGTAACAGGTGTTGACATTTGCCAAATTCTCTGAGTGTCTTTGTTAAGGAAAAAAATGTTACAGACAGAGTTGAAGACTACCCTCCCTTATCCGTCTGCCCTTCCTTTATCAGAGGTAAGCCTACTCTAAGGCTGATGTGTATGTTTTTGTGCTTGTTTTCATATGTTTGCAACACACAATATATGGCATTTAAAAATGAATATATGTACATATGAAATATACAAGTGAATATATGTATGTGTGCATAGTGTTATGTTGTACATATCAATATTATGCTTTCTGGGACATTTATTTGGTTGCATGTAGATCTAATGAATTCATTAGAATTGAGAAAAAATGCCCTACCCTGTGGTAAGTCAGTTTACTCTCCGTTTGCCTAGAGATAGTTGTTTCCATCTTTCACTCTATTACAAATAAGTTTTGCATTAGTATGTTTTGGCATTGCTACAAATAAATACCTGAAGCTGGGTAATTTATGAAGAAAAGTGATTTATCTTGGTTCATGGTTCTGCAGTTTGCACAGGAAGCATGGTGCTGGCATCTGCTTCTCGCGAGGGCACCAGGAAGCTTCCAATCGTGGAAGGCAATGGGGAAGCCGGTGTGTCACCTGGTGGGAGAGGGAGCAAGAGAGAGGGAAGCGGGTGTCCTGATATCCTGATGTCTTGAGAACAGACATATTCTTAATTTTGCTTTAAAGATAATAATATTGATTCTTGCAAAATATAGTAATTAAGAAAAGTAATCATTTGTCACAAACCCTTGTAGCAGAGTACATCTCCCCATAGTCTTTTTTTATCCTATATATAAACAAGTATTGTATCTAGGGTAGACATGACCCTTCTTTTACTTTTGGGAACTCCCTACTTTGTCTATGGAGTAGCTATTCACCACTTTATTTTCTGAACAAACTTGCTTTTGCTTTGCACTGTGGACTCGGCCTGAATTCTTTCTCGTGCAAGATCCAAGAACCCTCTCTTGGGGTCTGGTTTGGGACCCCTTTCCTGTAATTAAATGAGGCAATTAGGATGAACCGTAATCCAATTAGACTGTAGTCTGTATAATAAAAGAAGGCCAGGCACGGTGGCTCACGCCTGTAATTCCAGCACTTTGGAAGGCCAAGGTGGGAGGATCACCTGAGGTCAGGAGTTCGAGACCAGCCTGGCCAACATGGTGAAACCCTGTCTCTACTAAAAGTACAAAAATTAGCCAGGTGTGGTGGCAGGTGTCTATAATCAGGAGTTCGAGACCAGCCTGGCCAACATGGTGAAACCCTGTTTCTACTAAAAGTACAAAAATTAGCCAGGTGTGGTGGCAGGTGTCTATAATCAGGAGTTCGAGACCAGCCTGGCCAACATGGTGAAACCCCATCTCTACTAAAAATACAAAAAATTAGTTGGGCATGGTGGTGGGCACCTGTAATCCCAACTACTCAGGAGGCTGAAGCAGGTGAATTGCTTGAACCTAGGAGGCAGAGATTGCAGTGAGCTAAGATCACACCTCTGCACTCTAGCCTGGGCGACAAGAGCAAAACTTCTTCTTAAAATAAATAAATAAATAAATAAAAATTTAAAAAAAAGAGAGACAGAGAAGAAAATTTGGATACACCAAGGAGAGACATCATGTATGCATGAAACCTGAGGAAAGACCACGTGAGACACGGAGAGAAGATGGCCCATCTGCAAGCCACAGAGAGAGGCCTCAGAAGAAACCAAGCCAGCTGACACCTTGAGCTTTGACTTCCCGCCTCCAGAACTGCAGGAAATACATTTCTGTTGCATAAACCACTCAGCCTGCAGTATTTTGTTACAGTAGCCCTAGTGAACTAACACACGTGCTATGGAGAAACACATAGCTGAGGAAGAGATGGAGGATAAAGGAGCTGTCCTCTACTAGGCCAGTCAGAAAAACACTGCTGTCTGAACTGTTTACAAGAACCTAGGCTAATTATCCCCACTCTACAGATGAGGCAACTTAAGGGTAAGTGACTTACTTCCACAGTGCCACACAGCCAGGCCTTGGAGATTCAAACTCAGGTCTTTTGACTCCAAGTTGCTTTCGTGCGATGTAATGTTATGCAGCTTCTACTTTTGATTTAAAGGAAGACTGGCATAAAGGTGATGCTTTAAAGTTTACAGATTGTTTTCACAGGTCCTCTCATATTTGACCCTCACAGCAAGTTATGTGGGTAGATGATCTTCTCCTCCTCCTCTTCTTTCTCTTCCTCCTCTTCTTCCTCATAGTTGGCTCGTGGTTCTGCGGGCTTTACAGGAAGCATGGTGCTGGCATCTGCTTCTGCTGAGGCCTCAGGAAGCTTCCAATCCCGGCAAAAGGTGATGAGAGGCCAATCTGTCACATGCTGAGAGTATTCTGGGGTCACAGGGAAAATGCAGGATGAGATATCCCCCTCCTGCTCTTTCTCTTCTTCCTCCTCCTTCTGTTCCTCTTTCTCCTCTTCTTCCTCTTTCTCCTCCTCCTCTTCTTCCTCCATATTACCATCTTTGTTTACTGACGCTCAAAGATGTTAAATGGTTGTACCAATCTCACAGCAGGATGGTGAAAGAGTTGTGGTGGGGAGTGTGCTAGGAACTGAATTCTACTCCATTGCTTTTTCCATTCTGTAGGAGAACATACTTCCTCTTCAGACAAAGTCCTGATGTGTTCCTGAAATTTACATGGAGCGAAGAGCCTTGTGCTTACTCTCCTAGAGAAACTCCACCACTTCTGCAGTGATCTCCGGAGTAGTCAGTCAGTTCACTATGCCACTTTTTCAGAGGCATTCAGTCCTCCAGACCCTCTCCCCCATAACCAGCTCTTCCCAGCTGGGGATGAGACCCTGCACAGCCCTTCAAACCTCCTGCCACTGGATAAATTAACCTAACTGTGGAGAGTTAATTTGTCTGACTATAAAGTGCATTCAATAAGTGTAAAACAAAACTAATTGGTTCTCTTCCATACAAGTTTAATCATACTATAAAATGTGATCAATGCAAATAAAAACCATTGAGTAAGTTAAGCGCTGAGGATCCATAAAGGGGAAAAATGGTCCGTGCTCATAATCATAGGAATGGAAATCTGGATGTGCAGTCACTTGTGCATTAATCATCTGGCATGCCAGAGTTGACAATAGCTAGGCTGTGTTGGAAGGACATTGAAAACTTCCTCCTTTGGTGTCCATTGTGTGGAGGAGATAATTCCCTCATTGATTCTGGGGCACGTCTGTTATCAGCTAATGTGTTCTGGGTAATATTCATCGGATGAATGTTTTGTGAGTCTGCAGCCCACACATTGCGCACAGGCGCTGCCCAAACTCTCTTTGTGCTGAGATTGTTCTCATTGTAGGTTGAGTCTGGCATTTGTGGAATGACATCAGATGCACGTTCTAAAGGGTCAAATGTTGCAGAGGGCAGGGCATCAGGTCCTCTTTTGTGCAAAATTTATTTGCAAAGACAAAAGTCAGTGGAATCTGACTTCTGAAACATTTAACCTTGGCTTTTGCTTTACCGTCACTCCTTGTCAGAGGGGCAAATGGAGGCATTTACATCATTCAGCTTTGTTTGAGTGACAGATGCACCCTTGGTGCCTTTCTACCCCTGGCTGGAATCTCTGGGCCTTACCAGGAATCTTAGCCTTGTTCGAACTGAATAAGACCTATTGGGACAGGGTCTCTGGGGAAGGGTGGCCTTGCAACCAGTCTTTTGCCGTAGGTATGTGCTTAGGAGAGCCTCTCCAGACTCCTGTCCAGGGTAGATGACAGTACTTCAGTTTTGCATTGAGACCAAAGCCCTTGCCAAGCTCATGTCAAACCAGACTGTCCACTGGGACCAGGACAATGCCACTTGTGATGCATTCTATATTATCCTGGTGATGATGATGTCCGAAAAATACTTTGTAGGCTGGGCGTGGTGGCTCATGCCTGTAATCTCAGCACATTGGGAGGCCAAGGCAGGTGGATCACGAGGTCAGGAGATCGAGACCATCCTGGCCAACATGGTGAAACCCCATCTCTACTAAAAATACAAAAAATTAGCTGGGTGTAATGGCACATGCCTGTAATCCCAGCTACTCAGGAGGCTGAGGCAGGAGAATCACCTGTATGCACAAGGTGGAGGGAGGGTGCAGTGAGCCAAGATTGCCACTGCACTCCAGCCTGGTGACAGAGCAAGACTTTCTCTAAAAAAAAAAAAAAAAAAAAAAAAACACCTCAAAAACTTTGTAAATTGTTATCCAATGTGGATGTCTGTAAAGTATTTAGAACTTTCAGTAGGCAGAATGTGTCAGAACTGTGTACATTTCATAAGAGGGAACACTGTGATTCCACACAGTATGGCTGATTTGTTTAATTCACTTTGAGAATGAATAAATAAGGGCCAGAGTAGTTTCTGTATTTCTCAGGCAGAATGTCTCTCCTAGCTTCAGACTCACATCTGATTGCACCTTCTTCTCCCCTCTGGAGATAAATCTATGAAGGTAGATGCAGCTGTAGAGGTTGACATTAGGCGTTCAGGAGAGAGGGGAAGGTCTCCTGTACAATGTGGAAGGCCAGTGGAAGTCTAGGCCAGTGGTTTGTGTCTGTGATTGTGTGTGTGTGTGTGTGTATTTAGTGATAGTTGAATATTCAGAGAGATGACATTGGAGAAGCATTCAGTTACTGGTAATGAAATCACTGGGAACTCCAGGAGAGTTTATTCCCCAACTGGGAATATGGCAGGACAGGATGCTTCTTTTCCTAGAAATATGCTGGATAATTAGGGAAGTTCACCAGGCTGGGGCAGAGAAACAGCGAGAGGTGAAGACAGGCCTGGGAGTTTGGAGGACAGGGTCCAAAGCAGAAGGACAATCTATGACTATGCAGGAAACAAGCAGCCCATAACAGTTCTGTGGCTCAGTGTTCTCATCTCTAAAATGGGCACCAGGAAACCCACCTTAGTAAATGACTACTTATCGGTAATGAACTCAGAAACTTGGGAATCAGAAACTCGTCCTGTGGGGAGGTCACTAAGAGAGTGGGAGTTGCCACTCATCAGCATCAGCGTGGGAGCTCAGCGCTCAGGATTTCTCTCCACAAATCTCCTACCCCCGGGGACTTTGCACTTGCTATGCCTACTGCCCCCAACCCCTTTTCCCCAGTCCTACTTATCCTTCAGCTCTCAGTCCAACTGCTATTTTCTCTGGAAAGCCTTTCCAATGCGCACTTTCCCAGACCAGAATAAACTGTATGAACTTCCAAAGCTTCCATTTTCAGCATATACCATTGTTTGTTTAATTCTATGTCTCCACCCTGATCCTTGGATAGACGGAAAGCTTCTTGTTTATAGCATGTAGTTGGCACTTGATGTTTGTTGAACGAGCGAATGAATAAGTGAATGAATGAAGAGTTCGGGATACCTTCTTGAAGTCCATCGGGGATGGCGACTCTAGCTCCAGTTCGTGGAATGGTGCCCTAGAGAGATTTGAATTCTTCCAAACTCAAGATTGGACTTGGGAGGTAGAGTTTATAAGTGGGGTGTGATATCTGGGTTATAAGTGGGGTGTGATATCCAGGGTATAAGTGGGGTGTGATATCCAGGGTATAAGTGGGGTGTGATATCCAGGGTATAAGTGGGGTGTGACATCTGGGTTATAAGTGGGGTGTGACATCTGGGTTATAAGTGGGGTGTGATATCTGGTGTATAAGAAGGGTGTGATATCTGAATCTCTGAGGTCCCTCCGCAGCTGGGTGGTCAGAGACAAATGACAAAATGGATTATTTTCTCCCTTGACTCCCTTTCCTCTAGAATTGCTGAGAAAGGTTAAACATGAGTATTGAAAGGTCCCCCAGCCAAAAGCCCATCTCATACGTTGCTTGGCACCCCCGGCCACCCGCTCCTCGATGACTCTCTCCAGGGCCCAAGTCCCTGCCTCTGATTCTCCTTCCCTCCCCGATCTGCTTTCCTCTGAGTGTCTGGGGCTCTGTCTTCTTTCCTGTGATTTATCCCCACAACAGCTTTTGCTGTTCCACTCTTCCGTTTGTCTGCTTTCAATAATTATTTAAGCTTTATTAGGTGTTTATCAAGTAAACTGTCGGCTTCTGAAGTTTGCTTATTGTAGCCAGAGGTTTAGATGGGCAATTTGTATGCATCTCAGAGCTCACACAGCAAATCCTCTCTCTGGATTGAAATTATGATATGAACATGATGTTTTATGAGATAATAGAATGAGAGTTCCAAATTCTTGGGTTGGAGATATATATATATATATATATAGTTTTTTTTCCTTTTTTCCTCTGAGCTTTTCTGAGAAAGAAATATGCAGGCAGCTCAGATGGCTGGGTATTGAAAGGAGGGTGTGGAAATGTGCTCACTGTGGGGAAGCCAAGAAGAAACAGATGAAGAGTTCAGCTCAGATGGCCTTTAAATTCATGAGGTTGAGTGCAAGCCAAGTTAAACACCACTGGGCTCTGTAGTTCCCTGGACTCTGCTGAAATGGAAGATTAATCTGGCTGCAAGGCGCTGAAGGAGTGCCACCCTACAGGGAGAGCTGGGAAGGTTGAAGCCCCACGAAGATGCTGTTGAAACAGTGTAGGTAAGTGATCGTGTCCTGAGCCATCACACAGACAGTGGCATGGATTCGGGGGCAGAGTCCTTTAAAAAGATGAAAACCACAGCAATTATAATAGCAATGATAGGATTTCTGCAATCTTTTTGGCCTGTTTCCAGTTTGATGCAATTCTGAGGGGTAGGGGTTCTTATTTGTTTTCAAAAGGGTCTTGCTGTGTCACCCAGACTGGAGTGCAGTGGCATGATCATAGCTCATTGCAACCTCCAACTCCTGGGCTCAAGCCATCCTCCCACTTCAGCCTCCTCAGTAGCTGGGACTACAGGCATGCATCACCACACCTGGATAATTTTTAAATATTCTTTGGAGATGGGTTCTTGCTATGAGGCCTAGGCTGGTGTCAAACTCCTGAGCACAAGTGATCCTCATCTTTGGCCTCCCAAAGTGCTGGGATTATAGATATGAGCCACCATGCCCCGCTTAGGGATAGTATTTTTAATGCCATAGTGTTTCTATATATAAATAGAAGCTCCAAAAAGTCACTGAAGAGGACATCTGTTGTTTTTGCTGATCTTGCTTGTCCAGCATCGATTTCTCCATAGCAGACAGATTTTCTTCCCGGAAAATCACCCGTCCTCTGTTTTCAGTCTGCACATTTGAGGTCAGGTTGAATATGCCCCCAGGTTTGGAGGTAGGTATACAAACCAGGTGTGGCTAATGGGTGTGTTTTATTAAAATATCTCCAACCACAGTCAATTTTCAGGTAGGTACCCTCCTCCTGACCCAGGCCAGTGCAATGCCACTCAGCCCATTGTTTAGAATAATTGGGGAAGAGCAGCTCTTTCTCTAATGTTACTTGTGCCTGTGAGGGCTGAAATGTGTGTAAGCCCAGGCTACTCCTCCGTGAGGGGAGAGGGGGAGAGCCTGGCTAAAACTCATGCCAATGGGGAGGAAAAGAGAATTGAGAAGAGAGAGGCTGAGATCTCACAACATTATCTAGGCCTGGAGCTATTCCTATTCCTCTACGTTTAGGCTACATGAAACAGAAAAGCCTCGACTACTGTTACTATTATCACTGTTAATATCGTTACTATTATAATTACGTTCTTACATCATTTTGAGTGGTGTTCTCTGTCACAATCAAAAGAATCTTGACCAATACAGTACAGTCATTCCGCTTGAGTGGTGGAAAGAGAGAATGATGACGCTGATGACTTTTTGGATATGTAATCCTGTTCTCTTCACGAGAAACATGAGAAAAAGATGCAGCAGATAATGGATTCTCATTCCCTGCAAGTCTCCTGGAAGCCAGGGTTCAAGGCATGTGGACTAGGACCAAGTCTAGATCCATAGCTCATCCCTGAGTGACCCTAGGCACGAAGCTGGCCTGACCGTAGGCATCATTATTGCTGGGATTCTTCTGAAGTCCTGCTTCACCTGGGCTAATCCTCTTGATGCTGTCATATGCCCACACTCTACGCAGAGTTCTTCTTTCTGTTTTCTACATGCAAGCCAGGAACCACAGACTGGACCCTGTTTCTTCCCCTCTAGGTCTTCCCCAAAGACCCAGGGCCAGCGGGCTCTCTCAGAGGTATCTTCCACTGATTGGAGGCCAGGCTGCCACACTAGGGGGTGGGCTGGGGTCACCGGGTCTTGCAGGAGGCTAGGAGCAAGGGAACGGGCAGATGGGAGGAGAAATCAGGAACTCCTGGCCCAACCGAGGCATATAAATTGCCAGGTGGCTGTGAAGTCTTTTAAATGTTTTGACAATCCCCAATCCATCAGCGCCTTTAATTGGGTTTTGACTGAGTTGTTCTATATGTAAATACCAGTTACTGGTGAGGTTGTTTATAGCCAAACTGTCTGTTTATGCAAATTGTGTTCCAAGATCACAGCGTTTTCATTGCAGGATAAAAACATTCCTTTTATTTAATGCCAACAGTGCTTCTCCCTTAGGCTGGGGTTTATTTTCTTCTTTGGCTTTTAAATACAGCAGAGCAATTTGGTGAGCCAGAGGAGAGGCGGCTCCCATGCAGCGGAGACCCCGAGGTCTCTTGCAGAGAGGGGGCATAACGGTGGTGGATTGGTTGTCACAGATTCATAGAATGGACTCGCAGGTAACTTAGCTCATCTTCCCTCCAAAAACAGAGAGCCATTGAATGCTGGGGGCTCATTGCTCCTTGAAGCAGCCTGGCCCATGTTTGGGCCACGTTGACTTTTACAGTTATCCCTTAGAATGATTTGGGATTTGTCTTGTTGAAGCTGACTCTCTCTCCAACTGGTCTCTTAGGGTCATCCCTCTTCTCTCACCTCGATGATTATAATAGCTCTCATTCCCTTTCCAAAATGATCTCTTTGAAGCCCAGGTGAACTTTGGGAAGGGCAGATCTCTCTCCTGTCTGTCTGCTTTTTGCCTGCAAGATAAAATCTGTCTCCTGCATGGCCGAACTGATGCTCTGTGATCATTACCACATCTTCCATGCCCTACCAGGCTATCCTTGAACCCTAAACCCCAGCCCTACTGAATTGCTTGTAGGCTTTTATCCCTGGCTTGCCAAATGGAGCTGATAAAATAAAACTCGAAGACTGGTGCCACCACATACACCTTCATCTCGATAGTTATCAAGTGCATTGCATTAAACCCAGTGGTAGAGCAGGGGGCAACACAGAGCAAGGCCCTGCCCTCCTTGGGGCATCTGCAGGCAAATCCTTGGTCTCCAGCCTCTGTGGAAGATGCCTCCTCCAGCAGGTGGACAGTCAGCAGGAGTCCAAACCTTTCTTCCTATCAAGCTCACTGCCACCCTTTCCCCCTCCCTGTTAGCCAACTAACAATTTATCTCTTGTCAAAGCAAACTAAAAAATGGCCTGGGAAGGACTCTGTACTTCTACTTTTGAGTCCTTGCGGGCAAACTGTAACCTAGGTTAATAAGCAGACAGGATTGAAAACCTAACTTAGGAGTATGCACCTGTAACAATAGCTAAGTCTTGGCCAATCCTTGTGGCCATAGTTTAACCACTCACAGACAGTGCTAAGTGTTCAAACAAGGCAAGCGCCAACCTGTTACAAATCCAGCAGTTTCTGTGCGTCACTTCTGATTTCTGTACGTTATTTCCCTTTTTTTGTCTGTTAATTTATTCTGACCGTGAGTCATCCCGGGAGTTTCTCTGAATCTGCTGTGATTCTAGGGGGGGCTTTCTGACTCACAAATTGTTCATTGCTCAATTAAACTTCCTTTCAATGTAATTCGGCTGAAGTTTCTCTTTTAACACTACTCTGTTGAAGGAAATTGCGGTCAGCAGGAAAGTTCTCATCTTTTCCTTTTGCTTCTCCATCCAAATCAACATCCTCCACCTCCTCCCTCTTTCCTTCTGATTTTGAAGGGAAAGCGAGTCCGGTGAATCCACCTGCAATGCAGATATCCACTCCCCCGCCCCTTCAGGAGTTCTTCTCCATTGATGGTTTTGCATTTCTTCTGCACATTTCTCCTCTTCCTCTACCACTGAGCATCTCCCCTTCAATGTGCTCAGAAATCTCTCCCACCATGGAACGAGAGTGTTATAGCAACGTTTCCTCAATGGTGCATGTTCCTGATGCTCAAACATCCTCAAATTCGAAAGCACATCAGCATCGCCTCAGCAGACTTTAAGAAAAGATACCTGGGCCACATCACAGAACAATTAAAACAGTGCGTGGCGGTGGGAAGTCCAGGAATCAACAGGTTTTGAAACATCTCCCCAGGTGATTCTATGATCAGCCAGGATTGACAGTCACCACAACTGTCTTGTTCTTCTTCCCACCACAAGAAATCCATGTAAAATTAGCCAAGTGCCGGGTGCAGCTAATTTTTAAGAGATGAGGTTTCGCCATGTTCGCCAGGCTGGTCTTGAACTCCTGGCCTCAAGAGATCTGCCCACCTTGGCCTCCCAAAGTGCTGGGATTACAGGTGTGAACCATGACACCCAGCTCAGATCTATTTTTTAAAAATTTAAAAAATTCTTATTGCTTATTTTCCCCTCATTTTTTGTGAAATATATTTTGATAAATAAGTATATTTGCAGATATTCAGAAGCCTCAGAACAAGTGCTGGAAGGGCTGTAAAAATGACCTAGTGCAATAGAGAAGAATCCAGAGGCCCAGAGAGGGAGGGTGGTGAGCTCAAGACTATACAGAAAATCAGCAGCAGACTCAGGCTCAGAGCAGGTTGTGTGATTCTCTCCCCATAAATCTTTGAATAGCAGGCTGGAAACTGAAGAATCAGAGAAATCTGTGAGCAGCGAATCTGTCCCTGTGGTGGGTACAAAGCCCCTAGGAGGACATCGTTAATATTTCACAGGAATTCCCATGCACCTGCTCTCATATTCATCAGGCGAGCCACAGTTATGTCCCCATTTGGGGCTGGGGGCAAACCGTCCATGCAGGCTTGTGAAAAAGTTATATTTAAAAGCTGGACTGAAGCTGTGGGTCATTTATAATCCACTAAATATTTAAGAGGTATGTCTTAAGGCATCTGAAAATTACAGGGATATTTCATGATCTCATTTTGGGGCATATATATCTGGCTGGGCTAGACATAGTCTCTGGCTATGGGTGGCTCTGTTTTGCTCGGAAAAAGCCAGATATAAAGAAAAGGCTGGCAAATCCAATAATTTACACAGTAAGTAGTGAAGAATGGTGTTGTGTGGGAAAGCACATGGGACACGTGCCTTGTTAGCCCTGAAGGGGAAGCGGTTGGTGGGACTGAGGTGGGACCTGAGGAGGTAGGCAGTGGAGATAAAAACGATGGAGCTGAGATGGGTGGTTCACCTGAGGTCAAGAGTTCGAGTCCAGCCTGGCCAACATAGCAAAACCCTCCCTCTACTAAAACTACAAAGACTAACCAATTGTTTTTCAAAGTAACTATACTATTTGATTGATTGATTGAGTTTATATAGCTAATCTTTTTTTAAATGCTTTAATTTCTGGGATGCATGTGCAGAATGTACAGGTTTGTTACATAGGTATACATGTGCCATGTTGATTTGCTGCACCCATCAACCCATCATCTACATTAGGTATTTCTCCTAACGCTATCCCTCCCCTATCCGCCACCCACTGACAAGGCTCCGGTGTGTGACATTCCCCTCCCCATGTCCCCAACTGCAATACATGAGAGTTCTGATTACTCTACGGGCTCGCTAATATTTGGTGTTCTCAACCTTACAATTTGGATTATTCTATTGGGTGTGAGGTTTTATCTCATTATTTAAAGAATATTTAATGTGTTTTAATGTGGGGTTTCCTTATGACTAATGCTATTGAGTACATTTTCATGTGCTTGTTTACCACTCTTACATCTTCGTTTGTACAATGTCTGTTTGAGTCTTTTGCCTATTTTTATTAGGTTGTTTTTTATTATTGATTGGCAGGAATTCTTTATATATTATGGATACCTGTCTTTTGCCAGATACGTATTTTTTCCCAGTCTGTAATTTGCCTATTTTTAAATGATGTCACTTGATTGGGCAACCTTTTAAAAATATTAAATTCCAATTAATTTTTTTTGTGGTTAGTGCTTTTCCTGTCCTGCAAAATCTTTGCCAAAATTGTGAAGTTATTCTTCTGTTTTCTTTTGAAACTTTAAAATTCTTACTTGTATGTTTATGTCTATGATCTATTTTGAGTTAATTTTCATATATGATGTGAGATTGAGGTAAAAGCTATTTTTGTTTCCAAATGTTTATCCAGTTACTCCAATGCTATTTGATGAAAAGGTATTTATTTCTCCCACTGAATTGTTTGGACACCTTAGTTAAAAAAATCAACTTACTAAGTATGAATCTTTTCTGAATTTTGTTTTGCAATGATTCTTATGCCAATACCATACTCTCTTTTTCTCTTCAAATTTTGTTTTAAGTTCAGGGGTACATGTGCAGGATGTGCAGGTTTGTTACATAGGTAAATGTGTGTCATGGTGGTTTACTGTACAAATCATCCCATCACCCAGGTAGTGAGCCCAGAATCCATTAGCTATTCTTCCTGATGTTCTCCCCACACCAACAGGTGCCCAGTGTGTGTTGTCCCCCTAACCCCTGTGTCCATGTGTTCTCATCATTCAGCTCCCAATTATAATTGAGAACATGCTTTTCTGTTCCTGCATTAGTTTGCTGAGGATGATGGCTTAGAACTCCATCCATGTCCCTGCAAAGGATATGATCTTATTCCTTTTTGTGGTTGCACGGTATTCCTTGACTATGTGTATATGTACCACATTTTCTTTTTTCTATCACTGATGGACATTTAGGTTGATTCCATGACTTTGCTATTGTAAATAGTGCTGTGATAAACACACACATGCATGTATCTTTATAATATAATGATTGATATTCCCTTGAGTATATACCCAGTAATGAGATTGCTGGGTCAAATGGTATTTCTGCCTCTAGGTCTTTGAGGAATTGCCACAACTGTCTTCCACAATGGTTGAACCAATTTACACTCCTACCAACAGTGTAAAAGTGTTCATTTTTCTCCATAACCTCTCCAGAATCTGTTGGTTTTTTTTGACTTTTTAATAATAGCAATTCTGACTGGTTTGAGATGGTATCTCATTGTGGTTTTGATTTGAATTTCTGTAATGATCAGTAATGTTGAGCTTTCTTTTTCATATGTTTGTTGGCTGCATGTATGTCCTCTTGAGAAGTGTCTGTTCATGTCCTTTGCCCACTTTTAAATGAGATTGTATTATTTTTGTAAATTTGTTTAAGTTCCTTGTAGGTTCTGGATATCAGACCTTTGTCAGACGGATAGATGGATGGATTGCAAAAATGTTCTCCCATTCTGTAGGTTGTCTATTCACTTTGATGAGTTGTTTTTTTTTTTTTTTTGCTGTGCAGAAGCTCTTTAGTTTAATTAGATCCCATTGTCAATTTTTGCTTTTGTTGCAATTGCTTTGGTGTTTTCATGATGAAATCTTGGCCCTTGCCTATTTCCTGAATGGCATTGCCTAGATTTTATGGCATTACCTAGATTTTCTTCAAGGGTTTTCGCAGTTTTGGGTTTTACGTTTTAGTCTTTAATTCATCTTGAATTAATTTTTGTATATGGGGTAAGGTTGGGATCCAATTTCAATTTCTGCATAATACCATATCCTATTGATTATTGTAGCTTTATTTTGAAGTCAGGATATGGAAGTCCTCCAACTTTGTTCTTTTTTGAGATTGTTTTGGCTATTCTGAGTCCTTCTATTTATACACAAGTTTTAGAATCAACTTGTTGATTTCTACAAAAAAAGACTGCCTGAAGTTTTCTTTTTTTGTTGAGTCTCTGCTGTGTTTTGGTATCAGGATGATGTTGGTCTCATAAAATGATTTGGGAAGAATTCCCTCTCTTTGGATTGTTTGGAATAGTTTCAGAAGGAGTGGTACCAGCTCCTCTTTGTATGTCTGGTAGAATTCAGCTGTGAACCCATCTGGACCTGGGCTTTTTTTGATTGGTAGGCTATTGATTGCTGCCTCAACTTCAGCCCTTGTTATTGGCCTATTCAGGGTTTTGGCTTCTTCCTGCTTTAGGCTTGGGAGGGTGCAAGTGTCCAGGAATTTATCCATTTCTTCCAGGTTTATTGATTTATATGCAGAGAGTTTTTTGTAGTAATCTCTGATGGTGGTTTATATTTCTGTGGAATCAGTAGTAATATCCCATTTATAGTTTTTTATTGCATCTATTTGATTCTTCTCTCTTTTCTTTGTTATTAATCTGGCTAGCTGCCTATTTTGTTGATCTTTTCAAAAAACCAGCTCCTGGATTTATTGTTTTTTTTTTGAAGGGTTTTTTGTGTCTCCACCTCCTTCAGCTCTGCTCTGATCTTTGTTATTTCTTGTCTTCTGCTAGCTTTTGAGCTTTTTTGATCTTGCTCTTCTGGGTCTTTCAATTTTGATGATAGGGTGTCAATTTTAGATCTGTCCTTGCTTCTCATGTTGGCATTTATTGCTATAAATTTCCCTCTAGACACTGCTTTAAATGAGATTCCTGTACATTGTGCATACGTTCTTATTGGTTTTGAAGAATATCTTTATTTCTGCCTTCATTTCATTGTTTATCCAGTTAACATTCAACAGCCAGTTGTTAGTTTCCATGAAGTTGTGTGGTTCTGAGTTAATTTCTTAATCCTGAGTTCAGATTTGATTGCACTGTGGTCTGAGAGACTGTTTGTTATGATTTCTGTTCTTTCGCATTTGCTAAGGAGTGATTTACTTCCAATTATGTGGTCAATTTTAGAGTAGGTGTGATGTGGTGTGATGAGAAGAATGTATTTTCTGTGGATTTGGGGTGGAGAATTTTGTAGATGTCTATTAGGTTTGCTTGGTCCAGATCTGAGTTCATGTCCTGGATATCTTTGTTAATTTTCTGTCTCATTGATCTGTCTAATATTGACAGTGGAGTGTTAAAGTCTCCCACTATTATTGTTTGGGAGCCTAAGTCTCTTTGTAGGTCATTAAGAACTTGCTTTATGTATCTGGGTGCTCCTGTATTGGGTGTGTATATATTTAGGATTGTTAGCCCTTCTTGTTGCATTGATCCTTTTACCATTATGTAATGTTCTTCTTTGTCTCTTTTGATCTTTGTTGGTTTAAAGTCTATTTTATCAGAGACCAGAATTGCAACTCCTCCTCTTTTGCTGCCCTCCATTTGCTTGGTAAATCTTCCTCTATCCTTTTATTTTGAACCTATGTGTATCCTTGCATGTGAGATGGGTTTTCTGGATACAGTCCACGAATGGGTTTTGACTTTTTATCCAATTTGCCAGTCTGTGTCTTTTGATTGGGGCATTTAGCTCATTTACATTTAAGGTTAATATTGTAACGTGTGAATTTGATCCTGCCACTTTGATGCTAGCTGGTTGTTTTGCCCATTAGTTGATGCCGTTTCTTCATTGTGTCAATGCCCTTTACCATTTGGTACATTTATGGAGTGGCTGGTACTGGTTGTTGCCTTCTATGTTTAGTGCTTCTCTCAGGAGCTCTTGTAAGGCAGTCCTGGTAATGACGAAATCTCTGAGCAATTGCTCGTTCATAAAGGATTTTATTTCTCCTTCGCTTATGAAGCTTAGTTTGGTTGGATATGAAATTCTAGGTTGCAAGTTCTTTTCTTTAAGGATGTTGAATATTGGCCCCCACTCTATTCTGGGTTGTAGGGTCTGCTGAGAGATCTGCTGTGATTCTGATGGGCTTCCCCTTGTGGGTGACTCGACCTTTCTCTTGGCTGCCCTTAGCATTTTCTCCTTCATTTTAACCCTGGTGAATCTGATGATTATGTGCCTTGGAATTGCTCTTCTTGAGGAATATCTTTGTGGTTTTCTCTGTATTTCCTGGACTTGAATGTTGGCCTGCCTTGCTAGGTTGGGAAAGTTCTCCTGGATAATATCCTGAAGAGTGTTTTCCAGCTTGGATTCATTCTCTCTGTCACACTCAGGTACACCTATCAAACGTAAATTAGGTCTTTTCACATGATCCCATATTTCTTGGAGGCTTTGTTCATTTCTTTTCACTCTTTTTTTCTCTAATCTTGCCTTCTTATTTTATTTCATTGAGTTGATTTTCAATCTCTGATATCCTTTTTCTGCTTGGTCAATTCAGCTATTGAAACTTGTGTATGCTTCAGGAAGTTCCCTTGTTGTGTTTTTCAGCTCTATCATGTCATTTATATTCTTCTCTAAGCTGTTTATTCTCGTTAGCGTTTCATCAAATATCTTTTAAATGTTCTTAGTTTCTTTGCATTGGGTTAGCACATGTTCTTTCAGCTCTGAGAAGTTTATTATTACCCACCTTCTGAAGCCTGTTTCTGTCAATTCATCAGACTTATTTTTTATCCAGCTTAGTTCCCTTCCTGGTGTGCAGTTGTGATCCCTTGGAGGAGAAGCATTCTGGTTTTTGGTGTTTTCATCCTTTTTGCACTGGTTTCTTCCCATCTTTGTGGATTTATCTACCTGCAGTCTTTGTAGTTGGTGACTTTCAGCTGGGGTCTCTGAGTGGACATCCTTTTTATTGATGTTGAAGTTATTTCTTTCTGTTTTTTAGTTTTCCTTCTAACTGTCAGGCCCGTCTGCTGTAGGCCTGCTGGAGGTCCATTCCAGACACTGGTTGCCTGGGAATCACCCATTGGGGTTGAAGAACAGTAAGGGTTGCTGCCTGTTTCTTCTTCTGTTATCTTCATTCCAGCAAGGGTACCTGCCAGATGTCAGCCTGAGCTCTCCTTCACGAGGTGCCTCTTTGGATATACAGGGGTCAGGGAGCTGCTTGACAAGACAGTCTGTCCCTTATAGGAGCTCAAGTGCTGAGCTGTGAGCTCCTTTGTTCTGTTCAGAGCTGCTGGGCAGGTACATTTGTCTGCTACAGTGGAACTCGTAACCATCTTTTTTTCCCAGGTGCTCTGTCCTGGGAAGGTGGGGCTTTATTTATAAGTTCCTGACATGCTGCTGCCTTTTTTCAGGGATGGCCTGCCCAGCAATGTGGTAGTCTAGCCACAGTCTGCCAGCAGAGGCATTACTGAGCTGCTGTGGGCTCTGCCCAGCTGTTGTGTGAAATTCCTGTTATAACTGCCTCAGTAATGATGGTCTGCCTCAGTAATGGCAGACTGCCTCGGTAATTGGGGACTGCCTCAGTAATGGCAGATTGCTTCTGTAAAGGCGGACTGCCTTGGTAATGGGGGACTGCCTCGGTAGTGGTGGTGGATTGCCTTGGTAATAGTGGACGCCCTTCCCCACTACTGAGCTGGACTGTCCCGGGCCCAGGTGCACTTGCTGCGAAACTCTCTATCCAGAGCATTTCAGATTGCTGGTCTTTGTGCATTGGGACCCGATGAGCTAGATCACCTGGCTCCCTGTTTCAGCCCCCTTTTTTTTTCAGTTGAATGGGCAGTTCTGTATCCCAGGCATTCCAGGCACCTGTTGAAATGTGTGAGTTTTTGTGAGGAGACCCACAGTGCCGGCTGAAACAACTGTGCTGGAAGCTTGTGGTGCTTTTCAGCCCAGGAATCTCCTGGTCTGTTGGCAGTAAAAACTCATTTGGAAATGCAGTGGTCACTCACCCTCTGCATTCTTCTCGCTGGGATCTGCACTCCAGAGCTGTTCCTATTCAGCCATCTTGGATCTCTGCTTACTCGCTGTCATTTTTTAAATGGTTACAAATTTAAAAAAAAAAAATAATATTTTATAATGTTAAAATTCTACAAAATTTGTATTTCAATGTCCATAAACTCCAGCCACGTGCATTTGTTTATATGTTGTCTATGGGTGTTTTGTGCTACCATGGCAGATTTGAGCAGTTTTGACAGAGACCTTAAGGCCTGCAAAGTCTAAAATGTTTACCATCTGGCCCTTTACAGAAAACTGTGTGCTGGCCCCTGCAGTATGGTATAGAGAGTGTTTTAGGGGCTGAGAGACAGTGGGTAAGTTACCAGCATAGGGAATAATGCTCCCTTGTGGGGCTAAAATGAGGAATGTACTAGTTAATATGCATACAGTGCTTGCTACAGTTTTTAGCATACAGCAAACACATGAAAGCATTACTAGTCCCTACTATGTGTCAGATACCGGGATAGATTTTTGAGTGCCATCCATGAATAAGCCATAATTATGACCTCAAGGAGATTCCAGCCTGGTGGTGACAGAGGAGTAAGACGTGTCCAGGGTCACACTTGCAGGGGTAAGGCTTTTGGCTTCTGTGATTTCAGTGCCCAGGACCTTGCAGAGGTAGAGAGAGCTTCAGGCATTTGCCTGGGATTTTCTTTTTAAGTAAATAAATGCTTCAGAGTGTGATCACCAAAATTGTTGTGCATTTAAAATGTTTACATTTAAAGAAATAATGTTTTTAACAGGCAAAAAGCACAGTAAAGTATAATTATACTTTTCACAAGATAATTATAGCATTTACTTTAAAAATCAAATGCCTGGTATGTTACAGATGCAGGGTCTGGTTGGGACTCAGATTCTAAAGCCTTTGAATGAAAAATTTCTTCTTTCAATCCTGCCAGTGTATCCTCGTGGCTATACCTACAATCAATTTCACTTTGAAATGGCATCAACGTCTACATTGGAGATTCTTTGGGTTTATAGAGCCAGACTGTTCAACCTCCCTCCCACCCTTACCCCAACACACACAGAACTCTGCTATACTCAGGAATAGCCTCCATCTTTGACTGATCCAAATCAGGGCAGAAATTGAGATTTTGGGCTTGGTGGTCCTACCTTCATTTAATGTTTTGATAGTTTCTGAAGGGTGTGCTTGCCAGTCTGGACCTGCTGCAGGGGCCACTGCTAGCCTATATACCTCTGGGTGAGTAAAAAAAATGATCCTCCCAAGTGGGTGAATTGGAAAATAATACCCCCTATGGTTGAACAAATTAGAAAAAGTTTTGCCTGCTGAATAGTTGGATTAGGGAAAAGAAAAATCTGTCCTTCTTAGGACAGATATAGCTTCATGCCAAAGCAAATGGCTTGGTGGAGACAATTCAGGCAGGACTTTTAGACTCTCCTTGCCCCTTTCAATCAGAAGCCTTGTGCAGTACACAACTTGAACAACAATACAGGGCATTCCCAATTTCCTTGCATCAGATCTTTCTGATATGCCTACCTGTACCCAAAAGTTTCTATTATCAATTCTTCCACCCTTTCCAAAATATTTGTTGGGGTTCCGCTGGGTGGGGGAGATCATGTATTTACATCTTGTTATTGAGAAAAATCTAGGGTGAATGAGGTCCTAAATCTTTCTGTGAATGGGCTGCATGCTCATCACTCCCCACTTCTGGGACTGGCGGCTGGCATTACTCTAAGTGACCGGCTGCTGAGGACTTGCATATATATTCCTGTTGTCAGCATTAACAAGGTACAATTGCCTGGGGCCTTGTTACCCACCAATTAAACTTTGGATTTTATTGTGCAACCTCAAGGATGCTTTATGGTATCAAAAGCGTTTGGCAGTTAAATACGACTAATATTCATGGCTCCCACATGGACGCTTCACATCCTGCTCCATTCACAGGGTGATTAAGGAATTAATTGATTTGGATGAGATTGGCACATGCTCTTGACAATAAAATGACAGCTCCTTTATTAAGCCATGGATGCAGTGGGCTTGCTGCAGCACTCAAGGCTGCTTAGTGGTAGCTCAGCAGTGGGCATTTGGGACTAGGCCCAGATCACAATGATGCTTGGCTCTGGCCAGAGAAATCTGCAGATCCTCAAAGAGGCTTTGGAACCCAGCTCTTCCTTCCAGCCTTCTTCCTTCCTCTCTTCCATCCTCTCACCCTTCTCTCTTCACCCTCTTTCCCTCCTTTGCATCCTTGGATCCATCCTTTCTCCATATTTCTTTCTTTCTCTTTTTCCTTTTTATTTTATCCTTTTTACTACTCTCTCTTCTCTTCTGAATTTTTTTTTTTTTTTTTGAGACAGGGGCTTGCTGTGTCACCCAGGCTGAAGGGTAGTGGAGTGATCACAGCTCATAGCTCACTGCAGCCTCTAATTCCTGGGCTCAAGTGCTCCTCCTGTCTCAGCCCCACGAGTAGCTGGGACTACAGGTGCATGCCATCATGCCCAACTAATTATTTGATCTTGTAGGGCAGGGTCTTGCTATGTTTCCCAGGCTTCCCTTTATTAAGATATCCATTCTCATCCTCTGCCCTAACTTCCCAGGTAAGCCCTTGCCTTATAGATCTGTCCTGTCCTCTGTCTTCTTTTCTGGTTGAGTGCATTTGGTTTCCCAGAACAGAGACCCAGTCAAGCCAGCTCACACAAGAGGGGTATTAATAAGACAAATATATGGAGTGGTCAAAAAACCATGATCTCCTATTTTTTATTTTTTTTTTATTTATTTATTTTTTTTGAGATGGAGTTTCACTCTTGTTGTCCAGGCTGGAGCGCAATGGCGTGATCTTGGCTCACTGTGACATCCACCTCCTGGATTCAGGTGATTATCCTGCCTCAGCCTCTCCATTAGCTGGGATTACAGGTGCCCAACACCACACCTGGCTAATTTGTGTATTTATATTAGAGACAGGGTTTTGCTACGTTGACCAGGCTGGTCTTGAACTCCTGACCTCAGGTTATCTGCCCACCTCAATCTCCCAAAGTGAAGAGATTATAGGCTTGAGCCACCGCGCCTGGCCAATCTCCTAATTTTAGAACAGAGCCTACAGCAGGGTCAGGCCTCATAGGCACACATCTCTAGATGGGATAAGAGCTCTAGATTCCAGGTGCCAGCAGTTTACACCTAATCTATTGGATACTGTTGACTGAATGTTTCTTATCTGCTGGGCACTGTGATAATGGCTTTTTGTGTTTTATGGATGGCTGAATCTAAGAGGCTCAAAGAGGCTGGATGGCTTGCTCTAGGGAACTCTGTAAGTAAAGGACAGAGTGGGAATTCATATTCAGGCAGACAGATCCCACCTGGTGCTCATCCATTCATATTCTGTTGAGTATGCTGACATGAACGTAGCTCATCTATGCTCAGCCATGGCTAAGTGGAGTGTCCTTGGCCCCAGCTCAACCTCATTACCTTCCAGATTTTTCCCGACGTTGGTTGGCCTATTCCAACCTCTCTTGCCTCTACGTGGGGTCATGTGACTAGTTCTCCCCAGTGAATAGAAGGGATGTGCCTGAATTCTAAGCCAAGGTGATTAAGCAGTGGATGTCTTCTTTCTCTTCCCTTCCCACCTCTCCCTGGTTACAGAGAGGATTGTGAATGTGAAAGATGGAAGAAGTTTGAGTCCCTCTGTCACCATGCATGGAGACGAGTTTCCCACCAAGCAGTATCACTTGCCCTGAACAATCACAAGAGCAAAAAATATCTTCTTTTTATTTAAGTCACTACAATTTTGGATTTATTTGTTACAGCACCTAGAGTTACCTGAAGACATATGATTTGCATAAGAAGATAGGCTCCTGGGACAGGGGTCTCAGGCCATACCCCATTCACGACACAGGACTTCTTACAGATCAGACAAAAAGTACATTGGTGATTATTGATTGTACCGAGCATGATGCGGTTAAGTTAGAGGCAGGCCTTGACATCGTGGCCTTTATATACACCATCCTCATTCAAGAGTCACCTCGGACAAAAGCAGGAGGCGCGGTAAGGACTGAGAAGGGGTTTCTCTCCTGCAAGACAGGGGTGAGAGGTTGTCTTATTGAAATGAAGTAATATTCCTTTTGTTTCTGCACCTGTGGCCTGAAATTACTACCTATTGCATTAGAAAATAAATAAACCAAACATACCATTTCACTCATCACCTGGAAACCAATGGCTTCCTAGCTCCCTCCTAGCAAAGGCAGGGTCCTTACTGTGGAGCGTGTCATCTACTCCCTGTGCCCCTCTGCCTTCATGTCCCAGTACTCTCTTACTTGCTCCCCTCTGGTCTTCCCAGCCTCCTTGCCGTTACTCACACATGATCAGTATTTGTTAAAATCTCTGCCTCAGGGATTTTATACTTCTTGTCCCTTTTGCTTGGACTACTCTCTCCTGGCCATTCTCACACCTTCCCCTCACTTCCTTTAAATGTCACCTTCTGAAACCATCCCTTCCAACTCTGTTTAAAACTGTGTCTTCTACTCCCACTAATCACCTTCTAATATCCTCTAAAACTCATTTCTTTACTCAGTGTCTTTTCACCAGATTATAAATTTCATAAGGCAGAGATTTTTGATATTCCTTAACTGCTTGCTGTATATCACACCCTAGGAGTGCTTGGAATATCATAGACACTTAATAAATGTGTGTTGGTTGATTACACTGTGTTCTATGTGGAGATGACAGTAGTTGGTATTGCTGTTGACTGAGTTAAGAATAAATAAATGAATTTATGGATAGGTGGGTGGATAGTAGGCCCAGTTTCCCCATAAATCATCTCTTAATGAAAATTTGGGTTTCCCCAGATAACAGTTAGTAGACCAAAATGATTGGGTGGAATAATTTTTTTTATTTTGCTTTTTAAAAATTAATAAATTGTTTAAAGAAAAGTTTTGGGCTCACAGAAAAATTGAGTGGAAAATACAGAGTTCTCATAAATCCCATGTCTCCTCACATATACAACCTCATCCATGATTGACATCTTTCTGCTTCTGTTTTCTGAATATCTTCTGGAAGAGGTTGGAGAGAATGAGCTTATTTTCTTCTTAAATGTTTGGCAGAATTCACCAGTGAATCCATTTGGTCTCAGTGCTTTCTGTTTTGGAAGGTTATTCATTATTAATTCAGTTTCTTTAATAGATATAAGCCTACTTAGATAGTCTGTTTTTTCTTGTGTGAGTTTGGGGAGACTGTGTTTTTCAGGGAATTGGTCCATTTAATCAAGTTGTCAAACTTGTTTGCATGGAGTTCTTAATAATAGTCTATTGTTATTTTATTCTCTGTGGGATCTGTAGTGATATTCCCTCTTTGATTTCTGATGTTAGTAATTTATATCTTCTCTCTTTGGTTAGCTTGGCTTATAGATTTTATTGATCGTTTTAAATAACCAGCTTTTTATGGTTGATTATTCTGTTGATTTCCTGCTTTGAATTTCATAGATTTCTTCCCTATTTTTTTAAATTGTATCTGTTCTGCTTATTTTGGATTACATTTGATATTCTTTTTCTAATTTCTTAACTTGGAATGTTAGCTTATTGATCCTATATATTTATTCTTTTATAATATATGCATTCAATGCTACAAATTCCCCTCTAAGTGCTGCTTTTACTATGTCTTACGAATTTCGATAAATTGTATTTTCATTTTCATTTAGTTCAAAATATTATTAAACTTACCTTTGGATTTTTTATTTTACTTGTGTGTTATTTAGAAGTGTGTTGCTTAATGTCCAAGTGTTTTGGGATTTTCCAGCTGCCTTTCTGCTATTAATTTCCAGTTGACTGCCACTGTGGTCTTAGAGCAGATATCATATAATATTTTTTAATTTAAAAATTGTTAATGTATGTTTAATGGCTCAGAATATGATCTCTCTTGATATTTCATGTGAGCTTGAGAATAATGTGTGTTTTGCTCTTGTTGGATAAAGTAGTTTATAGGCATCTATTCTATCCAGTTGATTGATGGTCCTATTGAGTTCAACTATGTTTTTACTTATTTCTCTGCCTGCTGGAGCTGTCCATTTCTGATAGAAGGGTGTTAAGATCTCCAACTATAATAGTGGGTTCATCTAATTTTCCCTGAATTCTATCAGTTTTTGCATCACATATTTTGATGCTCTCTTGTTGGATGCATATCTATTAAGGATTCTTATGTCTTCTTGGGACATAGTGACCCCTTGATATAATGCATCTCTTCATCCCTGATAACTTTGCTTGCTCCAAAATCTTCCCTGTCTTAAATTTATATAGCTACTCCCACTTTCTTTTGGTTAGTGTTAGCATAGTATATCTTTCTCCACCACTTTACTTTTAATAGGTACTCATATTTACACTTAAAGTGAGTTTCTTATAGACAACATATATAGAGTATTTTAAAAAATCTATTCTGATAATTTCTGTATTTTAATTGGCATGTTTAGGCCATCGATATTTAATTATTGATATAGTTAGAGTAAGGGCTACAATATTTGTTACTGTTTTCTGTTTGCTGTCCTTTGCCTTTGTTCCCATTTTTGTTTTCCACGCTTTTTCTACCTTTTGTTGTTTTAACTGGGCATTTTATATGATTATATAGTGTCTCATTTCTTGGCACATCAATTATGCTGCTGCCTCCTCCTCCCTCCTCCTCCTTCTCCTCTTCCTCCTCCTTCTTCTTTCTCCTCTTCTTCTTCTTCCTCCTCTTTCTCCTCCTCCTTCTTGTTCTTGTTCTTCTTTTTTCTTCTTTTTCCGCTGCTTCTTCTTACTCCTCCTACTTCCACCTCCTGCTTCTCCTGTTACTCTTCCTCCTCCTCTTCTTTCTCCTTCTCTCCCTTCTCCTCCTCCTCTTCCTCCTCCTCCTCCTTCTTCTTTCTTCTTCTTTTTAGTGATTGTTTTAGAGTTTGCAAATATACAGTTGCTGTTACTGAAACATTAGGGGTTTGGTCTACGTCTGCTGCTCACCACACAGAAAGCCAATGACTAAGATGACAAGCATTGCCAGGGAAGAAGGCTTTAATTGGGTTCTGCTGCCAAGGAGATGAAAGCTCAGTCTCAAATCCATCTCCCTGACTGGCCAAAACTAGAGGTTTATACAGCAGGGGAAAACGTAGTAATATGTAAGAAAACAAGAACTAGGGAAGGGCAGGGAGGCACCTGGTGCTGTGCTGTAGTGAGTGTAAGTTCTTTGATACTTATTTTGAGAGGCCTGAAGGTCCTTTTCTGGGAAGGAACTCAGGTAAAACAAATACTCTGTTTACATTATCCATCTATTATTGCATGCCATCTATTTTTCCCACCAAAGCCCTTAGCATATTAATTATAGTTTAAAAAATCCTGGTCTGATAATTTCAAGATTCCTATTATATCAGACTTTGGTTCTGATGCTTGGTCAGACTCTTCAAGCTGTGTTTTTTTGTCTTTCAAAGTATGCCTTGTATTTTTTTGTTGAAATGTGGACATGATGTATTGAGTAAAAAGGCATAGCAGTAATAGGCCATTAGTAAATGTGGTGGCAGGGTGAGGGGAAGAGGAGGCACTCTATCGTCCTGTGATTGGGTTTCAGTCTTTTGGTGACCCTATCCCTCTGGATTGTAAACTTTACCAATGCTTCTCAGCCTCTCCCACGCTCGTTTGATGGGACAGAATGGCTAGATGGGGCTAGAGTTGGGTATTTTCCTTTTCACAGATCAGTTTATGTTCTGATAAAACCCCAGAAATTTACACTCTGGAAAAAAAAATAGTTTCTTCTGGGTGTAGGCTTTGTCAAGAACAGAATGCTCTGGTGTATTTTAGATGGTTCATTTCTTCCTCCCCCTGTTTGAAACAACAGGGAATTTTTTTCTAATATTCACTGGAGAATCAAGTCAGGGTCCCATAGGTAGAATTCACCCAAGTGTGGGGCCTCCAGTGACCAAATCCTTCTGGAATGTTTTACTCTTAGATTTGTCTGCACTAAGCCTCAAAAAGCTCATCAATTACGGTACTGATTTTTCCACCTGGCACTTGTTCTTGCAAAGCTTTTTGCTCATGGGTTTGTCCGCTGATCAGCTGTGATTTTCTGTATCTATCTGTCTGTCTTTCAAGTTTTGGGGCAGCAGTTTGCTCTGTGACCTTGTTTCTCTGATGAATCTAGGAAGTGCTGTTTATTTCTGTTTGTTCAGCTTCTAACATGTGATCAGGAAGGAGTGGTGACTTCTTTTTTTAAAAAATTAATTCATTTAACTTTAGGTGAATACTATATCTGGCATTTCTCCCCATGTTATCCCTCTCCACCTTTCCCTCCCTCCCCACCCCCCGCTGTCTCTCCCGTCCCCTGCCAACTGTCCCCAGTGTATGATGCTCCTCTCCCGGAGTCCACGTGTTCTCATTGTTCAACACCAACCTATGAGTGAGAACATGCCGTGTTTGGCTCTAAGCCTCATATTTGCTGAACTGAAAACCAGAAGTCCCTATTGTCTTTTTAAAAATGAAAAAGGACCTGAATTCATGATCAGTATTTAAAAAGCAACTGATTCCACTTTAAAAAGATCCTACTGACTTTTGACTTCTCTAGAACAACTGTTCAACACTACTTTTTCTTTCTACCTAGTTGGAGTTGAATAGCAGCTGCTTATATTAACAGGATTTAAGCTCTTCAGATCTCCATGATCTTTTCCCAGCATGGCTCATCCAGTTATTTTTCCTGTTTTAGCCCTGAGGTCATTTGAGTTGTGATTCTTCCTTTAGATTTTGGTATTCTTCCTTCTCTTCCCTCCCTGACCCTTCCTGGGTTTACTGTTTTGTAGGTAGTCTCAGAGTGGACTCCTAGCCCCAAACGACATCATAACAGATGTAGCTTACTCACTCTTTGTCTCTGGTCCATATCTGATATCTTTGATCTCCCTTGCTAAGCTGAAAACAGATCAGACTCTGCTTACCTGGACGGGCTCATCTCAATTGGACTAAGTGACTGCATATCAGAAGGCTTTCACATCAGGGTGTTTCTAGGTTCCTGGCTCCTGTACTTTTGGCTGCCTCTCTCCTGGTAGGGTCCTGGGGTGACAGGTGGAGCACCAATGGTACACTGAGTGCTCCTAAGACTGTAATCATCTATTGGTTCCCTGCCTTGCAAACCTTTAACCTGCACAGCTGCAGCCACTTAGCCCTCAGCAGCAGCTTCTGCCCTGCTGTGACGCAGGGCTTAAGGCAGGCCATGCTTAGAGAATTATTAGGAGCTATTGGCAAAGAGCTCTGGCCCCATGTGGATAATCCCGACAGGGCTGCATCCTAGCAGAGAATATTGGTTACTCTGAAATCAGTGCCTTCCTTGGGATGCACTTTTTTGGAACAATCACACATAGCATCTTGCTGGAGGCTGATGAAAACAGATGCAAACAAAAACAGAGAGTGATAAGTCAGAAGGATAGCTCATCTCTCCAGCTAAGGGAATGGAGCCTGAGACCACAGTGTGCCCAGACACAAAAAGACTGAGGCCATCCGACAGCCTGTCCACTCCTTTCCCATCAAGTCAGGCAGAGATGAAAGGCCGCTGGCTGAATAATGGTGACAAAACTGGGTGATTCTGTGAGAGGGCTGCAGAGGGGGCTTAATCATTGCCTGCTAGTGCCAGCATTTGAAAGTAAAAAGGATGTTCACTGACCCCTATTTTCTCTACTCCATTTCACTCTTGTCTCAGGAATTTTTCCCCAAAAGTGGCAGACCCTCTGGCCCAAAATGGTAAGAGAATGACAAGGAAATTTCTTATTCAAGTTCAGGATACGGCCTGGCTTCAGGTATAGCTGGATCCAGGTGCTCACACAATGTCACAGGACCTATTTTCTCCCTCTCCTCCTGCTCACCTTTTCTGGATTGGGTTTATTTTCAGTCTATACCAGCAGGGTGGCAACACTGCTTGATCCTTACATCCTTCCACGTTCAAGTCCAGTTTAAAAAGAGAGAGAGAGAGAGAGAGAGAGAGTGAGTCACTGCAATAGTAGGTTGATGCACAGGGTGTTAATCACAGAATGACAATATTTCAACATTATGGAATAGCTTTTGCTCTTTATCTTTTACTGCATTTTTATGGAAAGCAATATATTTTCTTCTCTTGATATTAAAACAGTATTTCTAAATTAAATATGTAAGAATTTTTTTAAAGAAAGTATCTCTTCTTGTCACCTAATAAATGGCTCAGATTATACTTTGATTAGCTCAAATTAGGGCCTGTGCCAACCTCTGAACTAATGGCTGTGGTTAGGGGGATTTGGTTCAGCAAAATGAGCAGCTCTGGGCTGCAAGCCTCTGCCCTGGAGTCATGGGTAAGGTCCAAAGGGAGACAGGATTAATATCTCCTGATGCTTTTCAAATGCCCACCCTTCATTCTTTGTGATATTTTACTCCATTTCTCTCCTCTCTATAAAAATAATTTCTTCAAGGACATCCATGACTTCCTGCTCATGAAATTCAGTGGATAATTTTGATGCATTATTTATTTATTTGAGATGGAGTCTTGTTCTGTGGTCCAGGCTAGAGTACCGTGGTGCGATCTTGGCTCACTGCAACCTCCGCCTCCTGGGTTCAAGCGATTCTCCTGCCTTAGCCTCCCGAGTAGCTGAAACTACAGGTGCACACCACAACGCCCAGCTTATTTTTTTGTATTTTTTAGTAGAGATGGGGTTTCACCATGATGGCCAAGATAGTCTCAAACTCCTGATCTCAGGTGATCCACCTGCCTTGGCCTTCCAAAGTGTTGAGATTATAGGCATGAGCCACTGTGCCCGGCTAACCACATTATCTAAATTAAGTTATCTGCAGAATTGGGCCCTGATTATGTTTAGATATTCTCTCCACATTCCAAGAGAGCAGTCTCTGTTTCTTTTCATGCCTATTTTACTATCTCTCTCTTGTCCACCCGTTAATTATGTGTTGTTATTTCCCCAGGTTTAGTCTATAGCTCTTGTATAAATTAGGAACACGGTTATCTGTGAATGGCAGGTTGCTTGAGACTCAGCGGCTTAACCTGTAAAGCTACTTGTTTCCCTGAAATGATCTCTGGAGGTCTGGTGAGGTCACTAAAAACCCAGGCTCTTTCTGCACCTTTCTCTCACTCCTTAGCTCGTTAGTCTTTTTTGTTTTGAGACAGAGTCTCGCTCTGTTGCCCCGGCTGGAGTGCAGTTGTCCAGCCATAACTCAGTGCAGCCTCCAACTCCTACCTCAACCCCCCAAGTAACTAGGAGCACAGGTGTGAGTCACCACACCCAGCTTATTTTCACATTTTTTGGTAGAGGTCTTACTGTGTTGCTCAGCCTGGTCTTGAACACTTGGGCTCAAGTGATCCTCCTCCTTCAGCTTCCGAAAGTGTTAGGATTATATGCGTCAGCCGCTGCATCCAGCCTTTTTAGTCTTTCTTCCTTATGTTTATCAATCTCAGAGAGAAAATGCTGTAGCAGGAAGCATCCTATTGTATTTAAGGCAGGACCAGTGATAAGGAGCAATATTAGCATCTCTTTCCATGTATCTGCCTGTTTACTGATATAGCCTTTCAATCTTTCCTGAGAAAATCCTTCCTTTCATGTTATTGGCTGGAACTTGGTCACGTGGTCATTACTACTTCCCAGACAGGGATGTCAGAGGCCCCACACACTCTCCCTGCACAAGTTCCTCACCCAAAACTTTGGTTGTCATCTTTGGCAACCAAATTTGGCAACTGATGTTGCCAAATTTTAGCTCAGACCTTCCCTTTGAGACCTGTGGGGTCAGTGGGAGCCAGGCTGGGCACAGTGACTCACGCCTGCAATCCCAGCATTTTGGGAGGCTGAGACAGGTGGAACACCTGAGATCAGGAGTTCAAGACCAGCCTGGCCAACATGGTGAAACCCCGTCTCTACTAAAAATATAAAAATTAGCTGGGCATGGTGGTGGGCGCCTGTGGTCCCAGCTACTCGAGAGGCTGATGCACAAGACTTGCTTGAACCTGGGAGGTGGAGGTTGCAGCGAGCCAAGATTGCACCATTGCATTCCAGCCTGGGTGACAAAACGGGACTCTGTCTTAAACGAAGAAAACAAACAACAACAACAAAAAATTTCATATTCCCCTACCCTCAGGTGCTCTGCCACCTGTGCTTCCCACCTTAGACAATGACATACATTGTAGTCATTTGCAAAAATAGAGACCTGAATACCATCTTGGAGTCTTCCATCTTCCTCATCCCACTCTTGCTGTGAGAAATGGAATCCCTTTTGCAATTGTTCACACTCTCCAGTATTATGCTATATATCCATGCTCTTTGCCATATGAGTCTGTGGTTCCTCCCAGTACCAGCAGAGGGCAGTTTCCAATCCCATCAATTTTGGGCTTGGTCTTGTGGCTTGCTTTGGCCAATGGAATGGGGGCGGGAGACTCAGAGTGCACATTGTGGGTCAAGGTTTGAGGGGCTTTGCGTGTTCTTGATCACCCTCTGGGCCTTAGGTGATCCATCATGGGAAATTGATATTCCAGGTGGCCATGGTCCCTTCAGTCTGGGTCCAGAACAAACACACATGGAGCTGACATGAGCTAAGCTAGAGCCTGAAGCCAGCACAGTCAACCTGCCCCTCTCAGCAGAGCTGTCAGCAATGCACAGCCTAGATCAGCGAAAATGCAGTCAATCTACAGACCTGCAAGCATGGGAATAATGCTTCTTTCTGCAGACCACTGAGTTTGAGATTTGTTATGTGACTTTACTGGGGCAATAGTTCACTAATGCACGTGCTATGATCCAAACCCAGAAGCATCCTTGATGTTCACGTTTCACCTGACTTCCCCTCTCTCCATTGGTCTATTCTAAGATCTAACCAAAATACCATCTCTTCTATGAAGTCTTCCCTGCCCAGGGATGCTTTCTGTCTGTCAGGAAAGATAGACATTGAGTGATTAATGACACATGGGGTGAGTGAGAAAACGTGTATTGTGTTACGCAGATTGAGTGTACAGCGAGGGATTTGTACCTGCATTTGGGAGGGATGGATAGTGAAGGGCTTCCTGAGAAACTGCTATCTAAGTAGAGAACAAGCAGAGAAGTAGAAAATAATAGGATTTAGCCCAATGAAATACGGAGGTAGAAATGCTCCAGGAAGAAGGAAGAGTTTGCATGAGGTACTTACTGCAGTGTAGCTGGAGCTCAGAGAGTGAAAGAGGGTGTGAGAGATGAGGCCACCGCCTGATCAGACAGGGCTCAGAGATCCAGCCTTTGTTCCAAGGGCAATGGGAAGGTTTTAAGCAGGTGGTGACTTGATGGAGTCTGGACTGCAAAAGGCAGAGCAGGTCTTTCCTTGAGACTTTACCATGGTTTTGGATCTATGATTGCATTTATCTCTCTGTCTTGCAGCTACCTGTTTAAACGTGGTCCTTCTTACCAGTCTGTCAGCTTTTCTAAGCAGACAGTGGTTGCCAGCCACATCTAAAACCTGGAGATTAGGCACAGTAGAAGGAAAACACAAAAGGGTGGACTTAATATTCATGAAACACAAGCTTTGCACCAGCCACTGGGTTGAGTGTTTTCCTGGTGTTGGGAGGCAAGGGGGCAGAACTTTGGGGCAGGTGGAGGAAGGGAAGGGAAGGGGAGGAAAAAGGTCCATGACTCATTCTCAGATTAACCCCAAGAGCGTGACCCAGCCCTCAGCCCAGAGGATTTGGATTAGATTTGAGCAAGCCCCACTCTGTGAAGAATGAGAAATTTTAAAAGCTTAAGTGCACTTTCAAGGCTGGAGGAGAATTTTCTCTTTTGGAGCCGTGAAAGGATGAGCTTGATTCTCTTGGGGACAGAGTGGTTTGAGTGTAATTGTGCTGAGAGGCACAGGGTTAGGCTGGTGGACTCGTGGAATCCCTTCCCATCCTTTTCTGTGTGTGATTCAGATCTCCTGAAAATGATTTTTCCAGAAACCTTAGGGAGAATCACTGGGTTATTTTGGGAAAAAAAAATCTTCCCAAGTTCAAGGTGAAGGATGAACATCTGTGGCCACACGTAAACTAGGTGGAAATTATTTGACCTCATTTGCAAAATGGAACAAAACACAACTACCTTGTAGGGTTGCTTGAGGAAGCCAAATGTATGTGAAACCGAATCTATTACACACTGCTTCCTATGCAGTTAAGGATGGAGGTCATTTATATGGTTTTTTTTTTTAATTTATTTTATTGTATTTTTACTTTTTGAGACACAGTCTCAGGCTGGAGTACCTGATCTCGGCTCACCACAACCTCTACCTCCTGGGTTCAAGTGATTCTCCTGCCTCGGCTTCCAGAGTAGCTGGGATTTTAGGCACATACTGCCACACCTGGGTCATTTTTGCATTTGTAGTACAGATAGGGTTTTGCTGTGTTGGCCAGGCCGGTCTTGAAATCCTAGCCTCAAGTGGTCCACCTGCCTCGGCCTCCCAAAGTACTGGGATTATAGGTGTGAGCCTCCACACCCGGCCTGTTTATATGTTTTAGTGGAATGAGAGGTAGATCCGCACATACCCTTTGACTTCTTGACAGTTTCTTTCTTATATTTCTGCTCTTAGTGTAGGAGAGACAGAGACAGAAAGAAATAGATAGATAGATAGAGAGAGAGAGAGCGCGCTGGGCTCAGTGGCTCACATCTGTAATCCCAGAACTTTGGGAGGCCGAGATGGGCGGATCACCTGAGGTCAGGAGTTTTAAGACCAGCCTGATCAACATGGAGAAACCCTGTCCCTACTAAAAATACAAAAAAATTAGCCAGGCATGGTGGCACATGCCTGTAATCCCAGCTACTCGGGAGGCTGAGGCAGGAAATCACTTCAACCCAGGAGGCAGAGGTTGTGGTGAGCTGAGATCTCATCACTGCACTCCAACCTGGACAAGAGCAAAACTCTGTCTATAAAAGAGAGAGACAGAGAAGGGAAGAGAGCTATCAAATACACTCAGAGATAATTTTAATTTTTCTCTTTTCCAGAGGGAGAGAGGGGAAGGAACATCTTTTTATTTTATTCTTACCTCCATGCTGCTTGGCTATATTGCAGACTTTCAGAGATATTCATGTTGTGATTTATTCAATTCTTTTTCTCCATTGATTTTAATTAAGTTCCTGAGCTGTCTCCAAGCCCGAGGAACGGGAACAAAACATGAAACACTGAGAACCAAATGCTTTTCTTTTGCAATTGAGTTTTCCCGAGTTCTGAAAGTGCTTCACGGGAGAGAATGAAAGTAGAATTCAGAGGCTAAAGCATTTCCTCTGCTCCATCAGTCCCCAAATAATAAACATAAAAATTAAAATCCGGTTAAGAAAAATCACAGAAGTCATTACAGCTTGGTGGCTGATGGAGACTTTGATCAAATCTTTTATGCAATTTCACAGTTTCGGGGGAATTCACTGAGCAGGCATTGATCATGTTCATGCCAGGCAGATTGTTTATCCCACAGAACCTGCCCCCTCCCAAACCAATTTCATCTTTTGATCTAAATTCCATGTCATGCTTTTTAAAGGAAATGCCTTCATGGTTTCTGGACCCGCTGTCTGGACTTTCATCAGACCCAGCCCACACTGAACCCCTGGGAGGCCCTCCCCGAAATCTGGAAGGCCACAGAGGCCCCTAAGCCAGTCTCTGACTCTTGAGTCGAAAGAAGGTTACTCTGCAGTTTTGTTTTTTCTTTTTTTTTTTTTTTTGAGACAGAGTCTTGCTCTGTTGCCCAGGGTGGAGTTCACTGCAACCTCCACCTCCCTGGTTCAAGTGATTCTCCTGTCTCAGCCTCCTGAGTAGCTGAGATTACAGGCACCCATGCCACTGCACTTGGCTAATATTTGTATTTTTAGTAGAGACAGAGTTTCACCATGTTGGCCAGGCTGGTCTCAAACTCCTGACCTCAGTTGATTTGCCTGCCTTGGCCTCCCAAAGTGCTGGGATTACAGGCGTGAGTCATCGCGCCTGGCCCACAGTGTTGAACAGCCAGGTGGTCTGTCACCAGCTGGGATAGCCCCTTGTAGAAGTGGTAGAGGTAAAAACGCAAATGCCTATGGGATAGCCTACGACCTAACAAGATAAATGGCCCAGGTAGGAACTTCAGGAAAATGGTGAATACAAGTCAGGCCTAAGGTAGACAGCCCTGGATGGTAGTTACCATGTGGGGACTGGGACCTTGTCAGGATCAGAGGTTATGAATTTCAAAGGAAAGCCGGAAATTGGCACACTTTCCGTAATATGGAAAAATACCCAATATATAATTTTAATGTTGATAGTTTTTGGGATACAGGTGGTTTTTGATTACATGAATAAGTTCTTTAGTGGAGATTTCTGAGAGTCTAGTGCACCCATCACCCAGGCAGTGTAAGCTGCATGAAATATGTAGCTTTTATGTCTCATCCTCCCCTCAGCATTCTCTCCGGAATCCCTGAATTCCATTAGATCATTCGATGCCTTTGCATCCTTGTTGCTTAACTCCCACGTATAAATGAAAATATATAACATTTGGTTTTCTATTTCTAAGTTACTTCACCTAGAACGATGGCTTCCAGCTCTATCCATGCTGCTGCAAAAGACCCTATTTTGTTCCTTTTCATGGCCGAGTAGTATTCCATGGTGTATTTATACCACATTTTCTTTATCCACTTGGTGGTTGATGGTCACTTAAGTTGGTTCCATATCTCTGTGAATTGTGTTGCTATAAACATGCATGTGTGAGTATCTTTTACATGTAATGAATCCTTTTCCTTTTGGTAGTTACCCGGGAGTGGTATATCTACCCCAAGAGTATGACCCAGCAGGATTACCCAGGAGTAATCACTTACCCAGGAGTGAGATTGCTGGATCCAATGGTGGTTCTCCTGTTAGTTCTTTAAGGCATCTCCATACCGTTTTCTGTAGTGGTTGAACTAGACACTCCCACCAAGGGTAAAGGTGTTCTCTTTTCACCACATCCATGCCGACATCTATTGTTTCTTTGACATTTTAATTATCGACATTCTTGCAGGAGTAAAGTGGTATCTCATTGCGGTTTTAATTTGCATTTACCTGATAATTAGCAATGAAAAACCCACTATTTAAGAGTTGGCAACCATTGAAAGAATTCAATGCACTCTGTGAAGTCAAACAAAATACATATGAGAGCTGGAATTCAGCCCCGGACAGTTGGTTTGTAAGACTGTTAAGAGTACAAAACCTGAACTCATGCCCAGGCAGCACCACCTGCTAGCTGTGGGACCTTCTCTGACTCTCCATTTGTGGTAATTGTATACGTACCTGGGATATACACAATGGAAGACCCTGGTGCCTAGTATGTAAACAATGAGTGCTGTGATCATTCATTTTACCGTCATCATCATCACTAAAGCCCAGTTTTCCCGTGATTTCCCATTTCCCATTGGTTATGAATCTTCTTCCGTTTTTGTTGGACAGGGTTTCATTTTGTCACCCAGGTTGCAGTGGTGTGATCATGGCTCATTGCAGCCTCGACTTGCTGGGCTTGAGCAAACCTCCCACCTCAGCCTCCTGAGTAGCTAGGACTTTAGGCGCATGCCACCACACCCAGCTATTTTTTTTTTCAGAGATGGGGTTTCACCATGTTGCCTAGGCTGGTCTCTAACTCCTGGTTTCAAGAGAGCTTCCTACTTTGGCCTCCTAAAGTGCTGGGATTATAGGTGTGAGCCAATGCACCTGGCTGATTGTGTCTTCTTGTTGCTCCATTCTTCATTTTAGAGGGAGATGAAGCTACTCCACTCATCATCCTTACTTTAATTAAGACATCTGTCACTAACCCCTATGGAAAGGAATTTGGCAACCTGAACTGAACATGTCCAAAGGGAAATAAACAGGCTTGCTACCCAGGAGCTGCTCTGGGCTCCCTGTAATTTTACACAGCCTAGGTAGTTTGCTTCGTCGTCTAGTCTGAGAAAACACATGAAACTATCTCCCGAGAAAGTTTAATGACCCTAACTCATTTAGTGTGTATAATATTTCAGCAACTGTGGAATACAAATGGCACAATGGAAGCCACTGAAAGGCAAACAGACGGGTCCAGCAGACTCTCAACAAAGGTCTGACGGTTCTTACAGCTACTGTGCTGAAGTGGACTTTCTCCAGTCCAGGACCTGGAGCCCCAGGGTCACCTTGTTGATGGCCTTGCTTTCCCCAGACCCTGGATCTGGAAGACAGACAGCCCAGGTGCTGGCAGAGGAGAGTTTGGGAAAGAAAACTGGAGAGAGGAGGCAGAATGGTGCCCGCTAGATGGAACCCAGGCAGGGCAGAGCTGGTGAAGGCTTGCTCCAGAAGTCACCCCTTGGGCCATTTTCATTGCAGTTATTATTTCTCTCATATCCAAAGGAAAATAAATGAAAGTAACAGAGGAATCCAAGGAGATGTGACACATGTGTGGAAATGTCCCTGAGTTCTTCTTATCCCCTCTCTGTGGCCTCTCACTTCTACTCTGAGATGCTCGGGGATGGAGCCCATCCCAGATACATTCTTCACTGAGTGGAACCTCCTCCTAACCTGCTTCCAAAGAAGCTGATTTTATTGGAATTCCTCTCCTTCCTCTTTCCTGGGTATGGCTAACTATGCACATAAGGGAATGGTGAAGCCATACATAGAAAGAGCCCAGTTCCTTGCAGAAATTTATGGAGCCAGGTCTGCCCACTAACCTAGACTGTTCACACTGGGACTATCACAAGAATGCAGCATTTCTGTCTTCTTGAAGCTTCTTCAGGGCTTCCTTGATATAGCAGTTTAGTCTTTTTCCTAAGGCAGTGGATCTCAAAATCTAATCTCTGACCAGTAGCATCAACATACTCAGGAATGTATTAGAATTGCAAATTCTGCTACATTAGATCTACTGAAACTCTGGGGGTGGTGCTTAGCAATCTGTGTTTGTTTTGATATAGACTTATTTTTTTGAGACAGAGTCTTGCTCGGTTGCCCTGGCTGAGTGCAGTGGCGCAATCACAGCTCACTGCAGTCTCAACCTCCTGGCCCCAAGCGATCCTGATTCAGTCTCCCGAGTAGCTGGGACTACAGGGGTGGACCACCACGTCCGGCTAATTTTTTTTTCTTTTGTAGAGACGAAGTCTTGCTGTGTTTCCGAGGCTGGTCTCAAACTCTCAGCTTCAAGTGTTCCTCTTGTCTTGGCCTCCCAAAGAGCTGGGATTACAGGCATGAGCGAGCCACCCTGCCTAGCTGTTTTGAGATAATTCTAAATTCATGTACAGTTGTCATGAATTACACAGAGTCTTCCCACTTTTTCCCAATGCTAATATTTCCCCAAACTTCAGAATAACATCACAGCAAGAACACTGACATTCATTCTATCTACTGATCTCATTGAGATTTTCTTGGTTTTGTATTCTTTTTTGTGTGTGCCTGCATTTGCGTGCTCTGTATATTAAGTGCTGTATAATTTTATCACATGTAGGCTTGTGTATCCACTACTACAGCCAGGATACTGAAAAACTCCAACAACAAAAAACGGTTGTTACCCTCTCCTAGCCACCCCACCTCCCTCTCAGAGCAAAATGTCCAGTTTAACAGGATTTCCAGTTCATTTCCATGTGCTGGATTTTGCAATACAGGGATACCTTGCTCTTTTGAAAAAATACTTGATACAAAGGTTGCGTATCTTTGCTGATATGCAGCATGGTGCCCGCACTGAGTGAAAACACTTTTTGCTTGTATCACCTAAGTTGTTCTTCAGGAGAGCCCTCGGAAGTAGACACTATTATTATCTTTCATCACGGTAGTAATTCAGTACCCACTAGAGGGTGGGAGGGCAGGGGATGTAATAATGGCTAACACAACAGAAATCATAGTTTTGTAATTAATAACAGGTGACGTATAAGTACATAAATAATATTTATTATTAATTAAAATTATTAGTGTAAAAATAATATTTAGTTTACTTTTATTTTTATTTTTATTTTTTTTGAGACAGGGTCTTGCTCTGTCCCCCAGGCTGGAAAATAGGGGCATGGTCATGGCTCACTGCAGCCTTGACCTCTCTGGCTCAAAGTGATCTTCTTACCTCAGTCTCCTGAGTAACTGAGACGACAGGTGTGAGCCAGCATGCCTGGCTAATTAAATTTTTTTTTTTTTTTTGTAGAGACGGGGTCTTGCTATGTTGCTCAGGTTGGTCTTGAACTCCTGGGCTCAAGCAGTCCTCTTATCTGCCTCCCAGTGTGCAAGAAAGACAGGCATGAGCCACCACAGCCAGTCCCTAATCTGAATCCAGAAATCAGACTTTTACCCAGTAGTCTACACTGAATTTCTGGTGCCAGTGCAGATGCATACACAGGAGCTGCTGCCTCCAGGGGCAGCTTGCATAGCTGAGGCCCCCTGGAATCCACTGGCTCCAGGGCCTTTCTGCCCTACAGGAACGCCAGCCACGCTTTCGGCATTTCTCCACTATTCCTAATCAAATTTTAATCCCATGAAAGTGTGATACTTCAGGACTTCTGGTTGATGGCCAGGCACATGTCAGAGACCCAACAAAGACTTAAATGATGACATTTTAGAGCCTAAATACCGTTTTAGAAATTCTTCCAGCTGAGCATCTCCTTTTATGGATGGGAAAAGGAGGTCAGAAAGGGGCAGGTTTCCCATCCCAGAGAGGGGTACTGGCATGGGCTGGCCCAGTGGGCTGAAATTCAGAGGTGTGGCCTCAGGCATGGTGACAGGGGGCAGCTAATGAGTTCGGGACCCTCCTTGGGGATCTGGTTTTCAGTGAGAAGACTCAGACATCTGGAAGTTCACTGGCCAGCCCTGGGTCCTGGCATCTGCAGTCAGAAAGTCCTAACTTAACTCTAGGCTCCAGCCTGAGTTATTGCAGTATTCCCGGACATGGACCGGTCAAACTTTGGGTAGCTTGAGGCTTTGAGAAGACCTCCCAAATTTCACTTTAAGTGTGTGTGTCAGGTCCGGGAAAGTCAGCAGCTTTTTATTAAGGACTGTCATGAGGACTAGAAAGGTACATTCTGTCACTCGATGGAAAAGCCTTCCCACGTCTTACACATATTTGTTTTGATTTATTTATTATTATTATTTTTGCATTTGGGCTGGGATTTGAACTGACTCCGACTGAGTGTTGTCCATGGACCTGGCATTGAGCTAAGCCGTTGATACACCTCAGTTATGCCCATGTAATCGTGACAATGGTCATAGAGGGTAGAAGTGCTTATGACTCCCCACTTAGATTTTGAGGAGATGAAAGGAGGGGCCGGGGTACTTGAGCCAAACCCCTAGTTTGTTGGGTTGTGGCACGATACCCCTAAGGAGCTAGCAGAAAGTGGAAGAAGGTACTTTGATTCATTTTAGGCATCAAATCATTGCATCCCCCTGGTGGAGTCATTTCCTGAAAATCAACCCGCTTTGCACATTTAAAGGTACTTGGAATTTACTGGGGACAGAGTTGTCTTGTTTCCCCTGTCCTTGCCCTCCCTTAATGTAAAGGGAGATTGTTTCCAAAGGTCTCATTGTGCCGTGACATTCATTTAATAGATGAGGTGACCAAAGCTCAGAGAGGGCAGATGCTGTGCCCGAGCTCACACAGCCAGGATGTGAATTTAGGTCAGCAAAATCCCGGAGCCCAGCTCTCTCCCTGCTACCACACTGCTCCTCACCTTATTAGAAACACAATGTAATTAAGTGCTTATGGGCTTCCCATAATTCAAAATACACTAGACACCACAATCTACCCAGGATACATCCATAATGGGGGAAATGACGGACAAGCTGCCCTCGTGACAAGTGTGAGATCTTATCGGCCTGATCCATCATCCCCATTATGTGTGCTGTATCTCTATTATCTTCCCCATAAGACATATTTACAGCCGTATTGAAAGGGAGATGAAGGGATATATTATCTTCCTTATGTACCACATATATTACACGCCCATGCCCCGTCACAACCCAGACGCTTCCAGACAAGGCAGGCTGCAGCATGCTGATAGGAGAAGAGCCATTCTTTTAGGTTAAAAGCAGAGAGGCACTGTAACCCATTCTTCCACACAGCACTCAGCAGTTTATAAAGGACTTCATTGATTGCTCATCTGAGCCTTAGCCCACTCTCTGTGAGGAAGCAGATCGAGATCATGGTCACCACTCCCATTTCACAACTGGGAAAACTGAGGCTTCAAAGAGTCAACAATTTGCCTTCAGTGACCCCTCTGGGAGTAGTGGAAGCAGGACTTGAACCTAGATCTTCCGACCCCACCCCATATCTCCTGAGGTCCTTATATTACAGAATCTTTTGGTGTGCATTCATTGGTTCATGCTTTTGTTCACTTAAAATACGCTTCATGAACATTTGCCTGGGACCAGGCACTATGCTAAATGGCGAAGAAGACTATGGATGTTCCCCGCTGTCACAGAGTCCAGAGCAGGGGTCTGTGCCAGGACACCAGGTCAAATCTGTGGACATTTCTGGTTGTCACAATGAGGGAGATGCTACCAGCATCCAATGAGGAGATTGCCCTGCAAGGTACAGGACAGCTCTTGCAAGAGCTACCCATCCCAAATGCCCGTGAATTTGGGAAACCCCAGCCACCAGTGTATAGCAGAAGACAAAATGAATCAAATGTTCACACTAACGAGGATAAGCTGACAAACAGAGATATGTTAGAATGTATCGAGAGCCACAGTAAATGCTTATACCGTACTCATGTGCCCCAAGAGGGGCCTGCTACTCTCTTAACTCAGCTAGTCCCTAAAACAACCCTGCAGGGTTGATTTTATGGTTTTGTCCATTTATAGAGATGGGAACTGAGGCTCAGAGAGGTTAAGAACCTTGCCCAAATGGGCAACAGAGCAAGAGTCCATCTCAAAAAAAAAAAAAAAAAAGGAACGTTACTCAGAGTCATACAGCCATTAAGGGGTTGGGCTGGGATTTGAACTGACGCCAGCTTTTATGCTTATGGCCACTACACTGCATTGCCTCATAGCAATGTGACACAAAGGAACTTGCTATGCTTTGGGGATTGAGGGAAGCTTTATACGGGAAAGGACACGAGGTTTAAGGACCTCTAGGTCATAGGCTAGGGTAAGGAGAGTGTTCTAGTCAGAGGGAACAGCATATGCAAAAGCCATTGGCCAGACGTTATGGGGCACAGTTGAGAAACCCATTGAAAGTGAATGTGAGGGGGGAGCAGAGATCTGGGGGGTGAGCATAAACCAGAGGCCTCGTGGCCACGTGCTGGGTTGGTAGGGATGGTGGATTCCGAGCAGAGAAGCACACAGCCTGACTTGGAGCTTGAAAGCCCCACGCTGGCTGCTGGGTGGAGTGATGGTGAGAGGGCGCCAGAGTAGAGGAGGAACCAGGCAGGAGCCAGCTGCAGTGCGAAGAGACCAGGTTGGATCCGTGGAAAGGCAGGATGGGGACAGATCTGAGAACTATTTCGAAGGTGGAATTGCCAGGATGTGGTAATGGATTGGGCATCATGGCAGAGTGATGAGTAATGCCGTGCTCACCACTGGGTGCCTGACCTTCTCTGGAATTAACCCAGAGGTTGTGTGTGGACCTCCCCGGAGATGGCTGGGAAGGGCTACTGGCTGTGCCACCTCTCCTTGAACCTGAAAGGCCCATGTCACTGCTCAAGATCCCAGCTGCAAGCAGCAGGAGCAGTAATGACGCTGCTTTGCTTTGCTGACAGCCCTCTGTTTGTGCTCTTAGATGCCTGTAACTCATAGATAATTAATGTCAGCCATCTGTCACTGCACCCCGGCTAATCACAGTGTGCGGGGGTAGGCACACAGGTCGATGTGCAGCCTGGGGACCTGTCAGACCCCAGAAAGGGCGTGTCACCTGCCAGGTTGCTGGAGAGTGCCATGAATTTGAGCACATGCCTGTCTGCTCTGGAGGCACTGACAGTCCCTATCCCAGGGGAGACAGCCACTCAAGGTCACGTCTGCTGGTCAGGGAACCCAGGATGGACAGAGGGAGAGGGGATAGGAGGGAGGTTCTCTCCTGGCCGGTATGGTCACAGACCCTCCGAGGGGGCAGTGCATAACTGGCACGGTCTGAATTTTCAGTTTCCACAAGTCATATTTCAGACTCACGCTGTACTCAAAAGTCATATAATTCAGTGCATTTGTACAGGACTGAAGTGCTTTCAGCAGTCATCCCGAAACACTCATCATCCCCCAAACATGCCAGTCTTCACCACATCTCTTTGTCTTTGTCTTCATAGTTCCTTCTGCCGGGTCACTGTCTCCTCATCCCTGATTTCCCATCCCCCAATATGCACACCCACTGTCACACAATCCATGAAATGAATTTCTATTTATCCTTCAACACGTTGCTTTCCAAGTAGCTGGCTTCCGCCCTCTGTGTTCCAATAACATGTCGTATAAACCTCTAGGACATTCATTCATGCATTCATTCATTCACATCCATTTGTTCATTCATGAGATCAGCCCCGAGTACCCACCAAGTGAGTACAGGCTCTGTGCCAGGGCAAAACGGTGATCAGCAAGCCAGACATCCTCTCTCTCAAAGCATTCCAGGTACACGGCCAGGCAGCATCCAACGAAGAATGATGCAACGTGTTGATTAATTATTGTGAGATCGGTTCACCTTCCACACTGCGTTTTTGTTATGTGTTTCCTTACTTTTTTTGAGATAGAGCCTCCCTCAGTCACCAGGCTGGAGTGCAGTGGTGCGATCTCGGCTCACTGCAGCCTCCAACTCCCTGGTTCAAGGGATTCTCCTGCCTCAGCCTTCTGAGTAGCTGAGATTACAGGCATGTGCCACCACACCTAGCTAATTTTTGTATTTTTAATAGAGACTGGGTTTCACCATGTTGGCCAGGATGGTCTTGATCTCCTGACCTCGTGAGCTGCCTGCCTTGCCCCTCAAGGCTCTGGGATTACAGGCGTGAGTCACCACACCCGGTTATGTTTCCTTTTGTATCACCCTGATTCCATGATTTATTTATTTATTTATAATGATTTATTTCTGGGTTTTCAGTGCCAGTACAGTACATGCACAGTGACAATTTAATGAAAGAAAGAGCGGATAGAGCAAATGAGAATTGAAATCTCATGTACAGGGTGATTAATACCTCTTCATCCAGAGTCGTCTGCGCTCCCAGCCACCCAAGGTAAGTTGTGAAGGCATCAACACAGTATATTTAAAGAAATATTCAAGTGCATCAAAGAGAGTATGGGATGAGGGGAGGATCTTTCATTCAGGGGTCTGGTCACCTAGGCAAAAATCCAGAAGCAGCCATTTTAAGCATCAGTTATCTGCCTAGCACTGGGTCAGGGCGTGGAAGATGAAAACTTCCCTCTGTAGGTGGATGTCAGGCTGATCTCTGCAGGTGGAAGCCTAGGTGGGGCCAGCAGAGACCCTCAACTTGAGCTGGAAAGATCCCAGGGGCATCAGCTTGTAAACCAGTGTGGCAACAGCAAGCATGGGAAGAAGAGGTGGTGAGGGAGCGAGCTCCACATTTGGAGAAATATTCAAACAGGTGGCGAGATGCCTTTTGGCGTCTATATGCCCAGTTGGAACAGGCAACCTAAAGGCATCATTAGGGTGGAACAATTATAATAATTGGCGAGCCTGTGTCTTATGCCTTATAGGAAAGGCCATGTGGGCTGTATAATAGTTAAGAGTCCTTGTATTGGAATCAGGCAGACCTATGATTAAGTCCTAGATTTATCCATTTTTTTTTTTTTTTTTTTGAGACAAGGTCTTGCTCTGTTGCCCAGGCTGGAGCGTGGTGGTGGTATCACTGCTCACTGCAGACTCAACTTCCGAGGCTCTAGCAGTCCTCCCACCTCAGCCCTCAAGTAGCTGCAACTACAGGCACATGTCACGATGCTCCACTATTTTTGTATTTTTTGTAGAGACAGGGTTTCACCAAGCTGCCCAGGTTGGTCTCAAATTCCTGAACTAAAGCGATCCGGCCACACTGGCCTCCCAAAGTGTTGGGATTCACAATGCTCAGCCCTGGCTTTGCCCTTTAATAACAATCATGCAGTTGTGAGAGTCACTTAACCTCTTTGGTACTTAGTTTTCCACTTGATAAATTGGAGAAAACGACATTTATGTGGCAATAGCTGCAGAGCTGGTCCAACAGGAGTGACACATTATTATTTGTGAAAGATTGAAGCCTGGGTAGGGAGAGATGGGACCATGTAAGGCTCATGTACAGGCACTGGGGCAGGCTGACACCCAGGGGAAAGATATGCCTGGAGGGGCTTCCTGGGCAAGGAGCTGGTGAGCTGAGCACCAAGGCACTGGGCACCTCCCAACAGCAGGAAGGGAGTGGGCACTGCACCGGCAGGCTGAACATAGCTCCTGGCCCAGCTCACAATCATTTCCAATCCCAGGAGGCATTTGCTGCAGGACTGAGCTTCTGGTCACTCCCATCAAGGGTGCTGTGCATTTCTGGAGTCCTAGTTATGAGCAGGAGTGATTCCTCCCTGCTTACCTGCTCCTTCCCTCTCTGCGGATGAGGGGCTCTTCATTCACTGTCTCCCCATTTCTTGCTTGGGGTTGGCACTGCAGGAATGCAATAGAAATGGAGCAGCCAGGGCCCCTGTGCCCAAGAACGTCCAATCAAGACAATGTGGGGCAACTGTCATATGATGAGGTAATGCATCACAAACGCAATCACACTAATATAGCTAAGTAGAGCTGACATATATCCAGCCATCCCACTACTGGGTAGTCATCCAAAGGGAAGGAAATCAGTATATCAAAGAGACATCTGCACTGTCATGTCTACTGAGGTACTATTCACAGTGGACGAGATGGAGAGTCAACCTGTGTCCATCAGTGGATGAATGAATAAAGAAGACACAGTGTGTGCAGGTAACACACTCTACATATACATACTATATACACTCTACATATACATACTATATACACACTTTACATAGACACACTATGTACATACTCTAGATAGGCATGCTATACACACACTCTACATAGACACACTGTATGCACATTATACATATACATACTGTATACACACTATACATATACATACTATATACACTGTACATAGACACACTATATACACATTCTACATATACACAACTATACACACTCTACATATACACACTATATACACACTATACACACACTATATACACTCTATATACACACTCTACATATTCACACTGTATACACGTTCTACATATACAGGCTATATACACTCTACATATACACACTATATACACACCCTACATATAACACTGTATACAGGCTACGTATACACACTATATACACACTCTAGATATACACACTCTACATATAGACAAGATATACACACTCCACATATACATACTCTATACACACTATGCATATCACACTACACATGCTTTATATATTATATATGTATTCTATACTGTAGTGTGTGTATATATATATATACACACACACTGTCATATATATATATATACACACACATACTATCTTATGCTATACCATGTATAGTATATATACATACACACATGCTATCTTATATCTATATATATCTATATGTGTATCTATATATACACATGCTGTCTTATACTATACCCCATATAGTGTGTGTGTGTATATATATCATACTACCATATACAGTATGGTATATATTCTATCTTTCTACATATAACTATGTTATATATACTATATATTCCGTACTATGCCATATAGAGTACATGTATATCATACTACCATATATAGTATGATATATACTCTCTCTATATATATATGTATCTATAAAACTATGTTATAAATACTATATATACCATACTATATATGGTAGTGTGTGTATATATATACTGTTATGTGTGTGTGTATATATATATACTATGATGTATGTACAGTGCATATATTTATATATATCTACACTCTACATATATATTATGTGCCCTACATTATATATATGTGTATGTGATAATCAGAACTTTATGTTCTTTATATATACCTTGGAATACTATACAGCAATAAGAAAGAAGGAAAACCTGTAATTTGCAACAACGCAGATGAAACTGGAGAACGTTATGGTAAGTGAAATAAGCTAGACACAGAAAGACAAACACTGCATGATCTCACTCTCAAGAAAGTCAAACTCACAGAAGCAGAGAATAGAATGGTGGCTAGCAGGGCCACAGGGGGAGGGGAGATGCTGGTCAAAGGACACAGAATTTCACTTAGGGAGGGATAGGTTCAGGGGAGCAATTGTACAGCATGATGACTCTAGTTAATAACAATGTTTCGTATACCTGAAAATCGCCAAGGGAGTAGATTTTAGGTGTTCTTACCACAAAAACATATGTAAAGTAATACATGAATTAATTGGCTCAATTTAGCCATTCCACAATGTATGTGTGTTTCAAAACATCATGTCATACACCACACATATATGCAATTTTTATTTGTCAGTGAAAAAAAAAGAAAAGAAGGAGAGCTAAGATGCAAAACCCAGAGAGGGGCGACCATGTGAGGACACGGGGTGCAGACAGATGTCTCCATGCCAAGGAGAGACTCCTCAGAAGAAACCAGCCCCTGCCACAATCTTCATCTCAGACTTCTGGCCTCCAGAATTAGGAAAATAAATATCTGTTCTTTAGAAAAAAAATACAGCAAACACCGCATGTTCATTGCACATGAGTTAGCATATTGAATATTTACTGCACACTCTGAGGGGCAGGGTTGGGTCTCAGAGAGGTCGATTTGTTTCCAAGGTCACACAGCCCTTATTAGTCCAGTCTGCCTGACACCAAGGTTCATGCTCTTACCGCTATGCCACCCAGCCCCATTATGGCTCCTCATTCATTCATTCATTCATTCACTTCCTCAATAAATATGCATTAAGTACCTACTATGTGCAGCATGCTAGGATCTGATACTTCAGCACAGGATAAGGAATTTGCAGTTCTACCAAAAGGGAGTTTACATTCTAACCGAGGTGCTCTGGGGGCATAGAAGACTCTTCCTGGGTGATGTACTCACAGAGGAGGTGATGTGTAAATTGGGTTCTAAAACACCCACAGGAGTCATTTTGCCAAAATATGGAAGGGTGTTTGTGAGTGTGAGGTTGAGCATGTCATCCCAGGAAGTGGGAATGGCAAGTGAAAAGGCTTGAAAATATGTTCCTGGGATAATGGGAATGCCTCCCTTTCCTTTTTTTTTTCTCCTCCCTCCCTCCCTCCCTCCCTCCCTCCATCTCTTCCTCCCTCCTTCCCTCCCTCCCTCCCTTCCTTCCTCCCTCGCTTCCTTCCTTCCTTCCTTCCTTCCTTCCTTCCTTCCTTCCTTCCTTCCATCCTTCCTTCCTTCCTTCCTTCCCTTTTCCCCCTTTTCATCACCTACCTTTCATTCCTGAATGGGTGATAGTTCAAAAGTCTAAAGGCAAAAAGGTGCATAGTGAAATACCTCCTTCCACCTATGCCATCCTCCATTCATTCACTTCCCACCCTCCTCCTCGTCTCTTACCCCCATATAACCACTTTCTTTTGTCTCCTGAGGCTCCTTCTAGACTCACTTTATGCAAATACAAGCATAAATAAATGTTTTCTTGCCTCCATCCTTTATTTTCAGAGAGAACGTACCATGCCTGCTGTTCTGGAGAAAGATAAGAATTTAGTGCTGCATAGATCTGGGGGACCTGGACAGCAGGGAATGGTGGGTTGAGATTAGACTGTGAAGGGTCTTGAATGCCACACCAAGGACATTTTGAATGTGGGCATATAATGGGCTATTTCTCAAATTTTCTGCAAGTCACGACACTTTCAAGGAAACTACAAACCCAGCCTGAGTTATCAGTGGCTATTTGATTGACTTCATTAAAAACAAAGCGACAGCTACAACCCACCCTCATCTCCCACCAAAAATTAAGAAAAATGAAACTTGTAACAAAGGTAAGCACCAAGAATTTGTATCACATCGTGAGCTAGCTGCCTCTCCTGTTCTCTCCCTCATTTATTTTCTGGAAAAACATTCACTGACTTGCAGAACAGCTCCCTTTCCTTTGTCAGCAACCAGCCCTTGGAACCAAATTGCTGGCTAAAAATAATGTATTTTTATTGAAAACCATTTTAAGTTGGCGCCTATTTCCAAGACAGCTTCACATATGGATAACCATCCAGTATTGCTTGTTATAGATAAGTGATGAATTATTTTAATCAGAAATGGATTTAACAGCACTGCAAAAATAAATTTGGGAGATTTTTCACAATCTGGTTGTCTTTTCTGATTCTTCATATTTATATTTAGTATTCAGTGAGGACTAATAGTCACTATTGGACATTCAATCAAACTTCCCCAAAGCAGATGCATCCCACCCAAAATAAAGATTGACATTCCCTCCAATCACTCTGGGAAATGCCTCCGATCTCTAGGTGCAGAAATAGATGGAAAAATATGTACACTGAAACTTTCTTCCCAGACAGCAGCAGGTGTTTTTGGTTGTGTAGTAGAGGGGCAGAGTGCTGGATTTGGTCAACCATCATCCAACACCAACGGATTTGACGCCTACCGTATACCAGGTGTTGCATCTGGGGCTAATGAGTCAGAATGGATTCATTTCTGCCCTGGATTCCTGACCAATTTTTATTTGAGGCAAGCAAGACCTCAGCAGCCTTTATATTTTTAACTGGCTATACTTGGAACAGAGATTTATTTTATTTCTTGTCCCGGAATGAAGCATTTCTGTGGCATTTGGAAGAAGTGGTAGGTCCAGAGATACTGGGAGAGCTGTCAATCAAGAGACTATATATCAATTAGGGGTCTCTGAGTGTAAGCAACAGTAACAGATTTGGGTTGACTTAAGGCATAGATCACGGTCCACAGGCATGACCTTAAACATTACTAAACAGCTGATAGTGTAATACAGTCTCAGCTGGTTCTTGCCTACTTTTGACACTTTTCCAACTTTTGTTCAGCTCTCTCATTAACAAAGAGAGAGTGAATCTCTGACTCACAGCTTTTATTTGGCAATGATATTTAGCCACAATAACAATATTTCATTTTCATTGCATTTGTCTTTATGGCTATGTTTTAACGGTGACAAACAAAACCAGTTTTTCATTTACAGTAGCGATATAAAGCATCCTTTCAGATGCATTTTTTAGATAATAAATGAGTCAAATTAAAGATAATATATTAAGTTAATGATAGAACACAGAGTGTAAAAATGGTAAAAGTCACAAAGATGGTATTCAACTGAGTAAATAGATCTTATTCACATTGGTTTCCAGGGACAAGGAGAGGCTTGAAGGGCTAGACAAGAAAAGGAAACGTTTGTTAGACACTTACTTTGTTCTAAGGATTTCAGATATCTTACATAAATTAATTGAAGTCCAGCAAGTCAACTGAACAAAGGAGGTTGTCATCTCCTCCGGACTTTATATTTTTCCCAGTCACTAATGAAAGGGCTGCCTGGGACAGGACCAGGGCAGAGCACTGTGGCACTCCTCTACAGACCTCAGCCTCATCACTCGCTCCCATCTTTGATTCTAAAAGCGCAAGTTGCTATGGCTTCATCTCACTCTAGGGGCTCATGGGAATGAAGGGTCTTCCTTCCAGGAGTCTGGCTGCCTCGGGACTACAGATGACTCAGCAGAGTCTAACATCCTTTTTTTCCCACAGCTAACTAATACCATCAGCTTTCATTGATCAAGACATCTCTCTGGGTTGATGGTGCTGACATTAGCAGCTGGGATTAATATGTTGTTCCCCCCTTCCATGTATTGGAAGAATCTCATTAAGACAGGTTTCCTTCAGGAAATTGATGCTTTAATATTCTGCGTTGTCAGCTGAGGGCCCGAATTTTATTTCTTGAATAACATTTAATTAAACGTGCAAGCTCCCTTTCCCTGATGCACCGGTGATCACTGCACGGAGCCCACCTCCAAGGCTCTTTGAAAAGTCAGCAGAAAGCAACGTTGGGGGTCAAAGTGCTGCTGAACAATAAAGTTTATGGACTGTATCTTCATTGTAATTCATGCCCAGGGTCCTGCTGAGATGCGCCATTTCAGGGGCCTTGGCCAAGACATAGCTGCTTTGCAAATGCTAGTTCCTGCCCTGAAACCTGCATTTCATACAAGAGGTATCCCAGAGGGGACTGTCCTGGATCAGAAATCAGCAAACTAGGACCTGTGAGCCAAACCCGGCCCTCAGCTTATTTTCTTAAATAAAGTTTTATTGGAAAATAGCCAATCCCATTCATTTATGTATTGCCTGTGGCTGCTTTCATGACAGTGGCAGAATCCTAGACCCCATGGGAGGTCACCCAAGAAGGACCAGAGCAATCTTTGGGCAGCCTTGGCATGAGTGAGGCTGAGCACTTACTCTTTGTCAAGCATTCAACATACTTGATCTCATTTCAAGCACTCTTACCCCAGATATTTATAGAGCACCAGCTATGAGCTAAACAGAGTCCTAGGGGCTGAAGATAAAATGCTGAACAAGACAGAGAAGGCCTCAGCTTTATGCACCAAAGGAGAAAGAAAGACAATAACCAAGTGCCCCCATAAATATATAAGCAAGAGGGTTTCAGATAGCACCCCCATATCATTGAGAAAATAAAAGTGTGATTAAGCATGGTGGTAAGTGCGTGTGGGAGCATTAGGAAGGTGATCAGGGAGGGCTTCTCTGAGGAGGTGTCTCTCAAACTGAGATAGGAATAGTGGGTAGCAACCAGCTGGAGAAGGATCTGCAGGAAGAGGGAGGGGGGTCAGCTAGCAAAGGGCTGGCGGGAATGGGGAACAGAGGAGACCAGTGTGGCCGGAGAGGAGGGAGTGAGGGAAAGTGGAGGGTGGGACCTGGGTGCAGGGCCCTGTATGCTGCGCTGTGGTGTGTGGGATTTATTGTAAGTGTTATGGCAAACTTGGGAACATTGACTTAATTAGTATGTATGAGTATGCAAGTTTTTCTTTAATAGACTTTATTTTTAGGGCAGTTTTAGTGGACAGTAAAATTAAGCAGAAGGAACAGATGTTTCCTATAATTCCCCTGTCCCAGCACACACATATGAGAGCCTGAGCTCCCATTATCAAAATCCCCCAGCAGAGTGGTGCACGAATTACAACCGACGAACCTACTTGGATACATCACGATCATCCAAGTCCATAGTGTGTACTGAGGTTCACTCTTGCTCTTGCACGTTCTAAGTTTGGACAAATGAATAAAGACATGGATCCCCCACTGTCGTGTCATCCAGAATGGTTTTGGTGCCCTAAAAATCCTCTGTGCTCTGCCTCTTCGTCTTCAAGGCTGCAGAGGGTGGGATCCCCTGTAGGGGAGGGTGGGCAGAAGGTCCTTGGCTGATTTGGCCTGGAGTTGTTAGGAAAGCAACCTCCCAATCCTAACAGCAAAGAATGGTGAACACAATGGATGAGATTTAGGAAGGGAAGGAAGACACCTCACACCATCTGTCTCTCTCTCCTCCCTAACCCCTGATCTTTTGACTGTCTCCACAGTTTTGCCTTTTTCACAGTGTGGTAGAGTTGGGATCATAGAGTACGTGGCCTTTTAAGGTTGGGTTCTTTCACTTGGTAACATGCATGGAGAGGTCCTCATCTCTTTTCATTGCTTGACGGCACATCTCTTTGTGGTGCTGGATAACATTCCATTGTCTGGATGTATCACGGTTTATTTATCCAGGAACCTGCTGAAGGACATGCTGGTTGCTTCCAAGTTTTGAACATTATGGATAAAGCTGTTATAAACATCCCTGTGCAGGTTTCTAAGTGGACACAAGCTTTTAACTCTTTTGAGTAACTATCAAAGAGTGTGACAGCTGAATCATATGGTAAGCGTATGTTTAGTTTTGTAAGAAAGTGCCAATTTATCTTCCAAAGTTTCTGTGCTATTTTGCGTTCCCACTAGCAGTGAACGAGGAGGGGTCCTGTTGCTCCACTTCCTTGCCAGAGTTTGGTGTCGTGAGTGTTCCGAACTCTGACCATTCTAAGGGATGTGTAGTGGTATTTCACTGTTTTAATTTGCAATTCCCTAATGGCATGTGATATGTGGTATCTTTTCATTTAGTTACTTGCCACCTATATCTCTTCTTTGGTGAGGTGGCTAATATACTTAAAAAAATTCATGAGGCCTAGCACGGTGGCTCACACCTGTAACTCCAGCCCTTTGGGAGGCTGTGTTAGGTGGATCCATTAAGCTCAAGAGTTCAAGACCAGCTGGGCAACATAGGGAGACCCCACCTCTACAAAAAATACAAAAATAAGCTAGGTGTGGTGGTGTGTGCCCTTGGTTCCAGCTACTCAGGGGCTGAGGTGGGAGGATCACCTAAGCCCAGGGTCAATGCTGCAGTAAGCCCTGATTGCACCACCACACTCCAGCCTGGATGACAGAGTGAGACCCTGTCTCAAAGAAAGAAAATTTACTTTACTTTCTGTGATGTAATCATGAGATTGGCCATTTTTATTATCACGTCCTTCCTCTGCTTTCTTTTTCCTCTTTTAGTTAAAAAGCTATTTTTGTTTCGTTCCAATGAAAATGCTCAGTGTCGTCAGAAATGTGAGGGCACTTGCCGAGGGTCGGCCAGGTAGGAAGAGGCAGAGTCAGAGTTGGAACCGTGCTGTCTGAGACAAAGCCCCTGCTTCTGAGCCCTTCTGAGCCGCTGCCCTGCCTGGTGGGGGAGGACTCAGGGGATAGTCCAGGCTTGTTTCTGGAGACCACGTGGACTCCTGAATATCTCATGTAATTCCAAGTCAGCATAGATCAAGCCCACCGGCTCTTCATTCCTGGGCTGGGCATCTCTGAGCAAATCCAAACATCTCTGAACCTCAGTTTCTTGAATCTATAAAATGGGCAGATAATGGTTCTTACCTGGAAGAGGACAAAATGCAATAATGTACCTAAAGAGCCTGATACATACACGTCTTTTGGAAAGACCCATCTCATCCTTCCTCCTCCACTCACACCGTGGAAAGAACGAGAGGAAGAGGAGGAGGAGCAGCACAGGGCAACACCCAGTCCTCCTACCCACCAAGTCAAGGCTGCAGGCAGGGGGATCCCCGACCTCAAGCTCTGTAGAGTGAGGGTGGGCAGCAGGCCCTTGGCCGATTTGGCCTGGGGTTGTTAGGAAAGCAACCTTCCAACCCTACTAGCAAGGAATGGTGAACACAACGGATTGGATTTAGGAAGGGAAGAAAAAAACCTCCCACCATCTATTTCTCAGATACGACAGAAATTCAGACAGGAGGTGAGGTTTTTACCCCAGTTCTCAGCATGAGTCAGGCCTTAAGTCTTCAGTCTTCATCTCAGGCTTTGATTTCAGGGCCTGTGAGTGCAGGACGAGGCTTCCAACAAGGCTTTGGTTCTCCCCTCTGCGTGCGTGCATGGAGCAAGGAGCCCATCCCTTCCTCTGCCCCAGGTGTGCATGTGCCTGTGAAAATCACCCATGGAGCCTTTACAACACAGCTGATGATGCACCCTGCTTGGGCCTCACCATGACAGTTGAATCAGTCTCTGGAGGTGAGGCCTGGGTATCCATAGCTCTGAAAAGCTCTCCACGTGTTCCCTTCACGCAGCCATCAAAGGGGCCAAATCTTGACCCCAAAATTAGGGTGTGAGTGACGAAGACAGGAGGTCTCTGTGGGCCATGGACTTCCATGATTTCCTTATCTTCCCTCCCTTCCTTCCTTCCTTCCTTCCTTCCTTCCTTCCTTCCTTCCTTCCTTCCTTCCTTTTCTTCCCTCCTTCCTTCCTTCCTTCCTTCCTTCCTTCCTTCCT
>NW_022436991.1:13020816-13104959 GCF_009761245.1 Sapajus apella | reverse complement strand
CCCTCCATCCCTCCCTCCTTCCTTCCTTCCTCCTTCCTTTCTTTATTTTTTTGTTTATTCCTATAATCATAAATAACCTTCCTTTCTTCTTCTTTCCTCTCTCCTTTCCTTCTTCCTTTGTCCCTCTCTCCCTCCTTTCCCCCCTCCCTCCTTTCTTCTTTCTGCCTTCCTCCCTCCCTTCCTTCCTTCTTTCCTTCCTTTTTCCTTCCTTCCTTCTTTCTTTCTCACTCCCTCCCTCCTTTCTCCCTCCCTCCCTCCTTCCTTCCTCATTTTTCCTCCCTACCGTCTTTCTTTCTTCCTCCCTTCCTTCTTCCTCTTTTTTTCTTAATTTCTTTCTTCCTTCCTCTTTTTATCCCTTTGTATTAGTTCAAAAAATTTATTGAGTATATACTATAATGCCTGGCATAGTGACAGGCGCTAAGAATACAACTATTGATAAGAAAGGCAAAGCTCCCACCTCATTGAGCTTACAGTTTAGAAAGGGAAGGAAACTAGAAGGAATCACATTATCACAGCATAAACATATTATTAAGAACTGTTATAAGCCATAAAGTCCTGGGAGTTTCAGGGAAGTCCTGACCAATGCAGGGGTCAGGTGGGGTGGCTTCTCCAAGGAAATAATGCTGATCTGAAGTCCGGGGCGTGAGAGAGCATCACGCAGGTGCTTTATGCTTCTTCTGCCTGGGGCTTCCATCCTGTGGCTAGCACCTCTAGGCAAGCTCATTTCCAATGGTAAGTTTCTAAAGAGCCAGAAACCATCGGATAGCAAGACAGAAAAAAAACACAACCACTTTGTCATTTGTCTTTCTTTACTTCTTGTAGTTATAATTTTAGCTTCTATCTGTGTGTGTGTGTGTGTGTGTGTGTGTGTGCACACGTGAGATATATGTGTGTGTGTGTGTGTATATATATATATATATATAGAGAGAGAGAGAGAGAGAGAGAGTCTGTTAGAAAAGGGTCGGTAGTTATGTGGGTAGTTTTGGGAAAATAATGGAGATGGCTATCCTTGACCTTTGGCTAGAAGAGCTAATTTAGGAGTAAGGGTTTGGGGAGGGGACACTTCATCTCACTTTGTTGGGGAAGAGATCTAGAGATTTATGGTGACTCCCAGTGTTGGGCTTTCTTTCCTCAGTTTGGATTGTTGATGGACAGGTTTTTCTTTAATCTATTTATAGAGACATTTCTATATCCATACGTCAGAAAAGCAAGTATGTATAATTCTGAAACAGAAATGAGCTGTCACTAAAAAGACCGTTAGCCACTGAATAATTTTCCTTTCTTACCACAGATATGCAAGACTTTTAATAGAAGTAAGTGGAGGTTTTAGTTTACTTTATTTAGCATACCTTCAGAACTTATTAACATCATATAACACATGAACACCATTTCATGCTGGTCTTTTTAAAAGAGTGTCAGGCAATATTTGGAGGGTTTTCCCAAGGCTCTCCTAGGAGATTAAGTGAAGGGACAACAGCAGGAGATCACACCTGATGGTAAAAACAGCACATGCAAAGGCCCTGGGGCAGGAGGAAACAAGGCAAGCCTAAGAGCAAAAGGAAGTCAGAGCAGCTGGAGCTCAGGAAGCAAAGGTGAGATGACACCGCCTGAGTTTGGAGACGGAAGCTGGGCCATCTGTGGCCATGGTAAAGGAGTTGGTCTTTATCCTTGAAGTTGTGGAGCAGAGAGTGTGGCACAATCAGGTCCTGTCACTTATAAAGCTCACCCAGGCTATGGGAGGGAGAGTGCACTGATGGGCGGTCAGATGGGCACAGCTCGTTCACAGCTGCTGCACATTCTGCTTTGTGGGCAGGTGCAGTTCTGCCTGGCCATGGGCAGTCCCTCTCCCTGCTCCTTCCCACCTTCTCAGGGGCCCCTCACTCCCTCCTTTCTTTCTTCTGCGTCTTTAATATCTCCTTCTTCCTTCTCTTTCTCTCCTAGGTCCTAGTTGACGGCCTATATGCCTTACTAAATCACCTGGGGAAACAAGAAAAACGGCTGATGACATTATGGGGTGGTCACATTATGGATCATTATGTATCCATAAGGAAGACGAAGAACACATCAGGTGACAAGGAGGGATTTCCATGAGGCATGGCTGAGTGTCAAACAGCAAAAGGTAGAGACATGTGTAATATGATGCCATGTTTATGTGTCCCCTCAGACACACACATATATATATACATCACACACACACAGACACACAAACACACACACAGACACACAAACACACACACAGACACATATACACAGATACACACAGACACACACAGACACACACACAGACATACACACAAACACAAACACAGACACACACAAACACACACACAGACACACACATAGACACACACACACACTGCAGTCACCATACTGAGCAACCGTAACCATTTGATGTCCGCAGGATAGGCTGCGGTGGGGGGGAGGAAGGATCTAAAAGGCTCAGGGAATCAGCTTCTCACCGACTGATATAGACACATTGCAATGTTTTCAGGAGCGGCAAAGCCTTACTGTGGTTGCTGCAGAACACTGACTCTCTTCCACATCTGGATTGGATTTAATGAACGTGGAGAAAAATAGACAAAGAAACAAGGCAGGCTGTTGACCCGAGATGCCTGTGTTAGGGGTACAATGCTAGGGAAGGAACGAGACTATAAATAAAATAAATAGAAGCACGCATATAATTACATTTGCTCACTTACGTAATGTTACGTGAGATAGACGTACGCAAAGAGGAAAGAAATACAACGACTTAAAAAGCACAGAGAAAAGCTGGGTGTGGTGGCTCACGCCTGTAATCCCAGCACATTGGGAGGTTGAGACGGGTGGATCACGAGGTCAGGAGTTCAAGACCAGCCTGATCAACATGGTGAAATCCCATCTCCACTAAAAACACAAAAATTAGCCAGCGTGGTGGCCCGCACCTGTAATCCCAGCTACTTAGGAGGCTGAGGCAGGAGAATTGCTTGAACCCAGAAGGCAGACATGGCAGCGAGTTGAGATGGGGCCACTGCGCTCCAGCCTGGAGTGCAGCTAAAAGAACAAGACTGTCTAAAAAATAAAAAACCTACAGAGAAGACATTCTTTGGCCCTGTCTATCCTCCAGAAACTATTTTGCTTGGTCCTTGAAAGAAAGGCTCTTCTCATTGCCTTTACTTCTTTTTCTTCCCCTCACTCCTCATCCAAGACTTCTGTCCCCATATTCCATGGAAACTTCAATTGCTGTCACCCCTTTCCTCTCCCTGACAAGTGGCCAAACCCAATAGGTACTGCTACATCCTTGCCCCGGTTGACAGCAAGGTCAGCATTTGATGTTGCTAACCCTCCTTCCATCTTGTCAGCCTCTGGTTCTCTCTCCAGCTGCTGTGAGGTCACCAAGCTAGGACTCTCTGGGCTGGCCCCATTTTCTCAGCACAGCGATGGTGCCGGATGCCATGCTCTCCCTAATTTCCAAGCCAGGATGCTTTCTTGCTCACCCTCCTTCATTTTTACTTATTTACTTTTTTTTGAGATGGAGTCTTGCTCTGTCACCCAGGCTGGAGTGCAGTGGCCCAGTCGTGGCTCACTGCAACCTCTGCCTCCTGGGTTCAAGCGATTCTCGTGCCTCAGCCTCCTCAGTAGCTGGGATTAAACAGGCATAGGCTACCATGCCTGGCTAACTTTTGTGTTTTCAGTAGAGACTGGGTTTTGCCATGTTGACCAGGCTGGTCTTGAACTCCTGACCTCAAGTGATCTGCCCGTCTCAGCCTCCCAACGTGCTGGGAGTACAGGCACGAGCCACCGTGCCTGGCTCACCCTCCTTCCTCAGGCTATTCTTCCCAGCATGTTGCTGGGTCCCCTTCTTCCACTGATCTGCAGCAGTCGGCCTGTTGCAAGGTTGCAATCATCAGTTTCTTCTCTCTTGGCTCTGCGTGTTTTTACTTTCTAACATTTTGGCTCTGACTTCCACTGGTCCCTTCATGGGTCACACAGGTCTCTCTTCAGCCAAGAAAAGTCTTCATAAACACCTGTTTCTTAGGAGGATTCTTCCCATCTGAGGTTGCACATATGTTGCTACCTTCAACTCATCCACATGTAAATTGTCTCTTCAGTAGCTGGGATTGCAGCTGTCTCATCAACCCCACAGTGTGGTCTTCCTCCTGCGTCAGTCTTTCAATGATGGCAGCCTCCATCACTCGCCCAGGGACTAGACAGGGTGCCATGGCATGACCCTCCCCCTATCAACGGATTGCTGAGCCCTAAGTTCGAATCCTTCGTCTTTGCTCAGGTGCCGTCCCAGCCTCCCTCCAGGTCCCCCTGCCTCTAGTATTACTTCCTTCCAATGCACTTTCCTCGTTGCTGCTAGAGAGAGCTTTTCAAAACACAAATCTGACCCTGTCCCTCTCTCTAGCATCTCCACTGGCTCCCCATTGTCCTTCCCTCAAAGTCCTTTCATTATCTGGTCATGCCTACCTGTCCAGTGTCCCTCTCGTTATTCTGCTGTGAACGTGACCATCAGTAATTCTCAGAATGTGGGCTGCTCTTTCTTCCTGTTACATCTCTGCTGACATTGTCCTGCACCTCAGCTTGCTCTCCCTATACCATCATTCCCCACTCAGACAGCTACTCATCCTTCAAGACTCGGCAACAGTGTTTCCTCCTCCAGGAAGCCCTCCCTGACTCCCACTTCCCTTCCCCTTTGTGCCTCCACTGGCCTTTGCCCCAGTGCGTTTACTCCAACTAGCCAAGAGAGTCCGGGGATGTGGGAGAACTCTGGTTCTGCCTAATCTTCCCCTGCTTCTCAGGGCAGAGGGTGCCTGGGAGCATGTGAAGATGAGGCCACAATCAGATGGCTGATCTTACAAGTCATAGCCCTGTGGGCCTGAGTTCCAGGACAAACCTGGAGAAAGACAGCACAGGAATGTAGTCAGTGTCCTGTCTCTAAGCAAGGAGACTCGACCCCACCACTGGCTTGCTGTGTGACCTTGGCCCAGTTACTTAACTTCTCTGGCTCATCTCTCTAGGGAGGCAGGTGGACAGCAGGCTCTCAGAGGTTCCTTCTGCATTTCTGGCTTTACACTTTAGAGACGTGGCAACAGGCTCCTACAGGGGTTAGCTGCTTGGACTGTAGGTGAACAGGATGCGAATCCTCTCTCTGTATGATGGACACAGGGGAAGCACTGTTCAGATCTCCCTTCAAGGAAGGACCCTCTGTGCAGCTGCGGGGAATGTGTCTAGCTATTAGCTCCTTCAGGATCTGCTTCAGCCTCTACTGGGAGGTCCTGTTCTTCTTGGAACAGCCTCTAGTCCTAAGCAAGGCAGTGGTACTGGGGTCTGGCAATTTCCACCCAACCCAGGACTCTGATGGGCACTCTTTGCTTTGCGCTCCTGCAGTCAACCCTGTGAAGCCTGCAGAGTGGTGTGAGGCTCCAGCCTCCTGCCTCTCATAGGCATTACCTCCTCTAAGCTCCCTGCCTTCCAGCTCTGTCTCAGCACCTGCTTCTTGGAGAGCCCCGATGGCCTCATTCTGCTGTGTCTCAGCTCCTGGATTGCACCCTCTCCTGCCTCAGTGTTCTCGTCTCTAAATGGGGCTAATAGCACCTAACTCTTAAGATGTCCTGTGGACTAAATGAGTCAACACACATAGGTTGACCATCTAGGTACATGCACTGACTTATATGTAGATTGGGCACAGTCTCTGGCACATGGAAAACACAATGGGCCTGGTTGTTGTAAAATTGTATTAACTATTATATCAAAAGAGTAATTTAATTGCACCTCAAGGAACAAGAGAAGCATGTGTTGAAAACACTTGCTAAGTCCTCTCGCCGCTGGGATTTCTGTCATGGCATTTCCTCTACCTGAGGCCTTCCTTCGGGTCTAGTGTTCATGGATCTGAACCTCCCTAGGCTGACTCCAGCCCAAGACAGAGCCCCCCAGAGCCTGGAGGCCTGGAGCGGAGTCACAAGGAAGTGGAGATGGCAAGGGACAGCGTTTGGAGGCTGGGCTGATGAGCCCATGCAGGCTGATCTATGAGGCCGTTCCCAGGAAGGATGGCTTCAATTCCACCCTGGAAGTGTGGCGCAAGCCGTATTGCCGATCCATCTCCTGGGCTGTCAAACATTTCACTGGCGCCTGCCTGGGTCGGGAGACAGTTTATAAGCTGTGTTTCTGCCTCACATCCCGCTGTTCCGTTGCTCTGGCATTTTGAGTTGTACCTACTTGAGGACCTGCAGCGTGTCTGTGTGTTTCAGCAGGGGCCAGGGTGGGAGGTGGGGAGGGAGGAGGAGCAAGAAGAAGGGAATGAAAGAGAGCCTTTAAAAATGCCACATCACAGAACCAGCACTACCCCTGAGATTTTTAGTCCTGGACTTTGCTGCGAGGCATCAGCCTCCCTCAGGAGCGTGCATATATATAAAGAAGAGCGGGAGGTGCACACCTGTAATCTCAGCACTTTGGGAGGCCGAGGTGGACAGATCCCTTGAGGCCAGGAGTTCGAGACCAGCCTGGACAACATAATGAGACTCTGTCTCTACGAAAAATACAAAGAATAGTCAGGCGTGCTGACGGGCACATGTAATCCCAGTTACTCTGGAGGCCGAGGCAGGAGAATAGCTTGATCCCAGTAGGCAGAGGTTACAATGAGCTGAGATAGTACCACTGCACTTCAGCCTGAGTGACAGAGATTCCATCTCAGAAAAAACAAAACAAAAAAAAGAATAAAAACAGACCAGGCTTAGGGCTCTTAAAGTCAGTGGGTATCAAGGTCAATTTGAGTGCCTCATGAAGGCTGTGGCCCCAGTCTTGAGAAAAATGCATCTATACCCAGACTCCTTCCTGCTGCCCTGCTGCCCTGCTGGCTAGAAGGCTCCACGCTCCTCGCCCACTCTACCTGTCTCACTTCTTGTCACATCCCAGGTGTTGGCTCACCTGTTGCCTCAGTCATGCTGCCCTGACCTGCCTAGTTATTCTCTTGCATAGCATCCTCCTTTTTCTTCTAAAGCCTTGACTGCCATTTATAACAATATATTCACTTGGTTGTTGATCTATTATCTGTTTCCCTGCTACTTGCATGCTCTAGTTAAGTAGAGGCTGCGTCTGTTTCCTTCAGCAATATATCCCCTGGGTCTAGCAGAAAGTAGAAGCCCAATGTATATTTGTTGAGTGATGGATGGATGAATAGATGGATGGGTGGATGATCAAACAGCTGTCTCTGAATATGTTTCAGGGCAAGAATGTGAGAAGGAACTCATCATCCTGAACAACACAGAGGTCCCTCCTCCAGCCTCACAGTACAGTCCTGCCTTTGACGCAGCTCATGCTGGTCCCACGGTCTGTGGTGTTGGTACCCCAAACTTTTCTGGGAATGTTCCCTTTCTTGTGTTTCCTCTCGCCAGCATGCATAGACCTGGGCATGAGCATCCATCTAAAAGACTTCCTTTTTTTTTTATTTCCTAAGACCCTCCAGGAAGCTGTTCAAACCGTGGAAAGAGAGCTTCAAAAATACTGAGATTGAATTTCCCTCCAGCCTGGAGAAACGGGGGGATTAGAGTCAGATTTAATTTGATTTTAGACAAATAAAGTACTGTGACATTTATTGCACACCTGAATTGCTGGAGAAAAATTCTGGCCGTGATGTGATGCTCACAGGGCTGCCAAGCAACAGTTGTGCGGGCTGTTTCTCGTATAAGGCACACAGCATGGGGCATCTCGCTTGCAATCAGAGTGGGGTCAATTTTGCAGGTTCGTCTAATATCAGCATTTGTCAGTCTACCAAGTTTGTGTGCCTGTGGGGCTACAAACCCTTAGGGGGTGCCCCTTTCTAATTCAGAAAACACTGTCTGTTCTGGCACCTGCCCTGGGTGGGGAGAAGCCTGGAGGACGGGTGATGATGTGTCCAGAAAGTCGTGGTATAGTCCAGCGGTGAGCTGCAGATGGCCTGGGCCAGCGGCGGGAGGGACTGGGACTGGGACATGGGAACAAAGTGAGATGATGTCTTGCTCCTCATGGCCTTTTAGTCCTTTGTATTCAAAAGCACTCATGGGCCGAGCGTGGTGGCTCACGCCTGAAATCCCAGCACTTTGGGAGGCAGAGGTGGGAGGATCATGAGGTCAGGAGATGGAGACCATCCTGGTCAACATGGTGAAACCCTGTTTTTACTAAAAATACAAAAAAATTAGCTGGGTGTGGTGGTGTGCCTGTAATCCTAGCTACTCGTAGGAGAATTGCTTGAACCCAGGAGGCAGAGGTTGCAGTGAGCCAAGATCGTGCCTCTGCACTACAGACTAGGTGACAGCGTGAGACTCCATCTCAAAAAATAAATAAATAAATAAATAAATAAATAATTAAAAGCACTCATGTACTTTCATATTTGAGCTTTCTTGACAAAGCAGATGTACAATATAATGATCAAATTCACTCGAGTGTCCCATCTCCCAGGAGAGGACACACCATCCATTTGTTCATTTATTCATTCATTTCTTTAAAAAATACTTCTTAAAGTCCTGCGCTACATCAGCTTCTGTTTTAGGAGCTGGAGATGCAGCAATGAACACATCAGGCAAAGATGCGGGCTCTTGTGGAGCTTAATATCCAGGGGGGAAATAAACAGTAGATACAAGATGTAAGAAAAGTATATGAGGTGATTAAAAGTGATAAATGCCATGGAGGAAAAAGAAAGAATTGGGTAAAGAGATGTAGGAGTGTCGCAGGGAAGGGGCAGCGGTGATTTAAATGGGGGGATGACGATGAGCTTCAGTGACATGATGCTTACACAAAGATGTGGCTGAGAGAGTGAGCCACGGAGGTATCTGGGGGTCAGATCCTTCCAGGCAGAGGGAAGAGCCAGTGCAAACGTCCTGAGGCAGGAGAGTGTCAGGTACAGTACTTACCATATTCGTTATCATTTTCTGTTTTATGTGTGCTTCTCACAGTGGGGTACCTATGCTCCTGGGTTCAACTCCATGTGTCAGGAGAACACAGGAGGTTCAGGATAAACAAGGTTCACTTTGCTGGAATCTCAATCGTATAAAACTTCTATTTATTTATGTATTAATTTTTTGGGACAGAGTCTCACTGTGTTGCCCAGGATGGAGAGCAATGGCGTGATCTCAGCTCACTGCAACCACCCCCCACCAGGTTCAAACAATTCTCCTGCCTCAGCCTCCCAAGTAGCTGGGATTGCAGGTGACTGCCACCACGCCCAGCTAATTTTTTTTTTTTTTTGTATTTTTAGTAGAGACAGGGTTTTACCACATTGCTCAGGCTTGTGTCAAATGCTTGGGCTCAGGCAATCCACCCACCCCAGCCTCCCAAAGTTCTGGGATTACAGGCATGAGCCACCATGCCCAGCCTTTTTTAATTTTTCATTTTTTGGGTAACACTTTTTTTAAAATATGAAGAGGTTGAAGATTTTCTGCCTCAGCTTAGGCAACACAGTGAAACCCCACCTCTACTAAAATACAAAAAATTAGCCAGGCACGGCTGCATGTGCCTGTAGTCCCAGCTACTCAGGAGGCTGAGGCAGGAGAATTGCTTAAATCCAGGAGGTGGAGGTTGCAGTGAGCTGAGATCGCACCACTGCACTCTGGCCTGGGTGACAGAGCGAGACTCAGTCAAAAAAAAAGTTAGACCAATTTTGATGTGAAAACACAAGGCTTTCAAGAAATAATCATGTTCAATTCATAGCTAATTTTCAATTTACCTCCAGAAATTTCATCTCAGCAGCACAAGATGGCTGTACCCTGCCATGCTGGGCACTTAGATGGGTGTTTTAGTCCATTTGTGTTCTAGAAAGTGATGCCTGAGGCTCGGGAATTTATTAATAAAAGAGGTTTATTCAGTGCATGGCTCTTCAGGCTGTACAAGAAACATGGTGACCACATCGGCTTGGGCTTCTGGAGAGGGCCTCAGACCGCTTCCACTCATGGCAGAAGGTGAAAGGGAGCTGGTGAGTGCAGAGATCACATGCGAGAGAGGAAGCAAAAAAGGGAGGGAGATACCAGGCTCCTTCTAGTAAACAGCTCTTGAAGGAAATAATAGAGCAAGAACTCACTCATTACCAAGAGGACACACCAAGCCATTCATCAGGCCCCACCTCTGATGCTGGGGATCACACTTCAGTGTGCGATTTGGAGGGTCAAAGGAACCACACAGCAGCCGTGGGAAAGAAAGAGATGCTGGGATTCAGGCATCCGTCTCTCTCACCAGGCTGTGAACAGAGCCCATCTTTTTCGAATCATTACCACCTCTGCCGGACATCTGGCCTGGAACTTAGAGCATCCCTGATAAAGACTCGTCCTTCCGCTGTCTTCTTCATTCCACCTGAACTGCCCCTATCCCTTGGAGGCCTGGGCTCAGCTCTCTCCCTGTAAAGGTCTAGTGGACTCACATATGTGCAGGTACCAGGTGAAAAATAAAAGTGCGTGACACAGGCTGGGATGGGATATGACAGGGAGTGGGGAGGACTGGGGAAAACTGGAGAGCACTTGGTCAGTGTAAGGAGAGCAGCTGCTCCTTACCTCCATGAAGACACCTGGGACCAGATTTCCCGGTTCTTTTCATTTTAACAAAAGTTAAACATCTAATTTTTTTTTGATTTTTAAATATAGATAATGATATCAAAATGTCCGTAGGGGCCAGGCATGGTGGCTCACACCTGTAATCCCAGCACTTTGGAAGGATGAGGCGGGGGCAGATTGCTTGAACCCAGGAGTTTGAGACCAGCCTGGATAACATGGTTAAACCTTGTCTCTACAAAAAATACAAAAATTAACCAGGCGTGGTGGTGCACGCCTGTAATTCCAGCTACTCAGGAGGTTAAGATGGGAAGATGAATCCGTAGCCTGAATCCATAGCCTCCTAAATGTTTTATTTTAGTGAGACAACGAATTCCCCTTTGACCCCAGGAGGTGGAGGATGCTGTGAGCCGAGATCACTCCACTGCACTACAGCTTGGGTGACAGAGTGAAACCCCGTCTTGAAAGAAAAAAAAAAAGTGTCTGTAGGTAAAATTTGAGGATATAGGACTTGTAAATACATCTCCCAGAGATCCAGAGCAGTGGGAAGAGCCCTCCAGGGATCCCAAATGAGGAGCTGAACTCTGGGCAAGGCTTAGCAACATGTGGCCAGAGCCAGCCTGAGCAGACAAGACTCCTTTGCATGCTCAGCCACCTTCAAGAGTGAGCCTCCTGCGGAGCGTGGAGAGTGGTAGAGCTTCCAGCTAAAAAGTTTTAGTTCTCTGTTCAAGAATTGAGTCTAGCAGTACACATTAGAAGTATATACCAATCTCTATGTGTAGGAGTTCAATATATTTAATTTAAAAAGGGGAATTCATTGCCTCACTAAAATAAAACATTTAGTAGGCTATGGATTCCGGTATGGCTGAATTTAGGTGTTCAAAAATGTCCTCGGGAATCTTCCTCTACGCTCTGGTTCTGCTTCCGTCTGTGTTGACTTTAGTATCAGGGAGACTCTCACTGCAGAGTGCCTAGTTGGCTGCCTACAATGTCAGGTTTATATCCTACCAGCTTAGCAACCTCAGTAGAAATAATATCTTCTTGTGGCTCTAACAAAGGTTCCTGGCTTGACTTTGCTGGGGCTGGCTTGAGTCTCATGCCCACATGTAGAGCCTGGAGATGGGTTAATCTCCCCAGAACTACATGGACTGAGAGTGGGGGAGGGGCCCCAAAGGAAAATCAAAATGGTGTTTCCAGTGGAGGTGAAGAGGTGAAGGTTGAGCAGGCAAGACTACAGGGTTCTCGCTGGGCTCCTCAAACACAGGGCAAGAATTCTCAACTTGCCAGCCAGCATGCAACACTCTTTCTTCCTCCTGCTTCCTAGCTCCTCTTGACATTCATCCTGTGACCCTTTTTGGGGAGGAGACACTGCTGCTCCCATATGAGCAGGGGTACTGATGGCCCGTCAGAGCCTTTCAGAGCTTTGATACTGGCGTTTCATTTTACATGTGACGTTACAGGCTCCTGGCACCCTGGCCTCCAGTGCTTCCACCCCTGCCTCCCAGTAGCCACTCCCCTGTTCTCTTTTCTGTAAGAGAGATGATTTGTCTCATGTGTGCTGACTCTTGCCTGCTGAGTTTTCATTCTTTCTACTTCTTCTTTAGACTCATAATTCCTTAATTTCCCAGTGAAGTTCTGAGAACGACTGCCATTCTAATACCTTTCAGGTCCCATAGTGGAGATGCTACTTGTTCTATCCCTGGGATTACAGACCTTGCACAGTCTTTGTAGGATGAAGCCTAAGACTCTCAGGGTGTGCACATATAGAAGAGGATCCCTTGAAGCCAAACAGGCTGACTGGGCCACACAGGGCTGAGCAGGAGGCCAGAGGTTACTGTCGGGAGGGCACAGCACAGGGATGGGAGACCTGGGCAGAGCCCACTGGAGTCTCTGAATTGAAGAAATAATACTGGGAGTCTGGGGAGGGCACAACAGCTAAAGTTCTCAGGGCAAAGTACTAGCATTCTCAGGTCAGAGACGTAGGGAGGAGGAGGAGGAGAAGCAAGAAGAGAAGGAGGATGAAGAGGAGGAGGAGGAGGAAGAGGAGTCTTGTACTTTATTTGTTAAATCTGGCAATCCTAAAAAAGACTCAAATTGTGTTTCGGAAGATAAAACCTATAGTGACTATGATACAAAAAATATACACATGCTGTGGATGGAATCAACAGCAACTTAGACACAGCAGAAGAAAAGATGAATGAACTTGGAGACAGCAGTAGAAACTACCCAAAATGAAACACAGAGAGAAAGAAGACGAGAAAAAACATGAATGGAGAACAGCAGCTGAATGCGACTTTTTTGTTTTTTTTGGTTTTTGTTGCCAGAGCTTTGGATCATAATCCCCTCTGCTCATAAACACATTGGCCCAGAGAGGTGGATGGAGCGTTCTTCTTCATTGATTTCATATTTTGGAGGGAATAAGTTTATGACCCAAATATAATTCTCCCTATTAAACATTACAGCTTCTTTGAGCTTCACATCTGGCTTAACTTGCTTTATGGTGGGGTTGGAGTTTCTGAGGTGGGTTCGATTGGAGCCCTCCAGAGGTGCTGACACCCACTTCTGAACTACCAAGTCACAATCCACTCTAAATCTTGTTGGGTCTATATCTGGATCAATTAGGGATGGCAGGTAACAGGAAATTCAATCACTCTGACCAACAAAACAGGTTTATTTTTCTCGAGCAACAAGAAATCTGGAGTGAGTCAGCCTAGGGCTTATTCAACAGCTCTATGATGCCATCAGCGTGTTTGGAATTATGCTTATTCCCTCATGACCCCAAGGTGGCTGCTGTGCTTCCTGGCATGACGCCCGTATTCCAGGCAGGACAAAGGGCAAAGCATGAAGGGAAATGCAAAAACAGCAGCCATCCAGTCTGTTTCCTATTTAAAAGCCCAGAAACCTCACCCAGTATCTTCTTATATTTTATTGGCCATAACTGAATTATATAGTCACACTTATTTGCAAAGAAGATTGGGAAATATTTTTGAATACACATTTTTCCAACCAGAATATAATTGGGATCTATTAATAATAAGGAGAGTGGGTACTGGAGCCAGCAGCTATTCACGTCAGCCACAATATTCTAAATATCTTTTTGATGTGTCTGGTTTTTTTTTTTTTTTTTTTTTTTTTTTTTTTTAATCTGCCCCCACATTCCAGGCTACTATCATTTCTCTCTTGGAGTTTGAAATAGCCTTCTATCTGGTATTTCCACATTCCCTCTTGACCCCCCCCCCATAATCTATTTTCTACACTGTGGCCAGAGAGATCTTTATAGAACATAAATCTGATGATGTCAGTCCCCTGCAGGATAATGTATTGAGTTAGTGCTATGTGTTTTATTTTTTGCTGCTGTTAAAGAAAAAATAAGAATCGTCTGCCTCCCTTTTCCTCATAATGATGTGCAAGGTGCATCTCAGTCAACTGTGGCTTCTTCTGTCCGAAAGCAAAGTTGGGAGCTGCAGAAATATTTGCGGAGTGGACACTGAAGTGATCTGAGTTGGAAGAGTGTTTCTAAATGTGAGGACAGGTTTTGGGGTTCTGCTATATCAGAGTCTTGAGCCATGGTTCCTTGTGGTGCCCTTGGGAAGTGGCGGATGTAGAAAATGGTGACATGGAGCATGTGGGGAGACTGGCTCAGATGCCAAGGCACAAGCCTTGCCAAAGACCCTAAGCCCAAAGCTGAGGGAAGTAGCATTGATGTACAGCTTCAGGGGATGTCACGTAATTGCAAAAGTAATATGTATCAGGTAAGACCATCCTTGGGGGCATGCAAACTGGTAGTCACATGGGGCCCTACATGAAGAAGATCTCTGTGCTTGGTTTAATGCTCTGTTGGGCCGGGCATGGTGGCTCCCGCGTGTAATCCCAGCACTTTGGGAGGCCGAGGTGCATGGATCACTTGAGGTTGAGAGTTTGAAACCAGCTTGGCCAACATGGTGAAACCCCATCCCTACTAACAATACAAAAATTAACCAAGCAGGTGCTGTATGCCTGTAACCCAGCTACTCAGGAGGCTGAGGCAGGAGAATCACTTGAACTCTGGAGGGGGTGGTTGCAATGAGCCGCGACAGCGCCACTGCACTCCTGCCTGGGTGACAGAGTGAGACTCCACCTCAAAAAAAAAAGAAAAAAAAAAAAAGAAAGAAAGAAAAAGAAAAAAAAATGCTCTGCTATCACCATCTTAGAATTCTTAATAATCTTTGAAAAAGGGACCCCAATATTTTCATTTTGCATGCACTAAATAACTCGTCTGGATGTCAGGTGACAAGTGTGACCCAGAAGGGTGTACTGTGTAAGTCTCCTGAGACTTTTGTAAGATCCTGGGGATATTTGGACAAGGAAGCTTCAACAAAAACTCCCACTGGGTTTCCTGCCAGACGAGGTGCTCAGAGTCAGATTTAATTTGTTAATAGGGACAAAGCGGGAAATGCTATGATATTTCATGTACTCAATTACTGTGGTGGAGTAACACTCATATCCGCTACACCTTCAGGGGCTTCTCGTTATGCTCAGGACACACCCTTGTGTCATTAACTCAACCTGTAAGTTGTTTGGTTCCGCCACCTTCTCCAGTACCATTGTCTCTCTCTACTTTTGCTGCTTTTGTTCTTTGTCCTTCAATACTGATGTCCTTTGATTCCTGGGACTTGCACCTCCACCCCTTTCTTTTCAAGTCCTCTCCTGTTCAATTTTTTCTGCCTGAAATAATCATCCTCCCCATTTAACACACACACCACATTCATTTGTGGAAGTTTTTCTTATTCTTAGGGACTCCATGCACATGACACGGCTTTGAACAAGATTTTTGGCTGGTCATGGTGGCTCAAGCCTGTAATCCCAGCACTTTGGGAAGCTGAGGTGGGAGATTCCTTTAGGTCAGGACTTCGAGACCAGCCTGGTCAACATAATGAAACCCTCATCTCAACTAAACATACAAAAATTAGCCAGGGATAGTGATGCACACCTGTAATCCCAGCTACTTGGGAGCCTGAGGCAGGAGAATCGCTTGAGCCTGGGAGGCAGAGGTTGCAGTGAGCCGAGATCATGCCATGACATTCCAGCCTGAGTGACAGTGAGAGATTCCAGCTCAATTAAAAAAAAAAAGAAAGAAAAGAAAAGAAAAAAGACATTTTTATGACCACTCCCCTCTTCAAATCTGGATTACACTTACTCAGCACCTGGCCGAATGAGTTTTGAATCTCAGCTGCTCTTCTTACCAGCTGTGTGACCTCAGGCAGGTTACTGCATCTCTCTGTGACTCGGTATTCCCATCTGGACAACAGGGATGGCAGTCTTTTATCCCTGTCTTCTTGTGAAGATTAAATAAGTTAATCTATGTCAGGTGCTTAGCACTATGCTTGGCACAGAGTTAGTGCCTGGAAAGCATGAGCTATTTCTGTTTTTGTTAGTTCTTGTTCTTTTCTTTGCTGCCAGCATTCAGCGCAGTGCTTGGGACTTAGTGAATGATCAACAGATATTTGCTGGATTGAGTTGTGTTGCCTATATGTGCAAGCAATACAGACTCCCATGTTTGTTATTCAGAGGAGAGCTAGGTATCTCTCAGGTATCCCCATAGCTGAAGATGAACTCAGAGGTATCCCCATAGTTGAAGATGAACTCAGAGACCAAGATCTTGGTTTTTCAAGGAAACTCTGGTTTCCCTCAACCCTATAAGATTTGCTTGAGCCTGTTTGAGTCTTAACTCTAATCTAACTTCATGACTTAGTTTAAATCACTGGGTTCCTGTCTTGCTTTCTTATAAACAAAACTCACCTTAAAGTCCCATTGAGAGTTTCCTGTTTCAACTTTCTTCTTTCTCTGATTAATATTTTTCACTATGCCCAAAGTGGTGGGCTCCCTTCTTTACCTATGTTGACTTTTGAATGTGTATTTCCGGTCCTAAAAGCCTACCTATGTCTGTTATTTTAAGCCAGCCCAAGATACCCATATACTGTGGTTTGGATGTGTCCCCCAAGGCTCATGTGTTGGAAACTTAATCCCCAATGCAACAAGGTTAAGCAGTTGGACCCTTAAGAGGTGATTAGGTCATGAAGGCTCTGCCCTCATGAATGGCTTAATGTGATTATCTTGGGAGTGGATTTGTTATAAAAGCAAGATCAGTCCCCTCCTGCTTTCTTGCCCTTCAGCCTTGCACCACGGGGTGACACAGCACACAGACCCTCCTAGATGTGAGCCTTTCAACCGTATACTTCCACATACCAGAACTGTAAACAATGAATCCCTGATCTTTATAAATTATGCAGTCTCAACATAAGTTAGTTCAGCTGCCATGGAAAGCAGTTGAAGATTTCTCAAAGAATGTAAAACAGAACCATCATTTGACCCAGTACCATTATTGGGTATATACCCAAAAGGAAACAAATTATTCTACCAAAAAGGCACATGCTCACACATGTTTATTGAAGGACTATTCACAACAGCAAAGACATGGAATCAACCTACATGGGCATCAAGAGAGGACTGGATAAAGAAAATGTGGTAAGTATATATCAAGGAATACTATGCAGCCATAAAAAAGAATGAAATCACGTTTTATTTGCAGCAACATGGATGCAGCTGGAGGCTGTTATCCTAAGCAAATTAACACAGGAACAGAAAACCAAATACTGCATGCTCTCACTTACGAGTGGAAGCTAAACATTGGGTATGCATGGACATAAAGAAGGAAACAATAGACACTGGGGACCATTAGAAAGGGGAAGGAGGGAGTGGGGCAAGAATAGAAAAGCTGACTATTGGGTGCTATGGTCAATACCTGGGTGACAGGATCCTTTGTACCCCAAATGTCAGCACTGTGTGATATACCCAGGAAACAAGCCTGCACATGTACCCCCTGAATCTAAAAGAGAGGGTGAAACAGTTAATTTCTCAGTCTCAAGCACTTCGTTATAGCAGAACAAAATGGATTGAGACACTACATGTGTGTGAAACGCTCTAGGTGCCCTTGGCTCTAGGAGGAGCATGTTTGATCTACTTTGGGCTCATCCCTCAGGCCTTGGGGCTATTCTAGTCACCTCTATGCTGTTTTTCAAGAGGTATATCTGAACAATAGGAGAAATGGGCCTGAAATAGTCCAGCCAATGCACACACTTAATTCCCGTAATGGCTGTCTTCTGCATTTTGACTTTATCTCCAGTTTGGTTATGCGGAGATGGGCAAAATACAAAATTTTTGCAAAAATCCCCCCAGAATAAAATAGGTAAAGATGGAGGTCCTCCAGGAGAAATGTAAGAAATTCGTGTATGGGGTGACCTAAGTATTCATGCATAATTATTTTCAAGGTGTAATGAAATTTCTTCTGAATTAACACCTTCCACCAGACTCAGCTAATGAACTTCAGGTCACATGTGGACCTGAAGTGGTGTTTCTTCCCTGCTCAGGATTTTTTTTCTTTTTTTTTTTTTACTTTGAGGTTACTAGGGGTGGCAGCAACCTGGGGCTTGTCTCTGTGTTAATTGATCAGCTTGGGAGCCTAGAGTACACTCGAAATCCAGACCTATGTGAGGGACAAGACGTGAATGATGTCCTTACCATTTCCCCAGGCCAATGGGCAGCACCATTCTGGTTCATATTTTCCCTGGGATGTAGCTCTCTGAATTATACTATTTTAGGCATAAATCTATAATCCAATCTCTGTGCCAGAACTGTTGAATGTGGTCATCAGTCCAACCCTGAATCTTGTGGGTCACTATCCTGCCAAGTTCTGCAACCAAAGGAAGGAGAGGAAGGATTGGATTATAAATCTATAATCCAATCTCTGTGCCAGAACTTCATGGATAGAGCATGCACACTGGGCCTGAGCCAATTTCAGCATCTTATTTCCCCGGCCACTATAGCCATTTTAGAGATCTGCACGTGATCCAGTCAGAGCAAATGAGAGGGTGCGAGCCTTTTCCTGGAAATCCTCTCTCCTACTCAGCTCCAGGGCACCAAAGCTGGGAGTGAAGTTGATTCCGGGACTCCCATCTCATTTTCTGTTCTTCTGCCAGGGCCCACTGTTGAGCAAATCCAACTAGAAGCCACTGGGCAACATAGCTTGGGTGGAGTGCTTCCCCAGAGCCCACACAAAGTCCATCAAATACAAAGCTATACAAAGTCAGGATCTGTTAACTGGGAGGGGAAACTGTATGCAAGTATGGTTCTCCCAGAGGAGGAAGAACTGAGAGATGAAGCAAGGAAAATTACATTCTAGGGACAACATTGGCACCACCTTTTGTCCTTGGCCAGATTTTGAAAGAAAGGTTCATAATACCTCATTCTTTCTGATTGGATCATGTAGACATTTCTGAATCAATTACTGAGGTCAGGGGAATAAGATATGCTGACTGGCTTCTCAAAGCCAGCCTTAACCATGGATATATTAGGTATATAAACAAATAGATCATCTTTTTGCTTAAGGTGGTTTGTGTTGGGTTTTTCATTATTTGCAACAAATTGGCGTTGCTTTACTTGGAATTCAAGTCTTGGAAGTCCTAGGTCTTTGCACTGAACCCCATAAAAAAGGTAATCTCTTCCCTGCTAACCACTAATTCTGAAGCAAGACAAATCTCATGGAGGTTGAAGCTAGAATTAGCCTCTGTCTCCCCACCCTGCCCACCCCCAATCCATGGATCCTAGAAGAAGAAGGCAATGGATTTCTCTCCTTTCTACTCTTAGGCTATTCTTAGAACATTACTCCCCTTCATTTTATCACTTAATAGGAAATATTTTAAAAAGATTTAAAACATTAAAGTAGGTTAATTATTTTCAAAAAGAACAGTGAGGTTTTCAAAACTGCATCTGTCAGTAAATTTAAAATACAATAAATAATTTAGTGCCCAATTTCCCCTTCACAATGAAGAATTAAGAAGCTTCAATCTCTCAAATATTCTCTTTAAGCAAGCCACAATTCTTCCTCTCCTTCCTTTGGTTGCAGAACTTGGCAGGATAGTGACCCACAAGATTCAGAGTTGGACTGATGACCACATTCAACAGGTGAAATTCCTTTCCAGGAAGACGTGTTTCTTTTTAACTGGGGTTGTTTTCAGAGACATTCAAACTTCTCTAATTTTTTATTTTGTAAGCACAAGAGGTGAGAGCATTAATGGCCATTTTGCAGATACAAAAAATGAGGCTCTTTGAGGTTTAAAAAAATCAGAATAAATTTACTATTCCCAACGAATGAGTTTCTTTTCCCCAAAGAAGTGAGATTTGAACTTATGCTACAGAGTTGAATCAGTCAGCGTTGAGTAGAAAACACAGTGCGTTCTGGGGGAAACGCAGAAACTCAAAGGATGTTAAGAAGGTGCAGGCAGGGTTAATGAGCCTGGGAAGGGAGGCTGAAGCAACTGAAGGCTTGTTAACAGGGAGAAGAAGCCTTTGGCACTCTCAGCAGTGAAGGTGAAAGTGGAGGAGATGGTGTTACAGTCTGGGAAGAACTGAATGAGGAGCTGCAGGAGTTGAATAAGGGAGGAAAAGGGAAAGGAATACTTTGATGTCAACCTCTCTCCTCTTTCCTCCTGCCTTCCAGACACTGGCCAGTAGCCCCAGACCTATGTCAGGGATAAGACATGAATATTTCCTTACCATCGCCCTGTACCAATGGGCAGCACTATTCTGGTTCCTATTTTCTCTGGGATGTAGCCCTGTGAATTATCCTATTTTAGTCATATGTCTATGGTCCAGTTCCTTTTCCACAGCCTCATCTCTCATCTCCCTGAAGGCAGCAAAACATTTTCCTTACTTATCATACAGTCCATACATCCCAGGGTCAGTTGCTGTGTCTGCTCACGCCTGGTCTTCTAACTCGTGTCATCCCAGGAGACTTCTTGTACTTTCTTGCGACCTTGCCACATATTTAAAAGGATCTTTATCATAGTCATTCATCATTTTTAGGTGTTTTGTTCTATAAGCATTTTCAAATTATCTTCTCTTAATTCTCTTGGAAAAGACAGGTTTTTTATTTTGCTTGAAAAAAATGTTGCATAGCTAAAAACAGTATTTAAAATCCAGGGGTCTTACATCCCTGTTTTACAAATGAGGACATCTCGGTGTTCCAGACCAGAACATTATATTATGTTGGACCACGTAATATTGCCTGCATTTGATCGTTTTGTCTACAAAAAGTAATTTCACATGGTTTATGTGAAAGCAAGACCACATTGTGACTCAACTCGTAGGATACCGAAGTTAGAAGGAAATTTAGGAATCATTCCCAAACGGGTTGGTAGACCAGCTACTAATACATTGGAATTATCAAGGAGCATAAAGTGTTATAGACCGTCAGGCCCCACTCCCAGGGATTTTAATGTGATGCCTAGAAATGAATACATTTTTCATATCTTCATTTGTGCTAGGTGATTCTGATGCATAGCCCTATTTGTGAACCTCTGATCTGGAACAATAATCCACCCACGGAAGATAGACTCTCTACAGCTCTGGCAGGGAGTAGTCCCGCCTCTGCTCACACAGTTCTATGGCAAGGAACTCCCCGCTGTGAATGAGCCCACTCCCATCTGCCTGTCTCAAGCTACTTTCTTGGGATGTGCTAGACTCTCCACTTGCAGTGCTCACCCCATGTCCTTCCCTTTCTGTAATTCCTCCTGGGCCAACAGAATCATCTCAGCGTCTGCTGCTCCTGGGCCAGGCAGATGCCACAGATTCCAGTCCTTCCTTCCTACATTGACAACATCCCTGACACTGGCTTTGCATTGTGATGTGCAGAAGGGAGAGAAAAGAAGGAAAAGAGTGAGGAAGTCAGAAGGGTGAGACACACACAGCATTATCCTGGGCTATGGAGAGACAAGCGTTCTGCAGAAAGGGAGGTAGGGGAAAGACGAAGAACTTACACATGGCTTGGATTCTACTGCTGGAAAGTAACTTTCCCACTCAGGTAAGAGCAGACATGACAGACGAGAAGACGCAGCATATTTGTGGGACACTTGACGTGTCCTTAGAGGTGGGGGGCTGAACAGAGAAACAGGTGGGTAGGCTCTTTAGCATTTCACTAATATTTCTGATTCTGCCCCCAGAAAGATGATCATCAGCACATTTCCTGGGCTTTGCCTCGAGAATTCCTTCCATCATGTGCTGCCTGTACCACCTGTTTTCATCCTCGCAAAAAATGTCAACCCTAGGCTCTGCATCTGTTTTGTGGTGAGAAGGAGAGCATGGATATGGGCCCCCTCTAGTAACTGAGCACTGGGTAAACTGTAGAACTGAGTGCCAGGATCCACGCTGGGCTCTGGGTCCAGTGGTGCATGAGGTCTGATAGTACCATTCCTTTTCCCATCCATAGGATGGGGCTGGGACACCAGTAGCATAGACAAAGGTAAGAGACTTCTACTACCACTGCTTGACATGTCCTGGGTCTAACTGGATCTTCCAGATATTTTAGGATTTGGAAGCTGAATACAGTTCCCAACATGGAGGTGATGCAGCTATGTCATTCTTTTTATTTTTTATTTTTGAGGTAACTATGTCTTTTGCTTCCCACTCACTTTCCTGTAAACTATTTGCTAGTGCCCTTGGCTCCCTCACAGCTTGTAGCAGAGCTGGCAAAACACTTCTTTGAATTTTCTTTCTTTCTTTCTTTCTTTCTTTCTTTCTTTCTTTCTTTCTTTCTTTCTTTCTTTCTTTCTTTCTTTTTTGAGGCGGGGTCTTGTTCTGTTACCAGGTGCCAGGCTGGAGTGCAGTGGCGCGATCTCAGCTCACTGCAACCTCCGCCTCCTGTGTCCAAGCAATTCTCCTGCCTCAGCCTCCCGAGTAGCTGGGACTACAGGCACACGCCACCACGCCCAGCTAATTTTTGTATTTTTAGTAGAGATGGGGTTTCAACATGTTGGTCAGGATGGTCTCGATCTCTTTACCTTGTGATCCACCCGCCTCGGCCTCCCAAACTGCTGGGATTACAGGTGTGAGCCACCACGCCCGGCTGACTTGCTTTCTTTTACTTTACTCTCAGTGTGTGCTATGAATCCAGTGAGTGTGCGTGGAAAACTAGGATGTGTGTGCATGCATGTGTGTGCATGGGTGCATGTGCACAGGCATCTCACAGATTTATCATTTGCCACACTTGTGTTGGGAGTGTGCACAGAAGTGTTTGAACCTAAACTAAATTGCTTGCAATGCTATGCTTTTTGAGGTCTTCTGTTTGTTCTAATGCATTTTCTGCTTTTCTTCTCTTTTGCTGGCTACCCATTCTCATTTTTGTACACTGCCCTGATGCCTGTTTCCGGAAGTCCGTCCTCCAAGATCACTTGTATTGGTTGCGGTTCTGCTTAACACATGAGTAAGCAGTCTTTAAGGGAGGGCATTGACTTGTGACAGACATTTTGGATTCTGGAGGACTTTTCTTAAGTCTCTGTGGATCGGCTGAATGCAGTTAAGTGATGTGTGGCCGTGACCAGCTTATGATAAATGAATCCCATCAAACAACAGATTATGAAAAGTTCAACAGCCCGAAGAGGAGTTATTTCTGCAACCAGCGTCTTTGACCCTTTACAAAAGGGATTGCTTTGGGTTCTTTTGAGCAGGATCTTCCTTGATGTACTTAGGAATTCATTTACATATTGTTATTTCCTTGACACAGAAACCAGAGACAGACATCCTGAAAGACAGTGTGTATTGCACATTATATGCCACTGGCTGAAACAGGCGAGAGAGAAAAAGAGAGAAATGACCCAAACCAGATTGTTAACTCAAGAAGATTCCTCAGGGTTGATATGTAAACAATTAAAACCTAGGGTTTGCTCTCAGATTCCCAGGAACGTGCATCATATCCAGTCCTTTTTCCCAGAGCACCTTCTATAACCCACAGAATCAACAACATGCATCACCCTGTCCATCCACTGCCTTTAAGATTGGGTCCTCGTGCTTGAAAAACTATTGCCAGCAAAGACATGGAACCAACCCAATGCCCATCAATGATGGAATGGATCAAGAAAATGTGGTACAGATATGCCATGGAATACTATGCAGCCATAAAAAAAAGAGATCATGTCCTTTGCAGGGACATGGATGAAGCTAGAAGCCATCATCCTTGGCAAACTAACACAGGAACAGAAAACCAAACACTGCATGTTTTCACTCATAAGTGGGAGTTGAACAATGAGAACACATGGACACAGGGAGGGAAACATCACACACAGGGGCCTATCGAAAGATGGGAGGGGAAAGAGAGCATCAGGACAAATATCTAATGCGTGTGGGGCTTAAAACCTAGATGATGGGTTGAGGGGTGCAGCAAACCACCATGGCACATGTAAAACTATGTAACAAACCTGCACATTCTGCACATGTACCCCAGAACTTAAAGCAAAATAAAATAAAGTAAAAAGAAAAGCTATTGCCCTTTATTTGGGTCCCCCAGGAGCCAACCCTAGGGCAGGGATGTGGGTGTGTGTAGTTTATTCGGGAGATGATTCTAGGAAGTGGTGCCATGGACGTGGGGAGGTGAGATGAAGCAAAGTCAGTCAGTTAAGGTTGCATCACTGAGCAGGCTGTGGAAAACTGGGGCTCAATTTCACCAGGGGACACTGGGATGAGGTGTGGGGCACCTCACAATGATCACAACGCAAGGGCAGTGAACAAGAAACTACTCATACTTCCCTGCAGCCATTGGTTAAGGCTGTTCCCATGAGGACTAATGTCTTGTGTGTGCACAGAAATAGTGAGTAGTGTTCATGGTGAAGGGATCTGAGTGCAGCCGTTCAGAATCAGCTGGCCATAGCCTGGCCAACAAGGTGAAACCCTGTCTCTAGTAAAAATACAATTATTAGATCAGGCATGGTTTATAGGCTCATGCCTATAATCCCAGGATTTTGAGAGGCTGAGGCAAGAAGATCACCTGAGGTCAGGTGCTCAAGACTAGCCTGGCCACATGGTGAAACCCTGTCTCTACCAAAAAAAAAAAAAAAAAAAAAAAAAAAAAAAAATCAAAACATAGCCAGACATCATGGTACACACCTGTAATCCCAGCTACTTGGGAGGCTAAGGCTGGGGAATCTCTTGAATTCCAGAGGTGGAGGTTGCGGTGAGCTGAGGTCATGTCACTGCACTCGTCTGGGTGACAGAGTGATACTCTGTTCCAGAAAAAAAAAAAAAAAGGGATCAGCTGATTGACTATTTATTTATTTGAGTGCCAATCACCAGCAAAATCTCCTGCTCTGATTCTGCACACAGTGCACAAATTCCCCAACATTTCTTTCTTCAACTCTGACTGTGGTTTTGGGATTGGTGTGAGCCTTAGCCTCCTTAGTCTTATATTTCTGAAGTCATGAAGACTTTCATCTGAGGTCCTTGCCCCTCTCCCCTCCCAATTCTCCAAGTGTAGCCCAAATATCAGGATCCATAGCTACCAGCAGGAGTTGCCTCTGGAATGAGTGCTGTCACTATGGAGCCAATATCCTGGGTGCTGGAGGGAGCTCTGAGCTTCCATAATCCCTTGCTGCAGATGGTATCAAATGGGGAGGCTGCAGAAACATATTTAGCCTTCAGAAAATTCTGTATGTGTTGTGATTTATCTTAAAATATGAAAAAACTCATTGCCAACATTTAAAATGTGTAAGATTCCATACAAACTGGATGTCTGGCTTGTCCTGAAAACTTCGAAGACTCAGCAATATTTGGACCGTTCAATGGGCTGGAGTTGACTAGCACTGCCCCTTACATGGGACCTGTGCCCCTCAGGTAGCCAGTTTCTTCTGGACCACCTGAGTTACTTACGTTATTTCTCTGACTTCTGCAGGGGTTGGAGTTTTCAACCCCTGCCTCTTCTCCCTTGGCATCTGCCATGTTGCATCTGCCTCAGTTACTTTGCCTTGATATTTACTTGCCCATTGGAATTAGATTGTTAATCTGTCCTCCTACCCTTTTGACTTTAGTTTCTATATTCTCTCTGGATTCTGTCAGCTTCTTCACTCGAGGGTATGGAACCTGATTTTCTGTTTTCTCAGCCATTTTCTGAAGTCTTGCTATAAATGGGCAGAAATAATAATCTTCCCACATGTTAGACTTTAAGTGTTATCTGCTACCTGGATTCCTTCTTTATTTATCCACCAATCACGTTGGATACTTTTGGGTCTTGACAAAGATCAGTAAAGAGCCTAAGACTGTGGGATACTTTGGATTATGTATATTACGTGATTAGCCCATGTCTTTGGGAAAAGCACTAGGGTTGTATCTATCTCTGGAGTTCCCCATCTTATCCACCTTAGCTTCGCCACTTCTCTTCAGCCCATGCTACTGAGAGTTCAGCACGCTTTGCACCTGAATCTAGTAAGCTTATTAACATTAAGTATTCCGTAATTGTCACTCTCATTCCAGATGGTTTTGTTGCCATGGAATTCTGAGAAGGTGCAAACTATGCAAAAATTCTCCTTCCTGGTCTCAGCCCAGCTAATTAGATCTGCTCTGAATCCAGAGTTAGAACAGAGGTCGAGTGCCAGTCTAGCAAGCCACCATCATTTTCTCCTGGTTTTATTACAGAACATGGAGCTTTCCCCCTCACCCCATCTGCTTTTTTTTTTTTTTTTTTTAGCAGGAGGTGGAGGGCCAGGTGATTTGCGACTTCGAGTATCATTTATTTCATCGATTGAGACTTTTGAGGTGGAAAGGAATGAAGGCAGAGAAAGTGATTTCTAAAAAGCTTGGTTCACTTGGCATCTCTCTTTGGACAATGCAAACTGCACATGATCAAGCTCTTCTTAGATAGAGGATGACTGATACAAGGACAGAAACCAATGAGTCACTTATGTTTGCAAGCTTATTAGTTTGTTAGAATTATAGAATCTGAAAGTTGACTGTGACTTACCCTGCATTTTGCAGAAGAAATAAAACAAACACTTATGTCCAGAAAGAGGAATGGGATTTTATTCATTTGTTACTTCATTAATTAAAGCAGGCAAACAGTCATTGGCACTCAATGTGTGGCACTTCTGGCTGGGAGGGACACACAGGTAGAAGCTTTGCCATCCCCAAAAAGCTGACTTTCCAGCTTGAGAGGCTGAACAGGCATTGTGGCACTGTCGTCAATACTCAGGACTTGTGCCCAGCCTGCCTGGATCAGATCCCAGTTCTGCTTTTTTCCTGGCTGTCCATCTTTGAGCAACCTACTGATGCTCTCTGTACTCTTATTTCCTTCATCTGTAGAATGGAGACAACAGTGTCTTCCTTTAAGGATATGCAAGAAGCATTACGGATAATCTGGGTAGAAGTCCTGATACATAAAAAGCTTGTTGGCAGGGCGTGGAGAAGGGGGTCTCATGCCTGTAATCCCAGCACTTTGGAAGGCTGAAGTGGGTGGGTTGTCTGAGGTCAGGAGTTCGAGATCAGCCTGGTCAACATGGTAAAACCCCATTTCTACTAAAAATACAAAATTAGCCAGTTGTGGTGGCACACGCCTGTAGTCCCAGCTACTTGGGAGGAGTCCCAGCTACTTGGGACACTGTGACAGGAGAATCACTTGAACCCGGAAGCAGAGGCTACAGTGAGCTAAGATCGTACCACTACACTCCAGCCTGAGTGAGAAAGAGCGAGACTCCATTTCAAAAAAAACAAACAAAAAAACAAACAAAACAGCTCATTAACTGTAGCTATTATCAAAGCGAACAATTTTAATGAAAAGTGATGTAGGCTGTGAGTACAAGACAGGAGCATCGCGTCCGTTCTGAGAAGCCTGGGAAGGCCTTCCAAGCAGAGCCAGGAGCAGGGTGGAGGGGAGTGTGTGTTTGGTGTGCAGAATAGAACATGTGGAGGAGTGAAGAAGTGGGGAGGGGTAGAGGCGGGAGAGAGAAGGGCCAAGCGGTGGCAGATTGAAGATATCAAGGTTGAGAGAAAGAGAGAGCTTGAGGATAGTGTCCATTTCCTGACTTGGGTCCCTAGTGAGTGACAGTTCCTCCCATGAGACAAGAATTGCAGGGGTAGAAAGGCTGGAGGGAAGATGGAGTGCAGCCACGAGCAGGTGGATTTTCCGTGTTGCTGGGGCTTCTGGTTGCAGATTTCCAGCAGGCAGTGGTGGTATCTGGACTGAGATGAAGCCTAGGAATACAAAACAGAATCCTCAACACATGAATGGTAATCAAGAAAAGAAATGAGGACAAGACTTCAGTGAAGATGGGGAAGAGTGGAGAGAGAAAAGGTCCCTGGAGAGAATCCTCCAAGCAATGGCATTTAGGGGCATGGCAAAGGAGGATAAGCCAGAAGAGAAGAATGAGATGACTTTTGAACCAGGAGATAATTTATTGCCCATGATATTGAAAAGCTGGGCAATTATCAGGCTGTAGAAATGGCTAGACCAAGATATCTATCATCTCCCTATCTATCTATCTATCTGTCTATCTATCTACCTATCTGTCTATCTATCTATTTATCTATCTATCTACCTATCTATCTATCCTTTGTCCTTTGTTATCCTTCTCCCCTTCCTATCCCTCTCCCTCTTCCTCTCTTTCCCCCTTCCCTCCTCCACCTCCTCTTTCCCCTTCTCCTCCTTTCCCTTCTCCTTCTCCTCCTCTTCCTTCTACTCCTCTTTCTTCATCTCCCCTTTATCCTCCTCCTTTTATGTCTCCACCTCCACCTCCTCCTCCTCCCCCTCCTCCTCATCTTCTTTCTCCTCTCCCTTCTTTTCTACCTCCACCTCCTCCTCCTTCTCTTTCTCTGCCTCCCCTTCTCCTTTCTTCATCTCCTTCTTTTCTTCCCCCCCATCCACCTCCTCCTTCTCTTTCACCTCCTTTTCCTCCTCCTTTCTCATCTCCTCTCCTCTTCATCTTTCTCCTCCTTCTCTTCCATCTCCTCCTCTTTCTCTTCTTCCTGTTCCTCCTTTTCTTCTACCTCTTCCTCCTTCAACTCTTCTTTTTCTTCCTTCTCCTCCTCCATTCCTCATTTTCCTTCTCCTCCTCCTTCACTGCCTTCCCCTCCTCCACCTCCCTCACTTTTCTTGGGCTTTCATATCTTAGGAATGTTTTCCTCTGAGTATGGCAAAGATGCCTCAATCAGATTCAGGTTCTCACCGTTTCAGATTCCAGTCCAGCTGACAAGAATACAATCCATTCGCTTTATCAAAAGTTGCAGGTTAACTCCTGGGCCACTCATGCCTACCTGACAAATTAATGAGGCAGCCGGAGAATGATCTGCAAGGACTGGCCAGGCCTGGAACTCAGGCTGCTGTGAGTCCTAATGGTGTATCGCATGTCATCCAAACCAACAGGCTGAAAGTGAGCGAGAGGAATTCTTTTCAAAAGTGAGGGAGAGAGAGAAAGCTGGGCAGGCAAAACCCAAGATGTCTTCTTAGAAAGTAGGAAGAAAAGGAAATCTGAAAATGAAGAATTGGCTGAGTTTAGCATTATGAAAACCTGATCACATTCTCCTTTGCTTTTGCATTTTGTTCCAATAATTAACAACTGTCACAGGCAAGTTTGCATTGATTGCTACTGGTGACCAAAGAGAAAGGCAAGAGCCCTGGCTCTTTCTGGGAGAGAATGTTCGTCATTTTTCTATTTTCATGAAATGAAAAAGAATCCTGTAGATTTTACACTGTTTCAGAACAAACATGACTATGACTCATGTTTCACAATTTATGTAGCTGACTTCACATACTTTTGACAGTTCTATCATGGTTTAGATGCTGCGAAATATTTGTTTTCCTCTGCAGAACCAGAGTGGCAAAAATCCACTTGCTTCATGATTATTGATGCTCTATCCCGAGGTTTCTCAAACTCAGCCCTATCAACATTTGGGGCAAGATAATCCTTTGTTTGTTTATGGGGCTGCCCTGTGCATTGCCTAGAGCTCAGCAGTATCCCTGACCTCTACTTACTTGAGGCCTAGTGGTGACAACCAAGAAGACCTCCAGACACTGACAAGTGTCCCCTGGCCCCTGGTTGAGAATCACTGCTCTACACGTGGGTTTCTCATCATGTAATGTGCTAGGAAAGGGATCCAGGGAGAACAGGAGATGGCTGGGGAATAAGGGTAAAGGATAAAAGAATGTTTTGGAAGACAGTACAGTGATTCCTCAAGGATCTAGAAATAGAAATTCCATTTGACCCAGCAATCCCATTACTGGGTATATACCCAAAGGATTGTAAATCATTCTATTATAAAGACACATGCACACATATGTTCATTGCTGTACTGTTTACAATAGCAAAGACCTGGAACCAACCCAACTGCCCACCAGCAATAGACTGGACAAGGAAAATGTGGCACATGTACACCATAGAATAATATGCATCCATAAAAAATGATGAGTTCGTGTCCTTTGTAGGGACATGGATGAATCTGGAAACCATCATTCTCAGCAAACTGACACAAGAACAAAAAATCAAACATCGCGTGTTCTCACTCATAGGCAGGTGTTGAACAATGAGAACACATGGATACAGGGAGGGGAGCATCACACACTGGGGTCTGTTGTGGGGGGTTAGGGAAGGGACAGCGGGGGGTGAGGAGGTTGGGGAGGGATAACATGGGGAGAAATGCCAGATATAGGTGATGGGGGATGGAGGCAGCAAACCACCTTGCCATGTGTGTACCTATGCAACAATCCTGCGTGATCTGCACATGTGCCCCAGAACTTAAAGTGCAGTAAAACAAAAGGATGTCTTTGCCTTTTTGCATGGACTGACCTTGATGGGGTATAGTTTGGGGTCCATCTACCACAACCCCTTAATTTTCTTTTCCCCAGATCTCAGGAGAAGGAAGGCAAGGAAACTCACCCAGTCAGCAGGATAATTAAAATCTAATCTAGGTCTAAAATGAGATGCTTGTAATATAATAGGCGCCTTTTGGAGCTCTTCAGACAGTGAATGGAATAAGCTTGCTGCCTATAAATAACACAATTGGCAGCCAAACCCTCTGAAAAACACTCAACATGCCAGTGTCAGAGGAAGACATGTCCGATGCTTTCAACACTGAAAATAAATACCGCGAGTCAAAAATAAATGGCATTATTAGCATAAAGGGAGTCCCTAATTAACCAGCAATAGTCCATTACTGTAGCCTTCAATTCATTAAACTGCATAATTACATAAAAACTCAGTTGACGCCTGATTCAGTCAGTGTATCTGTTATTGTCTCCTCAATAATTAGTTCTATAATTGTCAGTTTGACAGGGCAATTAAAAATGTTTGAAGACATTGTGTCAGCTTCTCCATGTGCAGCTGCACTCTGGAGGACGCGTCTGGGAGAAAGCTTCCATCTGGGTGGCTGGAGGGTGCTGGCTCCTGGGATGAGGACAAAGAAGGGTAGGGGATTGAGGGGTCCGGGGGAATTGTTCCAATCTGGGTGGAGTGGGTGTCTTTGCTCGAGTGGTCTCAGCTGTAACTGCAGGGCTGTGGATGAGGTGGATGAAGTCAGCAGCAGGGATGTGTGAAGAGTGTCTTCTATTCTGGGATTGAGTGCGCAGGCATCACTATTCAGTATGTTTGGTCCTGGTAGTGAGGACCACAGGGTGAGCTACTCAGTGGCAGCCTGGGTGAAATCATCCTGTCCTGGAGTTTCAGTCCAATTTGTATTTGAACCTCCATTGATGCCTACGTATGTGTGGGTGCTGCTCCCCCATAGGAAGGAGACTGCTAGTGAAGACTCTAACCAGTCAATATGGGTTTGGCATTTCCAGGTTTGGATGTTTGTGTGGCTAAGAGAGGATATGCCTTGCTCAAGACCCACTCCAGGGACAAAGGTATCAGACTTCAGAACACAAAGTTGGTCTAGGTCTCACTTCTAGTCAGAGCTGGGTTGAGGCTCCATGGCTCTTTTCTGGTCATAGTTGATATAAGAGTAGGACAGGAAAGCTCCTGCAATAGATACCCAAGCTCTGCTGTTAAGCATGCCTGGGAAGCACGCAGGTCACTTGGATGAGTGGGACTCTATGATACGGTTTGACTGTGTCCCCACCCAAATCTCACCTTGAATTGTAATAATCCCCACATGTCAAGGATGGAGCCAGGTGGAGGTAATTGAATCATGGGTGTGGTTTTCCCCATGCTGTTCTCATGGTAGTGAAAAAGTCTCCTGCTATCTGACAGTTTTATAAAGAGGAGTTCCCTGCACAAGCTCTCTTGCCTGCCACCATGTAAGACATGACTTTCCTCCTTTGTCTTCCGCCGTGATTGTGAGTCCTCCCCAGTCATGTGGAACTGTGAGTCCATTAAGCTTCTTTCCTTTATAAATTACGCAGTCTCAGGTGTGTCTTTATTAGCAGTGTGAGAACAGAATGAAAACACTCTACATGGTTAACATCTAATTATTCTGATCTGCATAGAACCGAGACAGCCCAGCATAGGTATAAAATCTCAAGTTGTGGGGACAGAAAAATGTCTTGAGAATCTAGGTGGCTGATCTCAGATTTCCGTTACTCTGAAGCTTATCTGCTTGCTGTTGGTGTTCAAAAGTGGAGGAGGAAGGTGAGCGTTTTTCTGCTAGAAGCAGCAGCTGATGCACATGTTGACATGACAGAGAAGCAAACTATAGACTCCGTAGGACATTCTACACAGGACACAAGATGTCTAATTTAAGACTTTACATTCTTGGGCCATGATCCTGTTGGATCTTTAATCCACAGAGGAGCCTCCATTCTTCTGGGTGTGGAGTTGAGAGGAGGAGAGGGCTGCAAATTTCTACCCAAGTTTTTAAAATTATTCTTCTATGAACAATATGTTCTTATCAACCAGGGCTGTGATGAGCTAGCTGTGTTGCTGCTTCCTCAGAGAAGGAGGATGATGTAGTCCCAAAAAAGCCATGCCCTCTTTTTATAGGGTTCTTCTCCAGTCTTTGCAACTGATTCTAAAAACATTTCAATCAGATAAGTGTTCAGTCACTTTTGTGACCTCATCTAAAGAAGTCTTTACAAAGGCACCGGTCCATTAGCTCAGCCAAGGCCACTTCACAGTTACTAAAGAGCAGAATAAGAGGACGCATCCTCTCCAGGGCTTCCTAACAAGAGGTGCACTTCAGACTCACCTGTTAAGTTTTAAAAAAATTGGTGGAATTCATCCCAGATCTACTAAATCAGAACTGGAACAGGGCACACATGCAAAAGGAACACATTATTTATTTATTTATTTTGAGAGGGACTCTTACTCTGTCACCAGGCTGCAGTGTGGTGGCACAATCTTGGCTCACTGCAACCTCCGCCTCCCTGGTTCAAGCGATTCTCCTACCTCAGCCTCCTGACTAGCTGGGACTACAGGCTCACACCACCATGCCCAGCTAATTTTAATATTTTTAGTATAGACGGGGTTTCACCATGTTTGCCAGGATGGTCTCAATCTCCTGACCTCATGATCTGCCCCCCTCAGCTTCCCAAAGTGCTGGGATTGCAGAGGTGAGCCACCATGCACAGCCCACACTTTATATTGGTATTAATAACTTCAGCCTTGCCCCGGTCAATATTCTAACATTGATAACTTCTCATTTATTCTCAGCCTCCAAATCCCTCTTGCTGGAGATTCTGGATTACTTTGTGTAAATTAGCGTAATTATAAAGGAGCCAAGGATTTCTCTTGCAGGCTTATCCCTGTCAATGTCACAATGTCATCTCATCTATCATCTATCTATCTGTCTATCTATCTATCTATCTATCTATCTATCTATCTATCCATCCATCCATCTCTACGTATCTATCTATCATCTATCTATCACACATCTCTCTATTTCTGTAAGACATAGATCTTCATCTACGTGAGAGAAAGAAAAGACAGGAGCCTATGGTGAAAGGTTATTGAGTGAAGGGAATTTCTGATAGAAGTCACCTTTAACTCACATTTTGCCTAATGAATTGACTTTTTTGGAGGACATAAATACATTGGCTCTATTGGCCAGGCTATCTGGGCTTTGACCTTGGGTGATTTCTTTAATGATTCCATGTCACAGTTTTACAGTTTCATTATTTTAAAACTGGAATCATTACATTTTTTTCTACAAATGATTATTGGTGTCCATATGTGCCAGGCACTGTTTTTTAGGTGGTTGGGCTACACCAGTGAATAAAGCACACTCAAATCTGTTTTCTCTTGGGAACTACATTTTTATGTGAGGAGACAGACAATGAGAAACAAATACAATAAATAAATAAATAAAGTGTTGTGTCAAAACGGAACAGGGGAGAGGGGATTGGGAAACCTGGTGGGAATGCAATTTGAAATAGAGTAATTAGAGAAGGTTTCATTAGGAAGGTGACATTTGAGAAAATGAAAGCCAATTCAGCTTCAGGAGAGTGCATATCCAAGGAACAATGAGGCCGACATGGCTGGGGTAAAGTGAGCAAGGAGGATGGCTATAAGTCGGGGCGGGGGGGAGGTAATAGAATTTGGTCTGACAGAAATTTGTACACCAAAATATGAGATTTGGCTTTTATGCTGAGTGCATTTGGGAGCCGTGAGAGGGTTTCGAGCAGAGGAGAAACTTTATATAATTTGTGTTTTAAATGGATCCCTCTGAATGTGGCGTGTCAGAAAAAATTGCAGGGATTCATGAGCAAAATCAAGGAGGCCAGTCAGGAGATCATTATAGTAACTCAGACAAGAGGTAGCAGGCGACTTGTACCAGGTCTAATAACAGGGCCCATCTCACAGAGTTTATGTAAAGATTAAATGAGATGATGTATGAAGGAACATAGAATGCTGCCTTGCATGATGTAAGCATGCAACAAATGACAAATGTCATTCCCTAAATGTAACCTCATGTCAAAACTGGACCACATAGAGCCTGTGGTGGTTAATATTGAGTGTCAACTTGATTGGATTGAAGGATGCAAAGTAAGGTTCCTGGGTGTGTCTGCCAGGGTGATGCCAAAGAACACTAACATTTGAGACAGTGGAATGGGAGATGCAGACCCAGCCTGCATAGAATGCAAAGCAGCGTTCTACATTCATTCATACATCTCATTTAATCCTTACAAAAATCAGCTGCCAGCGAGGCTAGGATAAAAGCAGGCAGAGGGATGTGGAAGGACTAGACTGGCTAGGTCTTCTGGCCTCCATCTTTCTCCTGTGCTGGATGCTTCCTGCCCTTGAACATCATTAGACTCCAAGATCTTCAGCTTTTGGACTCTTGGACCTACACCAGTGGTTTGCCAGGGTCTCTTGGGCCTTCAGTCTGTGGCTGAAGGCTGCACTGTTGTGAGGTTTTGGGACTTGAACTCACTTCCTTGCTCCTCAGCTTGCAGGTGGCCTATTGCGAGACTTCACCTTGTGATCATGTGAGTCAATATTCCTTAATAAACTCCTCTTCATATATGCATCTATCCTGTTAGTCCTGGCCCTCTAGAGAACCCTGACTAATACAAAGCCCTAGAATTTATTTGGATTTTAACTTTTTCTTTTTAATTTTGGGGAAAATTTCCAGGGGATTCTATGTGGCATCTCAAGGTAAAACAAATGATCTAGTTTGTTTGTAAAAAATTATGCTTAGCTATATGTTTACACAAGTTCTCCAGAGAGGATTATATAGTGTTCTTGAAATAATAAAATTGTCCAATTATAACAGAATATTAGCCATATAAAATGCTTTCAATATTTTCTTATTAAAGCTAACACTATACATTTCTTCCTTTCCCAAATCAGTCTTATGTATCCAGAGAAGCATAGGAGATTAAAAAATACAAAATTATTTTCTCTTACTCCGTAACCTTCTTATTTTGCTTTGTTACAGTCAAAGATGCCTCACTCTGTTATAAGCTTCTGATTGCCTTATTATGCAGCTGGAATTCATGCTATCTCCCCTTTAAGCTGCTGTTGTTCCTTTAGTCTCTCAGAGTTAGACACTTCAGAACTAATGTCTCTCATGTATCCCATCTTTCCAAATATTTGGAGCTATCAGAAGCATAGGGTGAACACAAGTTTTTTCTGTAAAATAGTATTCGTCTCCAAAAAAAAAAAAAAAAGAGGAGATATTTTCAGACAGAGCCCAAATGGTTCTTACAATCTCCATCTGGTTGCTGCAACAAGACTTAGACTATAAAAAAGGCTCATTTTTATTTCAGTGCAGCAAGCATATAGGGAAAGCAGAGTAAATAAAAAGGGAATGACATTTCAGTTTTAGTACATTCAGGTCAATTGTCCAGAGTCATATTCAGTCCTGTAAATCTAAAACCCAATTAAACAACTCCAATCAAAAGTTTGATTGTGACATCATACTTCTCTCAAATCTCAGAGAAAATTTTCACCACCCGATTGCCTTTTCTATTGAAATGTGTAATTTGTATACTCGTAGAGATGAAATGAGATGAACCATGTATATTTACAGGAGTGCCTACTACCCAGTAAGTATTAGCTTTAAGTAGTTATTTTTCTAGCTGAGTTTGAAAATGTGCAGTGGGGATGCCTCCAATTTTGCATCGTTTTCTTGACCCCTATTTTGCATATAGTACATTTTCATATTTAAGTTGCCTTTATTTCCCTCTACCCTCTGAGCTCCTGTGAGCTCTGTCCAAGGTTCTGGTCTCCAGTTGCTCAGATTTCAGAAATGAGGCTCCTGTTGGGTGATACTTCCCACGTGTAGCTCCTTTGATGTCATGAAAGCCAATTTTCTCTGTCACCTGCTTCTACCTGAAACTTTGTGTCTCTTAGCTGTTGAATTTCTCAGGCTTCAGGCAACTCTTCTTACTTAGGTGTGGGCATAAACACCTTTTGCTGCCATCACTTTTCCTATTGCCATGGGGACTTTCTCAACTTCTTTGACATGGTTGGCTATTTGTCCTTTCCAACTCCCATGTTGAAATGTGATCCCCAATGGGGGAGATGGGGCTTTGAGGGAGGTGTTTAGGTCATGGGGATGGATCCCTCCTGAATGGCTTGGTGCCCTCCCTGTGGTAAAGAATGGATTCTCTTGGCTGGGCGCGGTGGCTGACACCTGTAATCCCAGCACTTTGGGAGACCGAGGTGGGCAGATCACCTGAGGTCAAGAGTTGAAGACCACCCTGGCCGACATGGTGAAACCCCGTCTCTACTGAAAATACAAAAATTAGCCAGGCATGGTGGCAGGTGCCTGTAATCCCAGGTACTCAGGAGGCTGAGGCAAGAGAATCGCTTGAACCTGGGAGGCGGAGGTTGCAGTGAGCAGACATAGCACCATTGCACTCCAGCCTGGAGGACAAGAGCGAGACTTCTCAGAAAAAAAAAAAAAAAAACAAAAAAACAAAAAGAAAAGAAAGGGTGGGTTCTCACTCTATGACTTTACAGAAGAGCTGGTTGTTAAAGAGCCTGTGACCTCTTCCTGTCTCTCTTGCTCCCTCTCTAGCCACATGACATGCTGGCTCCCCTTCCCTCCTACTTGAATGGAAGCTTCTTGAGGCCTCACTGGAAGCAGATGCTGCCACCATGCTTCTTGTACAGCCTACAGAATCGTGAGGCAAATATATCTCTTTAAAAATTACTCACTCTCAGGTATTTCTGTCAATGCAAAATAGACTAGAACATTCCTCTAGCCTTCCATTTCCATATCCCTCTGGCATTTCCCTTCTTTCATGTGGACTCTGTCAGGATTTCAGAATGAAAAGACGTCTCTCACATCAGCCTCACACTTTCTCTCCCCCATGCAGGGCTAAGCCTGTTTACAGGAGCCTATTAGGCTCTGCCTCATCTACTTTTCCTTTTATATTCTTTCCTACTGTTTCTGTCCTAAGTACAAGCTAAAGTCCTTTTCTTTTTAGAAGTCTCTACCATTCATTAGAGTTTCTCATTTCAAAGCCCAAACCATAGTTTTCTGTTTTACTACTAACCCTGAAGCCTTCTTTTCTGTTAACTCTTTTTCTCCAGGTCCCTGGTTTTTTATTTTTATTTATTTATTTTTTTAAAGCCTGTTTTATAGAGCCAGAGTGGCACAAGAACTTGCCTTTTTTTTTTTTTTAATGGAGTTTCACTCTTTTCACCCATTCTCAGCTCACTGCAACCTCTGCCTCCTGGGTTCAAGCAATTCTTCTGTCTCAGCCTCCTGAGTAGCTGGGATTACAGGCACCCGCCACCACCGCCAGCTAATTTTTGTGTTTTTAGTAGGGACGGGGTTTCACAATATTGGCCAGGCTGGTCTCGAACTCCTGACCTCAAGTGCCTGCCTCAGCTTCCCCAAAGTACTGGGATTACAGGCATGAGTCACTGAGCCTGGCCAACAAGTTTCCTTTTAATTTGTTTTCAGTCCTTAGGCTTGAGAGAATTCTGCTACAACTTTAACAACAACCAGACATGCCATATCAAGGTGCTACCTGTGGCTTGTCCTAAACATGGAGTTAAGCACTTTGTACTAGGTCATATTGGTTCTACTTCACACATGTAGACACTGAGGTTCAATCCAGTATATCAAGAAAGTCTTTCTGTAATAATACCCTCTCATTTCTATTTATTAACTGATTTATAAAATATTCCACCTTATGTGCTTGAAAGTACCCTCTGGTGGAGAGTCACCCAACCCACCATCCTGAATAGAGCTTCTTAGTGTGTTAACTTCTCAGGTATGAACAAAAGCAGGGAAAAGGATAAGGAAGAGGAGAACCAGAGATGGGAAATCCCATGTCATACCCTAAACCTTCTGCCTCCGGCCCATCATCTAAGCAGTCCTGGCTGGATTGAAGTGAACCTCAGCTGGTCTTAGAAAGGAATACAGATTTTCATGCCGTAGACAGTGAACAAGATCTCTCAATCTGGATCTAGGCTTTCTTTCCAAGCAATTTTGTCTAGGACACAGCTGTGTGCCCAAATCTAGCCCTCCCATCTGCTGAACTACACCAAATGTTAGCACACTAGAATTGGAGAAAGATTTTGGCACAGATTTAGAATTACCACTTCTAGTTTGCTGCTCCCTGCGAATGACACCCTTGCTAATTCCTGGGCGGGGTGGGGGTGGGGAGGCATGGCCTGCATTTCACAGAGCCTGTGTGCTCGTTACCTGGTGCAGTGGGGAAGATAATGCTATCAGAATTAATAGGAGCTGTGATAGAATTCAGCTAGATTCCAGGGCGGTCTCACTCTTGTACTCACAATCTTGATGCTTCCTTACATGGAATGCTGAGAGGTTATTATACAAAGAGTGATCTCAACAGCAAACAAGGCATCACCTTGCTATTAGAGGGCTCAATGACCATATCTGATGGAAGGGTCTCAGGAAGAGCTGGAATAATAGAGATAGTAGTACCTTCTAAAGAACTGTGAGAGTTTCTACTTCCTCCTAAACCCAAATCCCAATGCAGTCACCAGCTGGCCCCCATGCTTGAAATGAGCGCACCATCACATGTGCCCAGGGGAAGGTGAAGTGAGAGAGACCCTGGCATAGAGGCATGAAGCAGGAAGGAGCAGAGACACACACCGTTAGTTCTCAAACTTTGGAGTGCATAAGAATTGCCTTGGGAGAATGTTAAAAATGCAGATGTCAGAGAGACAGTTTAGAATTGCTGAGTTATAATCCATGTTTTTAAATCCACCTCCACCAGGTGATTCTGATACAGAGTGGAGTTTGAGAGCAGTTGATGTTTGGCAAGTCTGCTTGTGATCTTTGCTCCCTTGTGCACAGTCCCAGAACTGAATTCAATCCGATTGGCATGAGGTGGAAGGTGGGGAGAAATTGTGTTCTCCTCCACCTTCTTCAGGTATAACTTGTCAGGACTCCTTTTTCCCAGGTTAGAGGGAGACATAACAGTCTTCCCTGGCCTCTTTGCCTCTTTTTTTCTTTTTCTTGGTCTCCTGTTTATTTTTATTTTTATTTTTGAGTGTCGCTCTTGTCACCCAGGCTGGAGTGCAATGGCACATTCTCAGCTCACTGAAACCTCTGTCTCCTGGGTTCAAGTGATTCTCCTGTCTCAGCCAGCCTGGCTAATATTTGCATTTTTAGTAGAAATGGAGTTTCACCATATTGACCAGGCTGGTCTCTAACTCCTGACCTCAGATGATCTGCCCACCTCAGTCTCCCAAAGTGCTGGGATTACAGGCGTGAGCCACTGCACCCAGTCTGACTACTACTTCTTCTCCTTCTCCTTCTCCTTTCTTCTTCTTTCTCCTCCTCCTCCTCCTCCTCCTCCACTACTACTACTTCTTCTTCTTCTTCTTCTTCTTCTTCTTCTTCTCCATCTTCCTCTTCTTCTTCTCCTTCTTCCTCTTCTTCTTCTTCTCCTTCTTCCTCTTCTTCTTTTCTTCTTCTTCCTCTTCTTTCTTTGAACTAGTGAAGGCTATTCTTGCACAAATTTCAAATTTATGTTGATATGGTTTTGCTGCGTCCTTACCCAAATCTCATCTTGAATTGTAGCTCCCATAATTCCCACATGTCATGGGAGGGGCCCAGTGGGAGATAATTGAATCATGGGGGTGAGTGTTTTCCATGCTGTTCTCATGATAGTGAATAAGTGTCATGAGATCTAATGGTTTTCTAAAGGGGAGTTTCCCTGAACATGCCCTTACCTGCCACCGTGTGAGATGTGCCTTCGCTCCTGCCTTGCCTTCTGCCATGACTGTGAGGTCTCCCCAGACACATGGAACTATGAGTCCATTAAATTTCTTTTTCTTTATAAATTACCCAGTCTCAGGTATGTCTTTATTAGCAGTCCGAGTTTCAATAAGTAGAACAAAAAGGAAAGGAGGTAATTTTCAAGTGAGCCTTTGAAAGGAAAAACTTTTAACTTCTTTGGTCCTCCCAGTAGGAGGACCACCTCACACCACCAGGTCTCAGTGGCACCTTCGATCCCTTTTGGAGCTATGAGCCAAAGTGAATCTTTGTGTCTTTCCTGGTATACTCTAAGTTCAGGAAGGCAGACACCTTGTCTGTCTTGTTTGCTGTGCCATCTCCAATGCCTGGCACAGCACCAGGCACATGAGTGGTGTTTAGTAAATACTAGTTGAATAAATATGTGAGGGAATGAATGGAGTAACTGGAACAGGCTTGCCAAGTTGCACATGTAATGCATAGTCTGAAACCTACATTCATATGACCTCAGGCAACTCATTAAACATCTTTAGTCTCATTTTGCTCATGTGAAAGTAGAAACAATAAAAGCACCCACTTCAAAGGGTGGTTCTGAAGATTAAATTTGTTATTACACATTTAGCATTTGGGACAGTGTCTGGCTAGTGACCAGCATCTATTGACTATTACTATACCACTGTCATTAAAATTAAGCACAAAACCAGAATTCACATAAAGTTACCGATTTCTAATTTTGTTGAATAGGTCATTAGAAAGATACAAGAACTACCATTTATTATCATCAAGTCATACAGAAAGGAGGAAAGGCATAATCTCAGAGAAAAGGTCATTCCTTTACATTTTTAATGATTTTAACTTTATGAAAAGTTGTTTTTATCTTAATTTTAAAAAATGCTATGAAGAGCTATTGGAAGCATTTTCACAGTGGCCTATGCATTTCTCTCTCTGTCTGGATCACTGAACTGCAGAGTCTCACTCCAAAGGGACTGCCTTACATGAGATTGGTGCTCATGGCATAGAGGACTTGGTATCTCTCTGCTCACAGTGGGAACTGGGTTGTTAAGAAAAAAAAAACTAGACTGTTTGCTTCTGGTTGAAGCTGGGCAGGACATGTGTTGATCACTGCTGCCTTTGGGGGCCTGTGGATAGGACTCTGTCCTCACTCAGCCAAGAGAGTTCTATGTTCCTGTTGTGACATCTTGGTCATGAAGACATACTCTTGGGGTATTGTTCAACAAGAATTCTCTAGAACTTCCTTGATTCCTAGTGCTGTGCTGGGTGTTGAGGAGACTCCTAGAGGGATCACAGTAGGGAGGACACCTGCAAATTTGGTAGATCTGTCCTCCCAGGTACAAGTCATGGCACTGTGTTCAAGATGGCAGTCTATGTGAATGTGGATGAGGGATACAAGAAAACATTCTCCTTATTTTAGTTTTCTTTCTTCGTAAATGACTCCACCAACCTCCATCATCAAAGCCAGGAATTTAGGAGTCATTTCCTGTTTCTCTATTCCTCCATATTCAATTGGCTACCAAGTGCTGTTGTAAATGCCTCTGAATGTCTCTAATACCTGATTCTCACCACCACATCTACTGCAATAGCCTTAGCATTGGTCTCTTTGCCTGGAGCTTTTTTCTCTTCCATCTTTTCTTTATATTTATTTCAGTAATTGGTTGACCAATTGATAGGTCATTTGATCAATTTATCTGTGTATCCATCTACCTACTCACACATCCAGCTAGCCAGCCAGCTATGCATCCAACCACACATCCATCTATCCATCCACCCACACATCTACAAATCCGTCTATTCATCCACTTCCCAGCTCATTCATCCATCCATCCATGATCTATTCTTTCCTCCTACACATCCATCCATGCATCCATCCATCTATGTATCCATTCATCCATCCACTCGGACATCCATCCACACATCCATCCATCTACGCATCCATTCATTCATCCACCTACCCACTCACCTACTCATTCATGCATTCATCCATTCATCCATCTACCCACACATTCATCATCCATCCACTCCCTTCACACATTCACCAATCCATCATCCACTCACTCCCCCCACACATCTCTGTATCCTTCCACTCATGCATCCATCTGTCCATCTACCCACACATCCATTCGTCTATGCACTCACCTCCACACATCCATCCACACATTCATCCATCCATCTATCCACCCATTCATCCATTCCCCCCCCACATTCATTCAGCCATCAACCATCCATTGACTCCCCTCCACATATCCATCCACACATCTATCCATCCATCTATCCACACATCTATCCATCCATCCATGCATTTATTTATCCATCCACACCCCACACACATCCATCCATCCATCCATCCACCCACCCACCCACATATCATCCACCCACTCACACATCTATCCATCTAACCACGTATCCATCCATCCATCCATCCATCCATCCACCCAATTATTCACTCACCCACTCACCTACACATCTGTTCATCATTCATCCACTAACACATTTACCCACCCATCCATCTACTCACACATCCATTCACCCATCCATCCATAAAAAAACCCCAAAATTTAGTGACTTTAAATGAAAAACATTTATTTTTTTTCTTACTATTTGGTGGGTTCATTTGAGGGTTCTTCTGGTCTTGAAAGACTGTTAGCTCTACTAGGACTGGATGAACTAGCATGATCTCATTCACATTTCTGGAGGCTGGTTCTACCTGAGCTGAAGTGTTGGCTATGTGTGTCTTATTGTCTAATAGTTCTTAGCTTATCCAGACACAGGGTTCCCAAGAGCAGCAAGAAGGGACAATTTCCATTGCACAAGTGCTTTTTAAGTTTATGACAGCATCACCTTTGCTTTTGTCCTATTGGCCAAAGCAAGTCACATGATCAAGCTCAGTGCCAAGGTGGGAGGGGCTGACCCAAGAGCATGGATACAAGGTTCTTGAACAAAGCTATAGATTTCTTTAAGAGTCTACTATAATAAGAAAAGGAGGATGCTATATGTTTAAGAAACAGACAATTTTTCCCCAGGTTAAAACAACTTATTTTATTCATGGAATAACTTTGGATAAAATCTGAACATCTTAGCTCCAAATCCAAAGTTTTCCAAAACAGCATGGTGCCTAAGACCATGGGCTCTGAATTTAAATTTCCTGAGTCCAAATCACTGCTCCACTACTTACTAGATTGGTTTCCTTGGGCAAGCTGTTTTGCCTCTCTATTCTTCAGTCTTTTCTTCTTTAATGTAAAGATAATGAGACCATTGGGATGTTATGAACATTAAATGAGTTAATATATGTATGGTGCTAAAAGCAGTGCTTGGCATATAAGAAGTGCACAAAATGATAGCTAATATTATTGCAACCAAGGTATGGCAGCAGTTTCAGATCCCTTATTCCCTCCCTTGCAGAAGCCATTGGAACTAACAGATATGTGAGCACTTTCGTAAGCAAAGAGCTTTACCTACATGTGAGGTGCTATTATTTTTACTGTTAGAATTTACACCTCTCAGATTTCGGATTCTAGTTAAATTAGATGATAACTGTCACTCCAGGACATATCTGGCCGGAAAAGTATGCCCAGGGGTCTCCCCCATGAAGTTTTCTTGTCATATCCCTTGCCTGGTGGGTCCTGGTGCAGAAATAGAAGGCTCGAGGCTAGCGGCTGACTGCAATAAAGCTCTCATCTTTGCAGCATTGCTTTGGAAAAAAAGGATGAAACAGATCTAACTGTAGGTAATTAATTCTCCTGGTGTTTGCGGGTATGTGCATCTGCTTCAGTGGCTACATTTGTTAATATCAAGCGATAGAGACTTCTTTCAGAGCAATTGTAATAAAAATTAAAAAAAAAAGAAAAGGAACATTTTTGAATCACTAAGCTGTCCGCCCTAAATCTCTGGCCTGTTTGGTATGTAAAACCTTTCATCCAGCATGCATTTTTTATGAAAGGATTGAAAACCCAAGAAATAAAACATGGGGTATAGAGCATCGTTATGCAGGAGTTAGAGCTGCTCAGGCAACTGGAATCAAAAGGACAGTCCCTGGGGAGCAGGGAAGTTCTGAGGGGCATAAAAGCCAGAGGCACTGGGGTAAGCAGGTATCCAGGAGGACTAGCAGAGCCCAGAAAGGGCCGTCAAAGTGCTGAACAGTGGTTAGCTTCTGAGCAATGTTGAAAAAAGTAAGAGAGATGTTAACCTTTTCCCAGGACCCTAAGCCAGCTTGGCACACCCACAGCTGCCATGTAATCAGGTTTCCACAACCATGGCTTTAGTCTGATCTATCGGTGACCACAGTCAAAATAATGCTATGACAAACAAACCCCAAAATGTATAATGACTCAAATATTGTAAATGTTTAATCACTCTCATGTAAATTTCAAAACGGGTGCTCCCAAAGAGTGGAAAACTCTCCTTCAAATGGCAATCCATGGTGCTGGTCTTCTGTTAGCTATGAGCTCACCATTTCTGGAATATGTCTTTAAAGATTGCTCATCTGCCTGGAGAAGGAAAATGCAGTGGGATTTTATGGATCAGGCCCGAAAGCGGTATATGACTTGTGCTCATATTTCATTGGTTAAAATTTAGCCAGACTGGGCGTGGTGGCTCATGCCTGTAATCCCAGCACTTTGGGAGGCCGAGGCAGGGGGATCAGCTGAGGTCAGGAGTTCAAGACAAGCCTGACCAACATGGTGAAAACTTGTCTCTACTAAAACACAAAATTAGCATGGCGTGGGGGCACACGCCTGTAATCCCAGCTACTTGGGAGGCTGAGGCAGGAGAATTTCTTGGACCCGGGAGGCAGAGGTCGTGGTAAGCTAAGAGATCACACCATTACACTACAGCCTGGGCGACAAGAGTGAAATTCCATCTCAAAAAAACGAAAACTAAAACAAAAACTTAGCCACGTTGCCACGCCTAACTGTGAGTGGGTCTGAAAATACCGACTTACTATATTCTCTACCTTCTCAGTTTCTCCACCCGTAAAAGTGGTAAAAGTTCTGGCACATGCATAGCCCGTCTTTGCCACACCTGGACTGAGTGCCATCACTTGATAGCATTACTTGCATTTTTGCACCAGACAATCCATTCTGTGCACTGGAGCTACAGTCGTCAGTTCAGTTCTTGACTTCAAGGATTTCTTGTTACAATAAAAATAAATCCCAACTCTGTTCCTGTGCCCTGCAAAGCCCTGCATTGCTGGGATCCTGTCTACGTGGCAGATGGTGCCTTCTCCCCATGAATCTAGCTGGCTACTCAGGCTTCTTCTAGGTCCTGAACTCTTTCCTACTTTAGGGCAGTTGTTTTATATTACCTGATGCAGTCAAAATATCACTTTCTAAGAGAGACTTAGACTTGCCTGACCATCTTAAGGTCACCAGCTCTACCCCTCTTTACATTACATTGTCTTTTAGAAATATCACACTCAAGAATGAACTGGGTCATTAATGTATTTAATTATTTATTTTATTTTATTTTGAGAAGGAGTTTCACTCTTGTCGCCCAGGCTAGAGTGCAATGGCGCAATCTCGGCTCACTGCAACCTCCGCCTCCCAGGTTCAAGCGATTATCCTGCCTCAGTATCCTGAATAGCTGGGATTACAGGCACCCACCACCACGTCCAGCTGATTTTTGTATTTTTAGTAGAGACAGGGTTTCACCATGTTGGTCAGGCTGGTCTCAAATTCCTGACCTCAGGTGATTCACCAGCCTCAGCCTCCCAAAGTGCTGGGAGTAAAGGCATGAGCCATTGTGCCCAGCGGTATTTAATTATTTATTGTGTGCATTTTCCATAAGACATGAAACCAAGGTACTTTTTCTGTAAAAGGCCAGATTGACAAAGATTTTTGGCTTTGTGGACTACACGACGTTATCACAATGACTCAATTCTGCTGCTGTAGAGAAAAAGCAGCCATAGACGATGTGTAAATGATATGTGTGATTGTTTCCAAATAAACTTTTATTTACAAAAACAGATGTGGGGCAACATTGACACATGTTCTAGTTTGTTGATCCGATCCCTGCACTGGGATCTTAAGGTCTGTGAGGATGGGGACTTGATCTGTTTTATTGGTTGCTGCAGCCCCATGTCTTAGCATAGTGACTGGTACGCGGAAGGAACTCAAAAGTTTTAGCTAAGCAGACAACAAAGATAGTCCTGTGTGGTTCACTCCTTTCCTCCCATCTACTGTTTCACTCAAAGGGAAACTCAGGAGGCAGTCCAGAGCTGGGGAAGCTGTCCTATTTCCAGTTTACGGCCTGAATACCAATCTCTAAACTTAGTGTAGGTATTTGCTTGATGATTTTGATGTTTAACTCTCCACCCAACCCCATATCAAGGGATTTTAGACTTGATTGTAAGTTCAATAATGACAGAGAAATAAGCTATGGAGAGACTCATGGCTCTCAAACTTAGAGGTGCTTGGTGTGGGACACACCCTTAGTTGGTTCATTCCCATTCTCAACCCTTTCTCACATGCCTTCCTCAACTCCAGTGGCTGGTAAGTAAAAATCTTAATCTTCCTAGTCATTCTCCAGCTAGGGATAGTCATAGAAAGCACTGCTGGTCACTGACATTTCAGTGGAATGCTACCAAGCAGGGCCTCTGAAAAACCATTCATTTTGTTGAAGCAAAGCAATAGATTTGATCATGTGTCCTTGACTTCTCGTCCTTCCTGCCTGTAATGTAGACATGATTCCACGAAGTATAGCAGCCACCCGTGGGCATAATGAGAAGAACCAAGTGACACAAACGTCAGAATGGAAAGACACAAGGACCTCAGTGCCATCCTGGAGTGGCTGCACAAGCCTTCCTGTGCTCATGGAGCTTCTTGTTATTTAAGGCAACTAAAGCCCTTACTTGCTGAAGCCACCATGAGTTAGGTTTTCTTTTGCTTGCAGCTGAATGCACTCCCAACCAATCTACTCAGTAATTGTGATGCCAGTGGCCCCACTCCCCTGACCTTTTTTTCTCTCTGGAAATCTGAAAAGCTTTGTTTCTCTAATCACCTCTGTCCTTTTTCTGATTGCTCTTTTCTTGTTCGTCATATCCTGTTCAGATTCTCAGCAGAGTATGGGAAAAGAGTAGCCAGAAAACTGCCTTGTTCTTAGGAGACACAACCTTGCTGTGAGCACTGTGCAGATTTGGTACCATGGACAGCAACGTCCACCTCCAGCCTGCCCTTTTTTTGCACAGCCTGCAAGCTTAAGCCTCTGGTTTTTCTGACTCTGGGCTGATTCTGATGGCTTCCTTTGGGTCCTGAACTCTTTCCTACATTAGGGCATTTGTCTCATACTACCTGTTGCAGTCAAAATATTACTTTCTGGCTGGGGGCAGTGGCTCACACCTGTAATCCCAGCACTTTGGGAGGCCAAGGAAGGTGGATCACGAGGTCAGGAGATCGAGATCATCCTGGCCAACATGGCGAAAGCCTCTCTTTACTAAAATACAAAAAAAAATATTTAGCTGGGCGTGGTGGCCAATTTTAACATTCTAAAATTTCAGCCCTCTAGGACTCCACTCCTACCTGCAGGTTGGTGCAAAAGTAATTGCAGTTTCAGACCATGAATTTTAAATCATTTTAACTAGACTCAGACATATCTTTATTAATCAAAATAGAAACCATAATGATCAACACTTTTTTTTCAATGACAAATAAGTTTGTTCATTCCTGCAGTGTAAAAATCCATGCTTTGGGATTTGGCAAACTCTTAGAAAGCACTTTTTGCATTCTGCTTGTTGTGGAAGCATTTTCCCTGCAAAAGTTGTTGAGATGTTTGAAGAAGTGGGAGTCAGTTGGCGAGAGGTCAGGTGAATATGGCAGATGAGGCAAAACCTCATATCCAAATTCATCCAACTTTTGAGGCACTGGGTGTGCGACGTGCGGTCCGATGTTGTCGTGGAGAAGAATTGGGCCCTATCTATTGAGCAGTGTCATGGCAGGTGTTGCAGTTTTCAGTGCACTCATTGGTTTGCTGAGCACACTCCTCAGATGTAATCATTTCCCCGGGAGTCAGAGCACTGTCGTGGACCAGACCTGCATCAGACCAGCAAACAGTGACCATAACCTTTTTTTTTTTTTTTTTTTTTTTTTTTTTTTTTTTTTTTTTTTGATGTGAGTTTGGCTTTGGGAAGAGCTCCTGCTTCTTCTCAGTTCAGCCACTCAGCTGGTCATCTCCAGTTGTCTTATGACATCCACTTTTCATTGCATGTCAGAATCCAGTTGAGAAATGGTTCATTGTTGTTTCGTAGAATAAAAGAAGACAACATTTCAAAACGATGATTTGTTCTTATCTTTGCTTAGCTCATGAGGCGCCCACTTATTGAAAACCTTTCCAATTTACTTCCAATGCCGAATGGCCTTAGAATGGCTGATGTTGAGTTCTTTGGCAACTTCTTGTGTGGTTGTAAGAGGATCAGCCTCGATGATCGCTCTCAATTGGTCATTGTCAACTTCCGATGGCCAGCCACCATGCTCCTCATCTTTAAGGTTCTTGTCTCCTTTGCAAAACTTCTTCAGCCACCACTGCACTGTGTTTGTTGGCAGCTTCTGGGCCTCATGTGTCGTTGATGTGGCGAGTTGTCTCTGCTGCTTTATGACCCATTTTGAGCTCGAATAAGAAAATCACTTAAATTTGCCTTTTGTCTAACATCATTTCCATAGTCCAAAATAAGCAATAAGTAATGTCATTAGCAAAAAAAAAAAAAAAGCCATAAAACAAGACATGTGCATTTAATGATGTATAACATAACCACGTTTATTAAGAATGTATTTCAATATCAAACATCAAATTTCAACAATTGAAAAAAAAGACAATTACTTTCACACCAACCCAACTTCTCTGTATGGTCCAGGCCAACTTTTAAAAGAGAGGTGGGGGCATGTGATTTTTAGAAGAGGCACTTCAAAGTGGCCCACATTGACATCTGTATTAGAATCTTTCGTCAATAAAATAGCAAGCTAATATGAGGTTCTAAGATTTTTACTAATTCATTTATTAACACAATTCAAGGTACATTTTTGACATTTATGTGTGTGCTTCTTTTACTCTGTATTAGGTGCTGGGGATATAGAAATGCAGAAGCTCTTCTTACCTGAGAGATGCTTATAGCTGAGTGCAGGTGACAGGCACATAAACAGAGTATTCCAACAGAATAGGATAAGTGCTATGAGGCAGATACCCAAAAGCCACCAGGAAGAAAGAGGAAAGGTGGTGAACTCTGCCTAGAAGTCAGATGAGGTTATGGGTTATTATTTGACCTGTACTCAAGTAAAAATCCATTTTCCAGCCAGGCACGGTGGCTCATGCCTGTAATCCCAGCACTTTGGGAGGCTGAAGTGGTTGATCACTTGAAGTCAGGAGTTCGAGACTAGCCTGGCTATCACAGTGATACCTCATCTCTACTAAAAGTACAAGAAGTAGCTGGGTGTGGTGACAGCCGCCTGTAATCTCAGCTACTCAGGAGGCTGAGGCAGGGAGAACCACTTGAATCCAGGAGGTGGAGGTTGCAGTGAGCCACGATCATGCCACTGCACTCCAGCCTGGGCAACAGAGTGACATTCCATCTCAAAAAAAAAAATTCATTTTCCACGTGGGTGGTTAAAGGGTCAGTCCAGGTAGTGGAAACAGCATGGGCTCATGTTGGGAGATGTGAGTGAGTATGGAGCACGTGGGGATCTGTGAGGAGGTTGGGATGGCTGTTGTGCAGGCTACAGGGTGGTGCTGGAAGAAGCGCTGCCTTTGGATGATGCTAGAGTAGATATCAGGGGCCAGGCTCTGCTGGAGAGCTTGGACTTCATCCACAGACCCAGAAACATCCCGAGCAAATAGCCTTGAAAGCATAAATATCACGGAGGGAGGGCCCCCCTCCACTCCCAGTATCAGTTTAAGTACAAACAACACCAGGAAAATAAGTCTCTTGAAATAATCGACTTTGTATTTACTGTACTGTGGGCATCGCCCAGTGTAATCACTGACTTTCAGTGCTCAAATCTGATTTGTTGTTCCCTTTTCTCTAAGACAACAATATATATATTGTTTCCTGCTTACTCTTAGTAGCATAAACAAATCACTTTCCCACATATTGGCCTTTCACAGATGAGAACACTATTGGATGTGAGGGTGTTTATGTAGCAGGAGAAGGATCGATTGTGTATGAGAAATCGCACTGTGCATCAGAACTGTCACGCACACACACACCCTACGGGGGTTGCCAATACGTGAAATTTCTCACCAGCTGACACTTCTGGTGCAACTCTGGCAGAGGGCGCATAGAGTGGGGCGACATCTGAGACCACAGGAGAGACCCTGGCTCCTTAGTCAGTCCAAAGAGTTCGCTTGCCTTGCACTACCTTTCCCGCTCTCACTTTCTAGGGTCGACTAACCTTGTCCAAAAAGCTCATTCATTATTTGAGATTTTCTGTGTTTCCACATTTGCACTTCTAGGATGCTGTGTCACTAAACTCCAAGATGCTGGGCTTTGAAGGTCTGACAAGTGCAACATAGCACAAAAGGGACTGAGCCATTGAATGCGATCTCCGGCCTCCTGATTCTCTGCCGTCACAGAGGCAGAAGGATCCCATGGTTGGGTATGTCTCAGAAACATCTTGAGGTTTATAAGGGAAATGCAAACACTGGCTAACAATTTCTGATTCTGTAACAGCAGGAGAGTCTCTAACGCTGGAACACCACGCCAGGCATCCTATTAGCTTTCCGAATGACAGTGAATCAGTTGGCAGGGGGATGGGGTGCAAAGTGATTTTGAGGGTCTCCTGTCTCAGGAGATTCTTTTTCCTTTTACCTTGCACCCTTAAGAAGAGACACTGACTATTCCTCTTGGAAATGGACCCTGTAGCAGTCATTTTAATTTGTGGGTATTTTCAGCCATGGCATATTGAATCCAGAAGGCTTCCTGGACACGTTCATGATGCATTTATGTAAATATCACTGGAGAAGGAGAATTAAAATTACAGATCCTATCACTAAGCCTGTGGCCTTAGGCAAGCCACTTCTCTTCTCTCAGCTTCAGTAGTCCCACCTTTAGATGGAAAACTTTGAACTGGCTTCAGACTTTAGATGCCAAAAGGCAAGAAAGAGATTACAGAGCAATGAAGCAGGCTGGTTGTATGCCCATCAGCAAGCAGCGTGTGAGGGGCAGGGGAGGGGGGCTGTGGCCCCGCAGAAGGGGCCAGCTGGCTCCAGCTCATTGCTTCCATGCAGGAACACAGGCCTTGAGTCTGGAGAGCTTCTGGATTTTCCAAAAAAAAAAGGCCAGTAGCTCAGATTTTATGAGAAATTTCTAAAATTGTATACGTAGCCCTAACGCGTTTTGAAACACTGAGCAAACCAAATAATCTCATCCATTGACCAAATTTCACCTTATAGGTGGGTCACAGGTCTCCATCCTCCAGACTGATTGACCTGCCTCTGAGTTTTATTTTCTGCTGGGCCAATGATAGTATGAATACCTTACCCAGGCTGGAGTTCCCAGTCATAACTTTGGGCACCATTCTGTGGTCGTTTGAAAAAAAAAAAATAGGCTCCATTATTTAGCTGTGTGATTTGGACAGGTCATTTCCCCTTTGTTTTGTAAAATGACAAACAACGAGGTCTATTTCATGAGGCTGTTGTGAGAATTACAGGAAACGATGTGTCTAAAAGAACAGGCTGAGGGTACAGCCACAAGTTATGCCTCCTTTCCTTCTTCACCTTTACCTTCTTGATTTTCATTTACTCATTAAGTCACTCAATAAATAATAATCAGGCTCCTACTGTGGAACAGGCATCGTGCCAGGCGCTGAGAATACGATAGTGAACGAGCTGGGCAGACTCCCTGAGCTCTGGGAAATGTTCATAACTGTGCAAGTAATCCTTCTTGAATGCTAATCGTGTGCCAGGCATTATGGTTATGACTTTACAAGATTAACCCTTTAAGACTTTTAATCATCCTATAAAGTATTTACTGTTATTATTCTTACTTACAGATTTTTTTAAAACGAGGCCAGATAAATGAGAATTAAAACCACAATGAGATACTACCTTATACCAGTCAGAATGGCTACTATTAAAAAGTCAAAAAACAACATATATTGGTGAGGATGCATTGAAAAGAAAATGTTTGCACACTGGGAATGTAAATTAGTACAACCTCTATGGAAAACAGTATGGAGAGTTCTCACAGAGCTCAAAGAACTAAAAATAAAACTACCATTTGATCCAGCAATCCCACTACTGAGTATCTACCCAAAGGAAAATAAATCATTATATCAAAAACACGCCGGGACTTGTATGTTTATCACAGCACTGTTTACAATAGGAAAGTCACGGAATCGACTCGAGTGCCCCTCAGTGGAGGACAGGATAAAGAAACTGTGATTTATACAACATAGAATACTACTCAGCCATGAAAACAATAAAATCATGTCTTTTGCCGCAATATGGATGGAGCTATAGACCATTATCTAAGGAAAATAGCTCAGAAACAGAAAGTCAAATGTTGCATGTTCTTTCTTATAAGTGGGAACTAAATAATACGTCCACATGGACACACAGGATGGAATTATAGACCCTGGAGACTCCCAAAGGGGGGAGGGTGGGAGGGGTTGAGGGATGGTAAATTCCTTAATGTTGTACACTAATCAGGTGATGGTTATACCAAAGGCTTAGGTTTCACCACCAGGCGATATATCCTTGTAACAAAACTGCACCTCTACCACTAAGTCTGTTAAAAAAAGTAGAAGACCAGGAAAGGAATGAGTTACTTGATGCAGGTTACAGAACTAATAATGATAGAACTGAGTCTTTAATCCAGCTCTGCCTGACTCTGATCACATAATAAACATTAATGATTTTAGGAGAGCGGGACTAAGGCCGGGAAGTAACAACAGGGAGGAGGCTGTGCTGAGGCTAAGAGAGGAAAAGTATGGGGATGTGCGAGCAGAGAGGAGGGGGCCCTATTTAGTTATGTGTGCATGTGTGTCTGAGAGAGAGAGCATGTGGGGGACAGAGAGGGGGGAAGACGGGGGGAAGAGAGAGAGAAAGGGAGACAGAGGGGAGAGAGAAAGAGAGGGGGGAAGGGAGAGAGAGAAAGATGGGGAGGGAGAGGAGGACGGGGGAAGGGAGGGAGAGGGAGAGAAAGAGGGAGGAGAGAGAGAGGAGAGGGAAGGGGGAAGGGAGAGAGAGGGAGAGAGAAAGAGTGGAAGAAAGGGGGGGCAGGGAGGGAGGGCGAGGGAAAGGGAGGAGATGGAGAACCTGCAAGAGTGAGGGGGGAGAGAGAGATTGGGAAAGACAGGGGAGAGAGAGAGTAGGAGGTGGGGGGAGAGGGAAAGAGAGAGGGGGAGAAAGAGAAAAAGAGAGGGAGGGGGAGAGAGAGAATGGGAAGGAAGAGAGGGAGGGGCAGAGAGAGAGAGAGAGAGGGAGGGAGAGACAGAGAGGGGGGGGGAGAGAGAGAGGGGGAGCTGGAGGTGGGGGGAGAGATGGGAGCGGGAGTGAATAAGGAGCATGCTCCAGCACACATGGCATCGAAGTGTTGGTCTGAAACTCCGAGGGTCTGATGAGAGTTTGGGAGCATCTAGAGGAATCACTGAGATGGCAGAATCCCTATCTCTCCCGGGTTTCCTTACTTTGCTTCTCTTGTGTAAAGGGTCTCTCTGTCTCAAAAATAATAATTGATTGAAAAAGAAATCATATGGAGGCAGCAGAGAGAAAAGGCAACCCCTTAATGTGGCATCAGAAGATAAGTCTCCTCTGGGAAACAGGTGCCTACCTGACCTTCATCACTACTGTTATTCCTCTTGCAGAATCTGTTCTCTGGGACCTGTAGCTCCATGACCATGGCTCTGGGCCAAGTGACTCCAGAAGAGAATGTGGCCTGTGGTTGAGTCCAGGGGTTCTGGCATCAGATTCTTGAGGTCAAAGCCTGGCTTCTCCTCTCTGCTTCTGGGATCTTGGACTGGTTACTGAACATGCTTCCTGCCTCAGTTTCCCCATACACCATATGAACATCAATAATAGCACTTATCTCTTATAGTAATTTGGATAGCCAAAAGAGATAATGACATAGACAGCTGATCAAGGAACCTCCGCATAATAGATTCTCAGCAGCCATTTGTGGATTAGGGAATCTGAAAACCCAGAATCAAACTTATCCCTTCTTATTCAGCAAGTGCTCTGTGAGCACCTTTTATACATTACACATGCCTAAGCAGTGATTACCTCATGTAATCCTCATGAAAACCTTGCAAGGTAAGCGTTCTTAAACATTTTTCACAGATGATGTCTCAGCATCATTCAAGTTATTAAACCCAGTTCTTTTCGTGGGCAGATGGATGTCACGGAGCACTCATAATTCATGGTCTTTGCAGCTTCTTCTGCCTGCGATACTATTCCTGCTGGTATTCATAGGATATATTCCCAATTCTTCTGGAACTTTGTTCAAAAGTCACTTCCTCTGAGAAGCCGCCCCTGACCTCTTTATGTAAAATAGCATACTTGTTATTCTTTCATCCTGATTTATTTTTCTTCCTATTAGCTGACATTTTTTCTCTTCCCCGTCTTCCAACTTTCTTCCTTCGCTTCATCACTAGAACTGAAGCTTGGCGAAGACAGAAACTCAGAAACCTGGTTTTCCTTGTCCAGTGCTATATTCCTAGTTCCTGGAAATCAATAAAATAGTTGCTCAATAAATGAATTGACACACGAATGGATGAGTGGAAGAACGAATGACTAGATAAGAAGATGGACGGGTACTTAGATGAGAAGGTAAATGGGAGAATGAATGAATAAGTGGATAGATGGTGAATGGGTGGGTGGGTGGGTGGGAGGGATTTTGAGTCAGGTAGGCCTGGGAAAAACCCTGAGCTGTACATCGCATCTCTATCCCTGAGTAATTCATTTGGCATCACCTTGAGCATCACTGAATCATTAAGAAAGATGCTCACATCTTGTCCAGTGGTTTACTATGTTCCGGAACACCACAGAGATCAGAGGTGGCTTAGAGCCCAGGTCGGGGAAATCTGTTTTTTGTTCACTCCCAGACTTCAAGTAGAGCAGATTCTATTTATCTGTCATAAACATGCAAATTCTGTATAAGATTGCAGTTGATTAGGAGAGTTAAGTTGCTATAAAATGAAACACACACTGATACTGAAATATGATCAAACTCTTTCATCTTCTGGGTAATGAAATTGTTCCAGATATATAAATTTACTTCACTGAAGTCCCATGGGAATTAAATGTCATAGTTGAAACCTGGCTTAAATTTAACTCCAAGCCCAATTGTCATTCCATAGTCTAATTCACTCATTTATTTATTCAATCATTCGATGCACACTTATTGGACCCCTACAATGTCCTGGACCTGAATCTCATACCTCAGTCTAGATGTTTGGGATACAGAGAAAAACTATACAGGGAAGATTTCTGCACTCTTAGCACAGCCAATAAATAATGAAACCAGGCGATTTTGGATATAAAACTAAGGAAAATCGGAACATGTTCTGTGGAAGAATGGCCGTGATGGTGATGGCAGGTGTTCCCGGAATCCACTCAGAGGATATTAGGTACAAATGAGCATGGATGTAACTCAGTGGCTCTTCCTTGGTGAAAAAAGATTTGCTTCCTTCCAGGGAAAATAATAGTTTGGATAAGAACACAAACTCCTCCTCATCCCATTTGCTCTCCCTGTCTAGGTCTGAAAAACCTTGCTGGCAAAGTAGCTCTCAGCCCCAGACCGATCAATGTGGCACATGCATTTTATTGCTTGGTAAGCTCAGGATCTGATTCTGATGAACCCCACTGACGTGTGTGTTTTATTGCTTAGTAATCCCAGGATTGGTTTTTTATCAGTCTCGCTGCCCAATTTCCATTCATTGCGCTCCACCTTCTGCTCGACTCTTTCATGTGAGTTCATGGGAAGTTTATGCTTGGATGGAACAACAGCATATTAAACTGAAAAACACACATACATGTAGACACATGGAATAAAAATCTTTCCTATTCAGCGTGGCTTTGGGGTGCAGATGGAATGAGGGAGCCTTTGAACATGCCTTTCAGTAGTAGTGATATTAATAAAGGTACAAGAGAGGTTATGGAAAAAAGACCGCTCAGGAAATGCAATCTGTTGGCACTATCGTTTTGGGGACTTTGAAGCAAGAATATTTTAGAATAATGAAAAACAACTAATTCTGTACTTTCCTAAATCAAATTTGAGATAAGCATGACATTTTCTTTGATTCTGTCCTTATGTAAATTATGTTCGGTGACCCTTGGATCCCTGTCTTTTGAGATTGAGTTTAGCCTATTGTTCAAGAATGTGTTATTGTAATTCAGAAAGCACTTCTTAAGCACCTACTGTATACATAACTGTGTGATTAAAAATAGAGGAAAAGGAGACCAGAGGCGGTGGCTCACGCCTGTAACCCAGCACTTTGAGAGGCGGAGGCAGGTGGATCACAAGGACAGGAGTTTGAGACCATCCTGGCTAACATGGTGAAACCCTGTCTCTACTACAAATACAAAACTTAGCTGGGCATCGTGGCAGGCATCTGTAATCCCAGCTACTCAGGAGGCTGAGGCAGGAAAATCGCTTGAAACCGGGAGGTGGAGGTTGCAGTGAAGCAAAATCAAACCACTGCACTCCAGCCTGGGTGACAGCGAGAGACTCCGTGCAAAATAAATAAATAAATAAATAAATAAATAAAGTGAGGAAAGGGAAAATATATGATTCTCCTTGTAAAAAAAACCTTCTTTGAAGACATGCCATGACTGATTTAAAATGATTCTGCAGTGCGGCTGCTAGAAGGAGTTTGTTGGTGGGAAAACTTCCAGTGAAGGTGTGCAGAGTGTGGTTACGCCCTTGAGCCAATTCCAGCTCCATCCTTCCCTGCCTCAGGAAACCCTCCCTGATGCTTCTACCTGGGTGCAACCTTTAAGCCCTGAATTCTTCACACACACAATTATTGTTCTTCAGATGCAACTTGGGTCCAGGAGCACACACATTGCCATGTGTGCCGTCTTTTGTCTTTTGTTGTCTTCACTTTCAGGAAAGCTCTTCTTTATGGGTGGACCTTCCCTGGCAGCTTCACATTGCCGTCTCCCCAGCTCAACAACTTCAGGAGAGTTTCTATTATACGATTCTAGCAAGATCCTGGGAGTGAATCCTATTGGACTGTGTTGAGTCACGTGCTTATTTCTGAACCAATCACTGTGGCCAGAGGAATGGGGTACTCTGATTGGTCAAACCTGTATTGGGCTCCCACCATGAAGCTGGAGCATGGTAGTCAGTGCCTTCCACGTCACGTGGAGTCATGGTGGATAATGGGTGGTTCTAAAGGTGAAACTCAGGTGCTGCTCCCCAAAGGAGAAACAGGTTCCAGAAGGGCAAAACTAGTCAGTGCTCATCTCTTTGTCTCAGGACGTGTTCCACATCTCACCTCTTGTTACAGTTTTATTTGCTTATCTCCCTTCCCAGATATAAGATTCTTCAGACCAGAACCCACATCTGTTTCGGCGGCTCCTGCTTAACCCTGGGGAGTGCCTTTCACACGTCAAGTGCTCAGTAAACCCAGGCTTAATGGAATAATATATATCCAAGCTCTTTTACTTTGTTTGGTGTAATTACTTTAAGAATCCCTGTGTGGAAGGAAATGTTCATTCCAGCACTCCTTTCCAACAGATACATCTTCATGTAAAAGGTAAAGCCTTCGGAGCTTGTATAGTCCCTGGTTTTTATGGTTAACAAATAACGTTGAACAAAATTAATGAATGTGTCAAAATTTCTGAGGCTTTGATGACTCAGACTCATTGAGTAAACGTTTCTACTGAATGAAACAGATTTATCTTTCCATTGTTCATAACCGTGGGTCATTTAATAGATGAGACAGGCTGAGGCTTCTGCAGAGATAGAATACTGAAGTGAGAAGTAAAGAAAGATAGAAAAGGTATTCCAGACATCTCGAAAATTTGGGGATAAAAAGTTTAATTAAAAGCAAGGATTGGAATTCACGCAAGTTTTTTTCTTGTAGGGATTTGTACTCGGCTTAGGATAGCCAATGTCAGATGAACAGATCTAGTCTAGGTAAGAGGATTTGCTTCTTTAGAGGATTCCCAGTGGGTTAAAGAGAAACCCAACCCTGTTTTGGAATCAATTTCTGTTTTGGAATTCAAGCACTAGGCTGACTACCTAGGAATTACTTGAGAAATCTGTCAAAAGTAAACAGTTCTGGGCCCAGTCTCGAGGTTGACTCATTAGGAGTGTTGGGTAGGAGGCAGAAATCTGTTTTTATTTTTTATTTTATTTTACTTTAAGTTCTGGGATACACGTGCTGAATGTGCAGAGTTGTTACATAAGTACACATGTGCCATGGTGGTTTGCTGCACCTATCAACCTGTCATCTAGGTTTTAAGCCCCGCATACATTAGGTGTTTGTCCTAATGCTCTCCCTCTCCTTGTGGGTATAAGGAACTAGGTATGAGAACCTCTCTATGCAGGCTCCTGCTCACCTGCTCCAGCAGTGCACATCGGGTATGAGAGCTGAGAATCTGGAGTTGGCTAGAGCTGAGTGAGAATCTCAGCTTTGCCTGATATTGTTTAGAAAACCTTTAGGAGAAAGATAGTTAAATTCTCTGATGCTCAGGCCAGGTACAGTGGCTCATACCTATAATCCCAGCACTTTGGGCATCTGAGGCGGGAGGATTGCTTGAGGCCAGGAGTTTGAAGCTGCTGGGAGCTATGATTGTGCCATTGCACTCCAGCCTGGGTGACAGAGTGAGACCTGACTCTAAACACACACACAAGCACATGCATGCGCACGCGCACGCGCACACACACACACACACACACACACACACACACACTTCTCCAATACTCAGAAAAAAAATGCAGACAATCAAAGCCCTTACATCACAGGGTGATGTGAGGATGAAGAGAGGAGGTAAGGTAGAGACAACACAGGGCAGAGTTCGTGGCACAGCACATGCTGCTAGTGTTAGTGTTAAACACTGCTAGTGTTACACCACAGATGCAAGGGCTGAGGGTGTGTCTGTCTCACTTCAAACGAACTGCTTTGTAAGAGAAATTAGCAATCACATCTCAAAAAAAGATCAACAATTTACAGACTGCTTACTATATGCTGAATGCGATTCTAAGTAATTTTCATTTGTTAATCCATTTTATCCTTATAATAATCTTGTGAGGTAGATTCTATTAGCATCCCCATTATATAAATGAGGAAACTGAGGCATATAGAGGTTGACTGACTCCTTTTACAGATGACTCCTTCAGGAGCCTTATGGGTGGCAAGAAAGTACCTTTGAATGTCATTTGATTTAGCAGAATTAGGTTGGGAGCACAGTCCTCGGGGGCAGACTTGCAATGTGACATAAATCCAATTTAATTGCTTGTGTAGGCAGGCATTTCCGGTATGGCTTTCCACTTCTCAAATCCTTGGGTGTGGCTGTTTTAGAAGAGGCTCTATTTTTCTGTGCACATTCATACCTGTGCAGCTGGTGATTTTGAAGCTGGACTGCCCTGGAGTCTTTTGATCTAAAGCACCCAGGTGGAGATTTCTGCCTCTTGCTCTCCTTTCTCATGCAAGGCACTGCCTGGAGAGTCTTGCTCCTGAAATTCCTAAGAATGTCATCTGGCCCTGAGGCGGTAGCCCCAGCTCAGCATGCACATCTATGTCTGGGATTCTTGTGGGTTCAGCGGAAGCCGGGAATGAAATCTGTTGCCTGGTGCCTCGTTCCTGGTCTGAGGAGGAGCCACACATCAAAGTGCTCCTGGCTATAGCAATGCCTGGGCTGCAGAAGCAGCCGGGATGCCTGTACTGTTGCCTGCAAGAAAGGCAACTGCTTCCCATGGAAATCAATTACCAGGATCTATTTAATGAGCTTCTCGCCTCTCCTCTCAGTGTGGTGGTTGGCAGCTTGGTCTGCATAAATTCCTGCAGACATGTGGTTCGTCTTGCTGCACTCCCTTGGTCCATGCAGCCAGCAGGACTAACGAAAACCAAAGCAAGTTCCCATACCCAGACTAAAGGGCATCTCCTCTCTCTTGCCTCCCTTTCTCGTCCCCTCCGCAGGTACAGAGACTCCTGTCATAGCTGAAATTCAGCCATCACTCATTCATTCTTTTGGACTTGAAGGCCATTTTTGATCTTCCGTTCTTTCCTCCCTCCTCTTTCTTACTTATTAGGCTTCTTTTACATCGCAACCAATATGGTATGCTTCTTGTAACTAGACAAACAATTCAAAGGCATTTAAAGAAGTAAATATTTTTTTTTCCCTGACTCCTTCTAACTTTTCCTTCAGCCTCTGAGAAAAACAATGCTAATTATCTGTTTTTCTTGTGACAACTTTTTTCATGCTCCTATACATACACAAATATGTATACATATTTGTAGATTCTTTTTTCTAAATTTGTATTATGTACGCTACTTTCCAGTTTCTTTTTCTTCCCCTCATTTATCACACCAGAAATTCCTGCAAATATATAATTAGATCAACTTATCTTTTTTAAATAGCTGCATAATATTTCAGTTTGGATTTACATCATTAATTTAACCATTCTTCTACTGATTTACATTCAGGGTGTGTTAGGGTGTTTGCGAGTTTGTGCTTGACACTTCAAACAAAACAATATTGCAATAAACATGCTCATGTTTCTGTACTCTTATTTTTATTTCTGTAAAACAGATTACCTTAACTTGAGATAGATACATCAAAGGGTATTTTTTTTTATTACAATAGCTATTGCCATCTTAATTCCCAACAAAATATTACGGCTTCTGACAAAAATATAGAAATGCCTGTTTCACCATACATATACTAGCACTGGATATTTTCAGTCTTATCTGATTTCTGTTACTCTGAAGAAAAGTTGTCTCTCAGTGTTTGGATATGCATTTACCTGAGTAATAATGAATTTGTGCCTATTTTCATATATTTAATTGTATTTTGTTCTCAGTAATCTCTCCTAACATGCAGTTACTCTAGAAAGGGGGTAATGCCTTCATGCCTGGGTTACTTATGAGCTCAGAGTGAGGCCTTACAAGAGGAGAAATGCAATAGGGATTAAGAATAAGAACATTGCTTATTTCAAAATGTGTCAGGGACTTGGATTGTATCAACGTCAATATCCTGGTTGTAATATTGGGCTATAGTTTTGCAAGATGTTAACAATGTAGGAAATTGAGTGAAAGGCACATAGGATCTCTCCCTGTTACTTCTTACAATTGCATGTGAATCTACAATGATCTAAAAATTAAAAGTTTAATTTAAAATATGTTATAAGCCTGCTTTTTCTATTTTAGTGATATTTGCCATCACTTTAAGGACAGTGCTTTTAACACAAATTTAGAGAGGTTATTTAAGGCCAATTTCTCCCTGGCACTCTAGTTAGCTGTTATATGGTAGGTGATATAGTTCCTATGGAGTAGTCATCTAGACTTTTTTGGTTCAAGAGATGAAGGGCATATACCTTAGAATACGGTTCTGTCACTTGAACTGTCACTTCCCAGAAGACCTCTTCAACAACTGCATCATATGAATAGCTGTTTGGATTGTTTTTTAATACATGCCTAATATAGCACCATTTAAAGAAAAGTTTACTCATAGAATAGGCATTTATACCATGCCTAATATATGCCGAGCACTGTTTAAGAATGGCAGGTATAGGGGGCTGGATGCAGTGGCTCATGCCTGTAATCCCAGCACTTTGTGAGGCCAAGGCAGGTGGATCACTTTAGGTCAGAAGTTCAAGACCAGCCTGGCCAACATAGTGAAATCCTATATCTACTAAAATACAAAAATCATCCAGGCCTGGTGGCATACACCTGTAATCCCAGCTGCTTCAGAGGCTGAGGCAGAAGAATTGCTTGAACCCAGGGAGGTGGAGGTTTCAGTGAGCTGAGATCACTCCACTGCACTCCAGCCTGGTGACAAAGTGAGACCCTGTCTCAAAAAAAAAAAAAAAAAAAAAAAGAAAAGAAAAAAAGGAAGGTCCTGTGCTGAACAAGAAAGTACTCATGGAAGTCACATTCTTGTTCTTCCTATGTAAGAAGGACATAGGAAGGACTGATCCTATGTAAGCAGGCTAACATTAAATAGGCTCATTTCAAATAGTGATATGTTCTATGAAGGAAAAAGGTATGATACATCACTGTGAAGGGAGTAGGTTATCATTGGATCAAATAGAGGCATTCTGAAGAGATGACATTGAGCTAAGACCTAAAAAATGAGAAAACACAAGACTTGTTGCCCAGGTTGGAGTGCAGTGGCAGGATCTCGGCTCACTGCAACCTCCGCCTCCCAGGTTCAAGCTATTCTCCTGCCTCAGCCTCCTGAGTAGCTGGGACTACAAGTGCATGCCACCATGCCTGGCTAATTTTTTGTATTTTTAGTAGAGACGGAGTTTCACCATGTTGGCCAGGATGGTCTGGATCACCTGACCTCGTGATCCACCCACCTCCGCCTCCCAAAGTACTGGGATTTCAAGCATGAGCCATGGCACATGGCTGCATTCTAAGTCACTGGTAAGCCAGTGTAAGATTTCAGGCATGAGGTCACGAGGTAAGTGTGCATGATTTGATTTGTGCTTCCAGAGGTGCATGGTGGTGGTTGTTTGAAGGCAAGAGTAGGTTATGCAGTAGAGAAGGAAATAGACAAGACAGATGTTATTGTCAGTATTTCCGGTGAGAGATTGTGGCTTGGAATGGGGGGGGTGCCGTAAATGTAGGGAAAATTGGACAATGCTGATGTATATTTTGGAGGTAGAATGAGATGAAATTACTGACAGATTGTATGTGAGGAGTAAGAGAAGAGAATTGAAGATGATTCTGAAGTTTTAGGGTTGAGAAACTTGGAGAGATTATCGTGTCACTTCATGAAGTCATAAAAGGGAAGATAGATGTTTGAAGGAAAAATCAAGAGTTCTCCACTGACCATGCTGAATTTCAGATGGTTTCCAGATACCATCTCACCATTGGCCAATCTCTTCATCGTGTATATATGATTCTACAGTCAGGCAGGAGGGCTGAGCTAGAGCTACAGATTTTGGCATGACTAGCACCTAAGTATTATTTAAAGCCACAGTACAGGAAAAAAAGAGAGGATAGCTCTGGATTTCTGGTGTGTTTAGACCTGTCTCCTGTACTTAGATTCATATATCTAAATACACACTGAACCTACTATTCACTTGGATGCTGAGTAGTAATCTTAAGTTTACCACATCTAGAGCACTCTTGACTCTACCCCCACCATGCCTAACGAATGATCATCCTCATTTCAGTTCATTGCAATCCATTTATCAATATCTTAAGCCAAAAGCATGAGAAATTCTTGACTTCTCTTGCACCGCACCTGTGAACCCTCAGAGAAGCCTTCTGGTTCTACCTTCAACATCTATCCAGAATCTGACAACTTTTCACCCCCTCTGTTGACAGCACTGTCCATCTTCTCTCCCCTGTATAATCTCCTAAGTGGTCTCCCTCCTGAGTTGTTGACATAAAAATCAGACCATGATCACTCCTCTGCTCAAAACCTGCCCATGGAACCCCATTTCATTCAGAGTAAAAGTTAAAATGATTATAAGGTCCTTCTAAGACCCAGCATAATTTTGTCCTCAATACTTTGTACTTACCAGGGTTCTCTAAAGAAACAAACCTCCATCTTCCCTTTTCTGACTTGATGAAGTGACACTGCAATTACCATTGAAAGTAACAACAAACACTTCAATGATTTTTGCACCAACATAATACAATAGGACCTATAGATTTATACAGAGATTTGTATGAGGGATTGGCTCACCTGATTTTGGAGACTGAGAAGACTTACAATCTGCCGTCTGTAAGATGGAGACCCAGGAAAGCTGGTGGTGTAGTTCCAGCCCAGACCTGGTGTCTGAGGGAAGGAGATGGAGCTCTTACCCCAAGAAAAAAGTAAATTTGCCCTTTTCCCACCTTTTTGTTCTGTACAGACCTTCAGTAGACTGATGATGTTGCCTAGCTGCATTGGTGAAGGCCATCTGCTTTACTAGATCTTTACACATTCAAATGCTAATCTCTTCCAGAAACACCCTCCCAGACACATCCAAAAAGGGTTTTACCAGCTATCTGGGCATCCCTTAGCCCAGTCAAGTTGATACGTGAAATTAACCATCATAAATCTCTTCTTCCATTTCTCTTACCTTGTTTACTCCTCTCCATCCATGCTGTTGTCCTTGCTGTTCCTCATCCCATCCAGCCACATTTCTGCCACGGGACCTTTGCACTTGCCCTGTCCTTTGATTGAAACACTCTTTCCTGAAACATCTGCTTGGCTTGTTCTCTTGCCTCCTTGAAATATTTGCTCAAATATTGTCTTCTTCTCCCAAAATATTGTATCCCTTTTATCATACCATTTTTCTTCCTGTAGTACTTATCACTTTTTATCACCATAAATAATTTTCATTTATTTTTATTTTTATTGTCTACATCCCACTGCTGAGGGTGTCAGCTTCCTAGGGATAGGGATTTTTGTCTGTTTTATTTACAGATGAGTCCCAAATAGCTAGGTAGGCACACAGTAGGAAAACAACAGTTCTTTGTTGAATAAATGAGAAACGCAAAGTCCTAGTAGATACTTGAGTTTTTTTAAAAAAATGATCTTTATGAGTTTTCAAATCATTGCTTAACTTAATCTTGATTTTTATTCTACTTCTAGGAAACTTTTTCCAGTTTTGTTCAACAACAGATCACTTTGGGGGAGGAGTCAAAAAGTTCTTTGTCTCATTCACAGTTCTTTAGCCATTTAAGAAAAAATGGCCACATTGCAGGTGGTTTCTTTTCCTTGTTATTATTTCCCTCCCACCCCTCCCATTGTTGCTGGATGAGGCTGTTTTAATGAAATGAGCTAATTGATGTGATGTGCCAGAGCTCAGTAACCATCAGCTTCCTACATCAGTGATTTGAACAAATAATTCTACTCTGTAGGGGAGAAGCGCATCTTCCCTAAGCCCTAGGAAGGAGCAGTTTAGAGAATGGCCTCTTAGATTGAGCAGACTTGAGTTTCAAACCCAGCTTTCAGGTTCCTTTGGGGGAATGTTTGGACAATTCAGATTCTCTGAACAGAATAAAGAAGTTAATACAGTCAAGATAATTATCATGATGTTTTTGGCACAGTACCTGCTACAGAGTAACCACTCAGTTAACAATAGCAATTATTATTTTCCCTGTCAGTTTTGCATCACTTTCCTTCTAATGTCAGAGTAAAAATAAGATGGCAACTCCCCCCATTCCTATTTGTGTGTGTATGTGTGAGTTGGGTCAACAATGAGTGTGCCAAAAATTTATTTTATCTTATTTGTTCAATCACAAAAAAATCTTTGTCCATAAGCTCAATTTAGTATAAATACCATTTCTTTTTCCCTAGGCGTCCATTGAAATGATTCTTCTACATCCTGAACAGGTTCAGTAGAATTTTAAATGCAGGTGTACCTTCCCTTTATTCTAAAACAAAAATGTCATCTTCAGAGAATCAACCTTTTGGGCTATATCAAGTTCTGATTCAGCATTTAGTTATGCACACTAGCAATTTGGTTTCTGCAAATAAATTTTGAAGCCCTCTTTTAATGACTGCGTGCAGTGGTGTCCTGTGTAAATATCCTCCTAGGTAATAGGAGTGGAATGCCTACGTCCCTGAGCCTCAGAAGGCTGGGAAGTCACATTGCAGGGAAATTACCGGCCAAGCGCCAGGGCTCTGACCTCATAAACACAGTCTAGGTAAATGCCTTGGCATCAGAGCAATGACTCAGCTTTTCTATCTGTGGAATGTGGGAGTGACACAATTTTAAGAGGTGTTTCACCTTTCTCCTTCATTCACTTATTTATTCACCAAGCATTCATCAAATGACTAATGTATACTAAGTCTTTTGGTAAGTGCTAGTCACACAAGTAATAGTGACAGTAGAATTAGAAGCAGAAACTGCAGTAGTAAAAATAGCTGCCACTTTTTTTTTTTTTTTTAATTAACCACCTACCATGGACTAGGCCCCCTGCTGTAAACTTTATGGCTATTAGCTCATAATCTGCAGATAACCTTATCTTTTCAACAGTCGGTCATTTCTGCTTGGAGCATATCTCATGGGGAGAGGGGAGAATATTACTTTTTTTCACATTGGGCTAGGGAGGATATGAAAAGTTCAGGAAGGACTGCTCTTGTGGACGTTTAGATAAACGGAGGAGCCATAGGTGAGATATTTGGGGATCTGATGCTCCTTTTCCTGATGGCTTAAGAAAGAGGAATTCACAGCTGATGATGTCGCCATTCATGTAAGTCCAACTTAGAGAAGCAATGAGTGTATTAAGCAGTACCTGCATTGTTATAAAGAAATATCTGGGCTGGGCTTGGTGGCTCACACGTGTAATCCCAGCACTTTGGGAGGTTGAGGTGGGTGAATCACGAGGTCAGGAGTTTGAGACCAGCCTGGCCAACATGGTGAAACCTTGTCTCTACTAAAAATACAAAAAATTAGTTGGGCATAGTGGTGGGTGCCTGTAATCCCAGCTACTCAGGAGGCTGAGGCAGGAGAATCACTTGAACCCAGGAGGCAGAGGTGAGCTGAGCAATCAAACCACTTCATTTCAGCCTGGGCAACAGAGTGAGACTCTGTCTCAAAAAAAAAATCTGAGATACCTGAGATTGGGTAATTTATTTTTTAAAAAGAGGTTTAATTGGATCATGGTCCTGCAGGCTGTACAGGAAGCATGACGCTGGCATCTGCTCTGCTTCTTGGGAGGCCTCAGGAAACTCACAATTGTGGCAGAAGGCGAAAGGGGAGCAGACACGTCACATGGCCAAAGGAGGAGCAAGAGACAGTGAGGGGGAAAGTGTCACACACTTTTAAACAACGAGATCTTGTGAGAATTCACTCACTATCACCAGAACAGCACCAAGGAGATGGTGCTAAACCATTCATGTGAAACCTATTCCCGTGTTCCAGTCACCTCTCATCCAGCCTCACCTCCAATGCTGGGAATTACAATTTAACATGAGGCCAGGCATAGTGGCTCATGCCTATTATCTCAGCACTTTGGGAGGCCCAGGTGGGAGATCACTAGAGATCAGGAGTTCGAGACCAACCTGGCCAACATGGTGAAACCCTGCTTCTACTAAGAATACAAAAATCAGCTGGGCATGGTGGTGGGTGCCTATAATGCCAGCTACTTGGGAAGCTGAGGCAAGAGAATTGCTTGACCCTGGGGGGTGGAGGCTGCAGCGTTGAGATTGAGCCACTGCACTGCGGCCTGGGTAACAGAGTGAGAGATTGTCTCAAAACAAAGCAAAAACCAGCAACAAATCTTCAAAAACCAATTCAACATGAGATTTGGTGGGGACACGGATCCAAACCATATCAGGGAATGGTCCTTAGGTTGATAATGATGGGGTTATTGCCTAGTAAAGGAAGGGACAAAGTTATGCTAACAAGAGAGATTAGATTTATTTCCATAAAACTATGACTGCATTGCTCTGGTAGAAGTGAATATTGATTTTGATGAGGGTGCATACTTGTCAGGGAATCGTGGAGAATTCTGCTGAGAGTAGGAAGATAATTAGGATTGCAGCACCTCTTTGGAACCAGTACCACCATTTCTCATTTGGAGCTAGCAAATGCAGCAGTTGGGAGCCTTGAGTTGACCTTAATGCATGATTGGGCTCCAAAATGAGCATGATACAAGAAGGTGGAAACACTGGAGGAGAAATATTTTCCTTCCTTCTGGAGTAGTGTGGCTTCTTAAGAGAGCTGGGTAGGGATGCTGAGCTGGCAGGCTTAGCTGAGGGGTCCCCAGACTGAGGGCAGTACAGATCAAGGAGACATCATGGAAAGTAAGGAAAGAGATACAGTCATGCAGAACACTGTCTTTCTGAAGGGCCAATCCTTGGGGGCTTCCTTACTTAGGATGATTCTATGAACAGGTGCATCAAACTAAGTAACAAATTTTGGGCATCTTAAGCTGAACTTCTCTATAAAATGTTCATGGCCTTTCAATCATTCACCAACCATTTGATAAGCCCATACTATGGATCAAACACTATGTTATATGTCAGGTATGGCAGCAAACAAGGCCAGATGTGGTTTTGGCAGTATGGGACTAACATTTTGGTGTAGGAAACAGAGAATAAACACACATATAAATAAATAGGAAAATTACAGAGTGTGACAAATTCTAGGAAGGAAACAAAGAAGTTCCTGGAAGGCTTGACTGAAGAGGAGTCATTTGAGTTGAGAGCTGACAGATGAGCTGGAGTCAGCTGCAGAGGATGGGGACAGAGGGAGGGGGCAAGGCGCTGACAGCAGGAAGCTCTTGAACTTCAGAGCTGTGAGTCTCCACCTGCCTGCACACTGGAATCCCCTAGAGAGCTTTAGGATTTATGAATACCTGTTTTCCATCCCCAAGTTTGTGAGCTCATTGGTCTGTGGCTTGACCTGGGCACTGATCTATTTTAAGAGCTCCTCTGGTGACTCTGAGGTGCAGCCAGGGTTGGGGACCACTGCCTTAGAGGAACAGAAGGGAGGCGACTGTGGCTGGAACTTAGTGAGGGAGGAGAAGAGATACAAGGAGAGATGGACCAAGGGAAGGCGGACTCTAGATCATTCAGGGAATTGCATGACATTATGAGGAACTTGACATTTATTTAATACAGCAGAATAAATGTTTTTATTTCCACTGGTGCAGTGTGTGTGTGTGTGTGTATCTGTGTGTGTGTGTGTGTGTGTGTGTGTTTGTGTGTGTGTGTGTGTGTGTGTGTGTGTGGTGTATTGACTGGGGAAGATCAAAAATGGGAAAATGAAGGAGAGAGGGACAGTCTTCATTCTCTGATTCCTGAGAAGAATGAAGGGGAGACGACTTTTCCCAGGGGAATACAGCCTCTGAAGATGCGGAAACTTTGGCTCACTGAAGCCAAGACAACCTCTGAAGCTTAAATGACAGATTGGATTTCCTGATTTCTCTCCCACTTAATCAGTTAATAAACAGCAAAGGGACCTGCCACTTCCAGGTGACCAAGAGATGATTGAGGACTATTGGAGGTGAAGGAGTGGGAATTTGTTTCCCAGAACACAGAGTGAAGTGAGCTCCTTGAGTTTCCAGAATGATGCCATCTCATCTAAATGCCACATGGTCCTTCCTTTGCCACACAGTGTGGTTGGCTGACAGCAGCGTCAGCACCATGTGGAGTCTCTGGGACAGGCAGAGGCTGTGTACCCCCTACAATTCCTGACTCAGCTCCACATCTGCACTTTGGAATTTGCAAAGCACTACTTCACCACCTCCTGTCTTTAGGTTCCACTCAGCCAACCCAAGCCTCGTCTGCCTTGTTGCTGCACAACTTTCAGGAGAAATGGGTTTGTGACTCATTGAGAAGTTCTCTCCATGTGTGCATTTGTAAGAGTGTGTGTGTATGTGTTCAAGAAAGCAAGAAGGAGAGAGGGAGGGAAAGAGGAAGGAAGAGGGAGAGAACAGTCACCATTCTTTCCTTCACATGCTTCCTAGTCATGGTGTCTCTCTCATGTCATACTTCTTAGTCATGGCTTTTCTTTCCAGGAGAAAGTCATGGTGTCTTTCTCTTCCTCTCTACTGCCTTGGGCTGCCCTTTTGCTTCCTTCCTGACACCACTGTGTCCACGAGGCATAGTCCAACCATTCAAATCCAATGGCTACTCTTCCCACACTTCTTCCAGATCTTGCAATTTCTTTCCTGTCTCTGTGATTTCTCTGGCTGGCTTCAGGTGAGACCTCAAACTCTCAAACTCCCCTATGTTTTTGTTTGTATTTATTTTATTTTATTTTGTTTTTTGAGATGGAGTCTCACTCTGTCAGCCAGGCTGGAGTGCAGTGGTGCGATCTCAGGTCACTGCAACCTCCTGGGTTCAAGCAATTTCCCTGCCTCAGCCTCCTGAGTAGCTGGGATGACAGGCATGCACCAGCACACCCGGCTAATTTTTGTATTTTTAGTAGAGATGGGGTTTCACCGTGTTGGTCAGGCTGGTTTAGCACTCCTGAGCTCCTGTGATCTGTGATACCATAGCCTCCCAAAGTACTAGGATTGCAGGTGTGAGCCACCAACACCCGGCCTCCCTTGTCTTTATTTTCTAAATTTTACTGACCTTCTCTCACCCTCTTTCTCACTCTCTCCTTCCATCTCCAACAAATGAAATTGCTCTGTCCTTTTCATAGCTACAGCTATGGGAACCTGCAAAGAGCCCTTCTTACACGCACCATCCCGGCTCATCCCCCAGTAATTCCCACTCTACAGACAAGAGTACTGAGGCTTGGGGAAAGCAATCCACTTGCTCAAGGTGACACAGCAGTAAATAGGGGCCCGGGACTGAACCAGGAGCTGTCAGACACTGAAGCCTGTGCTCTTAATAATGAAGAAATATTGCTCTCTGCATGAACAATTTTATTGATTTTTCTACAGGATGTGCTCATTCCTTCTGAACCTCTCCATAGCATTCCGTATGTGTGGCAGGATTATATTTGTGAGATATTAACCATTTGTTCTCTATTTCTCTTTCTTCTTCCACCTTACGTCTCAAAATTAAGAAAGGGTGGGAGAGAGAGAGACAGAGAGACAGAGAGAGACAGACAGAGAGAGACAGAGAGAAAGAGAGAATGCCCACTTTAGTACTGTGCTTAATTCTGCAGGTTGGTAACCAAAAACAACCTGCTAGTTAGTCTCTGGCTTTTGTGCTGGGGAAGCCTGAACTCTTGGTGGAGGCAGAATCTTAGAGGACTGGCTCTATGCCCAGCATCTGTGGAACCAGGAGAAGGTGGTTGATGCACTATTCCCTGCCCTGGGCTGAGCTGAGAGAAGAGGAATGATGATGAGAAAGAGACTGGCATAGGTCAGAGGTAGCCCTAACACCTTGACTCTCAATAAAACATCACTTTGGAGGGCCAGATACCTTGGACGTGTCTGACAGGCTGTCTCGGCGTTGGGACCACAGATAGCTATTTCAAGATTCCCATTGCTCCTCAGTGTACGCTAACGGCAAAGACAGAGTCATTGGATGTGAACAGAAATGCGAGGCTTTGTAGCAGCAGCCTCTGTGGCCTGACAACCGAAGGTCTGATTGGATGATGGATGAACCGGAACGTAGTTGCCTGGTCAAGAATCTTAAGTAGCCCCTTGCTCCAGACTCTCAGCCCATGCTTGACACCCAGAACTTAGACACATCTCAGGATCAAGAGTAAGATTCTGCCACTAGAGAAGAAGGGGAACTCAAACTGAAAATTTAGTTGAGCTTGTAAGAAAATGATCTTACTATTTTGCACGGAGTTTCAGGGTACGAGTGGCATCCATCACCAGCCTTCTCTACAGATCTGGCTCCCTCTCGCTGGCAAAGTTCTGAAATCTGGGCTTCAAGTCCTCCCAGCCCCGCCCTCTGGGTCCAAGCTCTTTGGAAAACAAGGCCAGGTCTCCCCACAGCCGTCCCCTTTGTCTCACTATGCACTGCATAGACCTCCCTGCTTCCCCAGGGAGGGCGGGGCTCCCTTGGTGCCCCTGCATAATTCGGACAATGCGCAGAGAAATTAAAAAGGTCATTAATCACCGTGGAGCCAACGGCAGCTCTCCAGGCCCTATTCTTCATGATGATTAATGACAGGCAGCTCTTCCCCACTCCCCGATTCATTTTCCTGCCACTGTTCACTCACTTTCCCTTGCGGTGTCCTCTCCGTCCCTGTCCAAGGGAACCAGGGCTTCCAGGAAACACTGAAAGGTCCTTCCTAACTGCCTTTGCTGCCACTGGCCCTGGAGGAAATAGCCACATATGCTTTCTGGGCCAGAGTAAGGCTGCCTGAATGTTCATGTCTTTCTCCTTCTATTTTACCTTTTTTTGTTGTTTGTTTAAAGAGGAGGCAGGGCCACACTTTTTCACCCAGGCTGGAGTGCAGTGGGGGGATCATGGCTCACTGCAGCCTCGACCTGGATTCAAATAATCCTCCCACCTCAGCTTCCCAAGTAGCTGGGGCTACAGGTGTGTAGCACCATGCTCTGGCTGATTTCTGATTTTTTGTAGAGAAGGGTCTCACTATGTTTCCCAGGCTGGTGTAGAACTCCTGGGCTCAAGCGATCCTCCCATATTGGCCTCCCATAGTGCTGGGATTACAGACATGTGCCATCGTGCCTGGCTGTCTCTCTCCTTCTTTTATTACTTTTATTACTCTGATAAGCATTATCGTCGTCCTTCAATACCCTTGCAGTTCCCAATCACTAGGAAGGACTGAAAGCCGATCCGAAGACTCTCACTGATCTTTGCTAATATTGATGATAGTGATTTTCCTGGTGGCGGTGATGAACATGTATCTGGTGCCAGTGCTAACTACTTTGTGAATGAAATAGATTATTTTATTTATCTACCACAATGACCCTGAACAGTACACATTATTAGCTTTATGTTACAGGTCAGAAAAATATTCAGAGAGGGAGAGTAACCTGCTCATGGTCACACAGCTAGTAAATGACAGAGGAGGAATTTAACACAGTTCCATTTGATGCCAAAGCCTGTGCTGTTCTGAAAACTTGGACAGCTGGACACTTCAGCTTTCTTTTTTTCAGGATCATAAGGAAACGGGTGTCCCCTCCCTGTCTCTCCTTTCTCCAACCTGAGGACAGGGCCGCCCTTCCCTGGTGGGACGAGCCAAGTTCAGCTCAGGCTTGAACAGCCCTTTCGTTTGCCAGTTAGCATCCCACACAGCTCACTGCTGCTTCAAGGAAGCAGATCCTCCTGCTCACTGATGCCTTTCACCCAGAGTCTCGCTCTGACCAGCCCCCAATTAGGAGGTGCTGGATTTTCCTGGTGATAACTATATGCTGGGGGATTAGAATAAATTTATGAGGAGGGAGCAGATCCTAAAAACTTGAAGTATGCTAAAGTCCTTTCCTGAGGCTGGCAGGAATGGAGGACCATTACCCAGTCTCCTACCGCAGTGTAGAGAGAAGGCGAGGAAGACCAATGTGGGACCGTGGCTCTGTTACTGACCACTGGATGGCCTTGGGCAAGACAGTCACCTCGAAGTCAGTTTCCTTAGTAAAATGAGTGAGAATAGGTTCTCAAAGTTGAAAGGTGGAGCTAAGAATCTGTCATGGAGGCAAAACTGGCACAAAAGGAAGATTCTGGGAGGAGAGAATTCAGAGGAAAGGAGCAACGTGTTGGTTTTCCTGGTCTTCTTTAGGATGCTATTGGCAGGACGGACAAGGTCTATGTGTCACTTGGATGGCTCAGGAGCCCCAGCAGGTGACTGTGTAACAACATGAGATGGAAGTATAATAAGAATCATACAATATTAGTGAGAGCCATGAGCGTATTAGGTAACATTTATGAAGCTAAAAATTATGTCCCAGTATTTTTTTTTTTTTTTGAGATGGATTCTCTCTCTGTCACCAAGCTGGAGTGCAGTGGCATGTTCTCTGCTCACTGCAACCCCCGCCTCCCCGGTTGAGGCGATTCTCCTGCCTCAGCCTCCTGAGTAGCTGGGACTACAGACACGCACCACCATGCCCAGCTCATTTTTGTACTGTTAATAGAGACAGGGTTTCACCACGTTGGCCAGGCTGGTCTTGAATTCCTGACCTCATGATCCGCTCACCTCGGCCTCCCAAAGTGCCAGGATTACAGGCATAGGCCACCACGCCCGGCACTATGGGCCAGTCTTTACCATCACCCTATGAAATTGCAACCATTGGCATCCTCATATCATCGATAAGAATACTGGTTTGCAGAAGACTTGGGACAGCTACCCCAGACCACACGAGAAGTGACTGGCCAAGCTGGATCTTAGCCCCAGGTCCTTTCAACTCCAGAGCCACAGCCAGTCACAGTCCTCAGCTGGGACTCCTGATAGTGCCTGGATCCAGTACCTGGTGGCCTAGGAGTCCTGGTTGCTTGTGTGCCTCGGGGCTTTCTCCATATCCATAGCCTGCTGCCTTAGTTTACCTGCTTAGAACACTTGTTCACCTGAGCACCCAGAACCAAAAAGCTACATAATTTTGTGGGACATAGTGACAAGTGAAAAAGCAAGACTCCTTGTTTAAAAATTACTAAAAAGTTTAAGATAATGACAACACAGTATTCAACCAAGCTTGAACCTTATTCATTTATTTAGAGATGGAGTCTCGCTCTGTCGCCCAGGCCTGGAGTGCAGTGTCGCGATCTCGGTTCACTGCAACCTCTGCCTCCTGGGTTCAAGCAATTCTCATGCCTCAGCCTCCCAAGTAGCTGGGATTACAGGCCCCCGCCCCCACGCCCAGCTAATTTTTGTATTTTTCGTAGAGATGGGGTTTTACCACATTGGCCAGGCTGGTCTCGAACTCCTGACCTTAAGTGATCCTCCTTCCCTGGCCTCCCAAAGTGTGGGAATTACAGGCGTGAGCCACCACACCCGGCCCAAGCTTGAACTTCCTGAGCATAAGGCCCCAGCTGCATGCCCATGAACACTGAAATACTTCCCTAGATCCAGGATCTTTTCTGGCCTACACCTCTCCGCCCTGCCCCAGCTAAGATTTTTCTCCCACAAGCAGGATTTTCTCCCCCGAACTCTCAGTTACTTCCTGGGTTTTGCTGAGAATGGTTGGGTATCTCCCCCACTTCATGGTCCCCACACCTCTGACCCGGTCTCATTGCCACTACCTGACCTTGGTGTTTGCCAGATGCAGAAACAAAGGCTGCCAAGTGTCTGTTCTCCATGGGCCAATGGAATAAATTACTCTTTCTTCATGCCTGTGACTTTCCCTGGGGCTTGGGGCTAAAGAGACTTGGCCTTGTCTGGAGGAAGACTTGACCACCCATTCCTAACTCACCAGGAAGAAATGTTCCGGAATACGAGCAAGTGCCAAAGGCCTCTTCTAATTAGCTGGCTGGTGGCTAACGAGGGATTTCACTGGGCAGCGCCTTCCGGAGGTAGGTGTATAATTACCATGGAAACCTTCACACCACACTGGCTGCCTCCTCCAGCCCCCTTCCCGGGGGAACACACACTGCTCTGCAGAAGCGGCATCTGGGCTATCAACATTGTTTGTGAGGGAAATAAATGGCCAATTAGAAACAAGGCAGGTTGAATCCTTGTTGGAGTAAAGTTTTACCCACATTCATCCTGGGGTTTAATTGATGCTGTTGTCCGTGCTCGAGAGGAAATCATTGGAAGGTGATGAATTCAGTTTGGATGGATCCCCTCTTGCTAAGCTCAAGGACAGGGAAAAATGCCTAATGAGGAGCCAGACTTTTCTGCCTTTTAGAGGCAGCTGCTGAGCTAGTCAGATGCAAATACTTTTGTTTTCTTCATTTTTATACACAAATATGTATTTATTCTATTCAACCCTGGATACCCCATGATCAATCCATAAGTTGGGTCCAAATATTTAGTCTTATAAAATGCAGAGTCACCTCTTTGTGAAGGTTACTAAATGAGAGCAGAGCCTGGGTAAAGTTTGAGAGCTGTGTGAGTCAGGCTGGGCTACACTTTGCTGCAGTAACAAACAGACCCTATAATTTCAGCTGGCTGAAGACAATGAAGGTCATTAAATATATCAAATGGAGTCTATTGTGACCAGGACACTGGGTTTTTATTTTTTGTTTGTGCTTTGGAGACAGGATGTCTCTCGGTGGTGCAGGCTGCAAAGTGCAGTGATGTGATCAGAGTTCACTGCAGCCTCAACCTCCTGGGCTCAATTCGCCCTCCCATCTTAGCCTCCCAAGTAACTGGGACCACAGAACCATGCCACTATGCCTAGCTATGTTTTTTCTATTTTTTGTAGAGATGGGGCTTTGCCATGCTGCCTAGACTGCTCTTGAACTCCTGGGCTCAAGTGATCCAATCACCTTGGCCTCCCAAAGTGGTGGGATAAGGCTGTTTCATATCATGTGACCCTGCTACCTGAAACATAGGGCCTTCAAATTGCAACAGGATGGGAAGAGAAGGCTGAAGGGAGTACCACATTGGTATCTGATGACCACAGGCCAGACGGGACATATATAGTTTCTATTCACAGTGCAATGGTCCTATGGACCCCAACCTAAACATACATAAAACTGGGAAATATACAGAGAGTATGGAATTCTGGTAGCATCCTCTGTGCCTGCCAGAGGAGTAAATCCTCTTATATCAGCATGGTTCTCTGATCATAAGTCCTCACTAAGTGCCAGAGGGGGATGCATGAGAGGTGTTCAAGGAGACAGACAAATAAGCCCACACACGAATCAATGAGAAAAGACCAGATTACAATAAATATTGCAAATACATAGAACAGATTGATAGTGTCTGGGGAACTCTGAATTAGATTTAGTACTCAGAGAGGCCACTCTGGAAGGAATGTGGCATTTCAGCTGAGACCTGAATGCCAGGAAAAATCCAGCCACCTAGGGAACTGGGGGAAAAGGAAGCCTGGAAAGTGCAGTGATGTGATCGTAGTTCACTGCAGCCTCAACCTCCTGGGCTCAATTCATCCTCCCATCTCAGCCTCCCAAGTAGCTGGGACTACAGGTCCCAAATAGCTAGGCACAGTGGCATGAGCCTGACATCAGTGTGATTGAAGTGAGGTCCTATGACCATGCGCATGCATGTATTATGAAATACAATACAATTTGTACTGCGGATCATGATAAAATGTTTGAGAACTACCATCAGAATTATGTTTTTGGGGAGGCTGAGGCGGGCCGACCACTTGAGGTCAGGGATTCGAGACCAGCCTGGGAAACATGGCGAAACCCTGTCTCTACAAAAAATACAAAAATTAGCCAGATATAGTGGTGGGTGCCTGTAATCCCACCTACTCAGGAGGCTGAGGCAAGAGTATCGCTTGAACCTGGGAGGCAGAAGTTGCAGTGAGCCAAGATCGCACCACTGCACTCCAGCCTAGGTGACAGAACAAGACTCTGTCTCAAAAACAACCACAAAAAAAGTGGCTCTTAGCTCTTCAGACCCCAAAGCTTAGGCTCAGTTTACTACATTGTAAGCAGTGGTGTAAGCGGTGTTTGAGATGATCATGCTGTTTAATAATAATGGCCTGGGGTTTGTTTGTTTCTGCTTTTGCCTGGACATCATTACTCAGGTAGACATGTAGAAAGAGTCCTAACAACAGAGGCTCTCCATTCTTCAGGCTGTCCCTGATGGCAGTGCGGAACCACGAGCTTTCATTCCCTTCTCATCAAGATGGGTGATGTCAGCAAAACTTCTTGCTTAGAAACATTGTTTTGAACTTGGCAACCTGTAAGCTGCGTTGCCATGGTTACCGGAGGGCCCTGGGGAATGATGAACACAAAGGATGAGCTAGAAACACAACCAGGCCCTTCCCCTTCAGCCTCAACGTGAGCTGGTGACAGTTTCTGACAGACCTTCATGTGCCCAGGGAACCCCACACCGCCATTCCCATGCACAGCCAGGCTGACAAAACACCCCCGTGTTTGCAGCATAACTACTGATATTTATTGGGCAGTGGGGTAAAGCACTTTATGTGAATTATCTTATTTAATCTTACCCAAACCCTGCATGATGTATATACTACTATAATTTCCATTTTCTTCTGAAGACACAGGGACACATAGAAGCTAAAAAACTCGCTCCAATGTCCCACACCTAGCAAGTGGCGGTCTGGCTTCGGAGTCAGTGCTTCCAAACAGCCCATCCTGTCTAGAGCCACGATCTTCATGGCAAGTCACAGAAAACAGAATCTCCAGGTATCTGCGGGTACCCAGCTCCTCAAGATTCCCAGAAGGGAATATGGGTTCCTGGAAAGGCCATAAAAAGCTTTAGGCAAGATAGATATGGGGCATCAGCAGGGATGCCTTAAAACAACTGTCTGGTGAAATGAGCAGAGTGAACAAAAGGAAATCCAAATTTAAACATCTCTAGGCATTCAAGCAATCAGGGCTTGAGGTCACTGTGGGAAGCGTGGCAGAGAATGGAGGACGGCGGACAGTGGTAAATGTCATTGTTTGCTTATAGATTTCTCCTGTTTCTTTTTTAGTATTAAGGTGTCCTCAGCCAGACCCTAATCATGATGCCGACAGGGACCAGGTTGGGAACAAATGTCTAACATTCGCTGGGGTAAAATAAGGTGGGGTAAAAGTCTGAAGTCAGATGGAATAGAGGCCGAGTTGGGGGATGGAGGGTGGGGAAGGGGGCGTGGAGCTTTTCTCACACAGACCCCTCTTCCCCCAGAGGCCCCCCAGATTTGCCAAATCTAGTTAATTCAGAAGCTGGGGATCTGGGTACTTTTTTAAAAATCTCTTGATTTTAATTTGACTTTATATTTTTGGTCTTTCCTTTTTTGTTGTTTTGTTTGTTTTTTTGTTTGCTTTTTGGAGACAAAGTCTCACTCCATTGCCCAGGCAGGAGTGCAGCAGCATGATCTCGGCTCACTGCAACTTCCACCTCCCAGGTTCAAGCAGTTCTCTGCCTCAGCCTCCTGAGTAGCGGGGGTTACAGGTGCACACCACCACACCTGGCTAACTTTTGTATTTTTAGTAGAGATGGGGTTTCACCTTCTTGGCCAGGCTTGTCTTGAACTCCTGACCTAGTGATCCACTTGTCTTGGCCTCCCAAAGTGCTAGGGTTACAGGCTTGAGCCACCACGCTCAGGTGGTCTGTTTTTTAAAGTTTTGTTTTACTTTTATTGGCAAATAATAGTTGTATATATTTATGGGGCATGATGTGATGTTTTGATCCACATACACATTGTGGAATGATCCAATCAGTCTAGCATACCCATCACCTCCAATACTTAGCATTTCTTTGGTAAGAATATTTAAAATCCTCTCTTTTAGCTCTTTTAAAATATATAATACATCATTATTAACTATTAACTATAGTCACCTTGTTGTACAATAAATCAGGAGAACTTACTCCTCCTAAATTTCCTTTCGAAATGTTAGCAATCTTTCAACAAAAATGTAAGCTCTATGCAGGCAAAATAAAACAATTCTATGGGTTAGACTTCAGCTCTGGGCCATCAGTCAGAGATCTCTGCTCTGGGTATTTATGTTTTAACATTCCATTGGATTAACATGACCAGAGGGTCTTCTGTGAGTCAGCACCACATTGGGCACAAGCCTTACGGTGGTGACCCTTTTTAAGTAACTCAGATTCTAGTATGATATTTTTCAAACTGTGGAACATGAGTGATTAGCACACCTTAAAATCAAAAATAATATAAAATAAAATGGGATATTATGGAAAAGATCGAAACATCTTGCATATAATAAAGGGAGTGAGGATTTGCAGAGCATTTGTTAGTATTTTATGTACTATGAACAAAACAGTTGGAGATTTGGCTTAAGATACATTATTGACTGGAATAAAAAAGAGCATCGAAATGTCTAGTGATCCACCTGCCTTGGCCTCCCAAAGTGCTGGGATTACAGGCTTCAGCCACCACGCCCAGGTGGTCTATTTTTTAAAGTTTTGTTTAATGTGGAATGTGAGTGGAATTAGATTTTATCATCTACTACAGAGTGGTTAGGTTCCTAAGCTCTGCCACTTACTAGCTGTGTGACCTTGGGAAAGGTGCTTAACCTCTCTGTGCCTCCATTGCCTTCTCTATAAAATAGGGTGGGAGGATTACATGACTGAATACATAAAAGACACTTAGTGTCTAATATATGAGAAGTTCTGAATAGATGTCATTATGATCGGTGCTGTTGCTTTTTATGAAGTCCTGCATTCAAAGGTATTCCTTGATGAGATGCTTGAGACAGATCAGTTTCCTCACTTCTTATGAGTAATAAAATCTTCTAAGTTACAATGATCAGGACTGATCTTTTTTTTTGTTTTTTTTTTTTTTTTTTTTTTTTTGAGGCAGAGTTTTGTTCTGTTGCTCAGGATGGAGTGCAGTGGCACAATCTCAGCTCACTGCAATTTATGCCTCCTGGATTCAAGAAATTCTCCTGCCTCAACCTCCTGAGTAGCTGGAACTACAGTTGTGCACCACCACACCCAGCTAATTTTTGTATTTTTAATAGAGACGAGGTTTCACCATGTTGGCCAGGCTGGTCTTGAACTCCTGACCTCAAGTGATCCACCCACCTCGGCCTCTTTAAGCGCTGGGATTATAGGTAGGAGCCACTGAATCTGGCCTGGATTTATCTTTTATAATCTACGTTGCCTGGAATTGTCAGGAGTGGGGCCCAGAAAAGGGTCTTTAATGAAGTAGAATTCCTGTGGTTTTCTGCTATGACTGTAAAGCCTCCTCAGGCCCTACCTGAACTTGAGGTCATCCCTCCTCTGGGATTGCTGTTGGATGACAGGGATTTCCAGACCCTGGCATCCAGGCTAAGCCGAGGCTTTCTAGGCACCTTAACAGCCCAGCAGGCCTTCCTCCAGGTACACGGACACATACAGTCCCTCAAGAGTCTCCCAAGCTTCCGGTGAGGAAGTACCATTGTGCCTGTTTATAGATGATGATTCGGTGTGACATGCTGAAGGCCTTCGAATCGGGAGAGTGGCACGACGCAAGCAAAGCCATGGAGATGTCAGGCGTGTGCCTGGGGCCCAGGAATGTGGTCCTGAGAGGAGGCTGCCTGGATCCCCAGTGGGGCCACAACTATAGTGTGGGGCCATGTTCTGAGTTGCGTGATCTTCTGGGCAATGCAGAGCCCTTGAGACGTTTTCGCCTGTGTTTCTACCGCATCCTAATTCTTTTACTCAGGGTAATTCCAAAATGGGCAAAACAGTAACTCCTTGTTTGATTAACTCTGATTTCTCTGTATTTGATTAACCAGGCTCCACATTCCCCAATGATAAGAGAGTTTACTGAGTTACTTTTGGAAATTCAAATTCTGTTCTCTATTTAGCTGGAAGGATCCACGGGGAGATGGTTTTACATAACGTTGTCATGAAACCACTTGGTTATCTTAATTTTCTCACTTCCTCAACTGAATTTAAAGAAACAACAAACAAAAAAACAGTTTAGAGCCTAGAAGCTGGAAATAGCAAGAAGTCGTATTAATGATGGCTTCAAAGACAGCCTTTGCTTTTTGAGTGTTAAGTATGTGTCTGGCCAAACGCTTTGCCTGCATCGTCTCTTCTGTCTTCACAATGACCCTGGAGGGATTTGTTGTTATTTCTGTTTTACAGATGAAGAAACACTTTTACAGAGGCAAAGTGATTGACCAAAGGCCACAGAGTTAGTCTGCAGGGAAGTTGGGATTTGGACACCAACCACTCGGTTTCCTGGGCTGTTGCTGCCTGGAGAAGATGCTCCTGGCTTGCATTTGGGATACTCCAGCTCTTGTAACATTGGACACATTCCTTCTTTTTTTTTTTTCAAGGTGATAAGAAAGATCGTCAGTCCCATCTTCTCTTCAGCTGTCACCTTCTGGTTGAAATACATCAGATGAGCCAGGTGCAGTGGCTCATGCTTGTAATCCCAGCACTTTGGGAGGCCGAGGTGGGTGGATCACGAGATCAGGAGATTGAGACCATCCTGGCCAACATGGTGAAACCTCATCTCTACTAAAAATACAAAAATTAGCTGGACATGGTGGTGGGTGCCTGTAATCCCAGCTATTCAGGATACTGAGACAGGATAATCGCTTGAACCTGGGAGGCGGAGGTTGCAGTGAGCCGAGATCGTGCCATTGCACTCCATCCTGGGTGACAGAGTAAGACTCTGTCTGTCTGTCTCTCTCTCTCTCTCATACACACACACACACACACACACACACACACACACACACACATCACTTGTGTGTGAAAAATTATCCCTTTCTTGCTTTCCAGCCAAGATGTCACCCCCATCTCCAGTAATAAGCACACAACATGTGACCAGGTCTTACTATTCAGAGATCACATCACCTATTCTCTGGGACACTGATTGGTTCAGAGATGCACACTTAAACCAAACCAAGGAAGTTCAGATCTGGAATATTCTTTCCCCCAGGTTGGCTTCACTGATAGCCAGCCTGGAACTGTTGATGGCTGCCTAACTGTTGATGGCTGCCTCTGTCACCAGTTGGGGAGCACTTGCTGCTGAATGAAGCCAACACTGAGAAATGCAGAGTTCAGAGATGGAGGGAGTGGTGCCCTGAAGAAATCATTGAAGCATCTGAATCTAGTTCAGCTCATCTAGAGCTAACCTAGTCTACTCTAGCCTACAGCCAGCTTTACGACAGGAAGTTCCAATTACATGAGCCTTTATTTCTTTTTTTTTTTTTTTCTGTGCTTAAACCAGTGTGAGCTGTGTTTCTGGCACTTGGGTCAAAAGGATAATTCATGATCTCAAAACTTTTAGTGATCTCCCATGCAATGGACTAAATGTTTGTGTACCCCCAACCCCGAATTCATATGTTGAAATCCTGATCCCCAAGGTGATGGCATTGGGAGGTGGGGCCTTTGGGAGATGGTTAGGTCATGAGGGTGGAGCCTCATGAATGGGATTAGTGTCTTTCTAAAAGGGATTCAAGAGAGCCCTCTCACCTTCTTTCTACCACGTGATGACACAGTGAGAAGCACCTCATCTACAACCTCAAAGAGGACCCTCCCCAGAACTTGACCTTGAGGGCATCTGACCTGGGACTTCCAGCCTCCCGAAGTGTGAGAAATAGATTTCTGTTATTTATAAGCCACCCAGCCAATGGTACCCTATTACAGCAGCCTGGACTGACCAAGGCATCCATAACCCACATTTCCAAATTTCCTGTCCGGCTGTTCTTTGCTCTACTCCAGGCACCATGGACCTTAGTTTTTTTGTGTAGTTAACAGCTTGCCATTTCCTCAGCACCCTGTGCCCTTTCACATTTCCTGTCCTGTCCAATTTATCCTCACACCATCGACAAGGCTGATCTCTGTTTAACTCATCCCTCAATATGACATATATTGCGTGGTCGTCTCTGGCTTCTCTTTAATAAAAACAGGTAATAGGTGAGTTTTATTGAGCATATGCTACATGTCAGCTAATGTTCTAACAGTTTCGCCTGCATTAACTTATTTAATTGGCATGACGGCCCTGTATCTGGGGCGGGACACTAAGGCACCAAAGGGCTGAGCGATTTCCTGGAGTCAAACACTTGAATTCTCGGTGTGAGGCTGCATGGTGCACGTGTCCAGAATCAACTTCCTCCTCCCCTTGTCCCTGCTCTCTGTGGCATAAAGGGTTAAGAGAATTTGCAACTCTTTTCACAGAGCGGCAGAGGCCACAGAGCATGCCATGATAATTGGGCTTGTTTTGTGGGGATGAAACGCCTGTCTTGGTGTCAGGGCACCATGTAAAAATGCGTTTTTATTCTGCATAAATTAGTCTGTGTGCTCACCCTGTGCTGGGGGTGGCCTGGCGGCTGACCGGGGCTTGGCATTAACGCTGCCACGGAGATCACTCATTAGTATAAGCAGGGCCTGTCTGTATTTTCTTTTGTCTCTTTTCCCAGAGCAGAGAAGAACAGATTCTAATTGGGAGGCAGATTGCAGAGCAAATGTGTATGGGCTTTTTTTTTTTTCCCCCAAATACTTCTCTTTAACCCTGTCTACACTAGCAGAAGAATCATCAAAGGCAGATGGAGATTTGTTGCACCTGAAAGCCAGGGACTTAGAAAGATGTATTCATCAACTGGGAAAACTTAATCCAGAGAATCTTAATAATAGAGAGCTACTGAATCATAGATGCTCAAAATTACGGGATCATACAATTTTCCCTTCCTAGAATCCTGGAAATAAAGATATAATGAGATTCTAAGACCACAACTGCCCTCTGCATTGTCTGCATTTCAGCTTGTTTGAACTTTCCTCCTTTCCTCAGTTGACCTCTGCCTCCCTCCCCCAGACAATCCCTACTCCCATTGTCTGGCTAATTCATATCCTCATTCCTGTCTCAGCTGAAACATCGCTGCTCATGTACTACCTTCACTCCACCTAGACTAAACTGGCCCCCTAGGAGATGAAAGCGGAACCCCCTGACTGCCCTCATCATTCTCCTCTCCACCTAACACCCTTCCTTCCTTTTTCCCTCTCCTCTCCCCACTCCTTCCCTCCTCCTCCTCCTCCTTCCCTCCTCCCCCCTTCCCTCCCCTTTCTCTTCCCTTCCCTCCCCCTTCTCTTCGTTTCTCGCCCCTCTCCTTTCCCTTCCCTTCCCCTCCCCTCCCCTCCCTTCCCCTCCCCTGGTCTCCCCTCCCCTCCCTTCCCTTCCCTCTCCCACTTCCTTTCCCTCCCCCACTTCCCTTCCCTTCCCTCCTCACTTCCCTCCCCTCTCCTCCCCTCCCCTCCTGTCCCCTCCC
>NW_022436991.1:13014444-13020416 GCF_009761245.1 Sapajus apella | reverse complement strand
CTGCCTCCCCCCCCCCATCGTCCGTCCTCTTCTGCATCCCCTAACCCCCCTCCCCCCCCCCTCCCCCCTCCCCTCCCCTTCCCTCCTTTCCCTTCCCTCCCACTTCCCTTCCCTTTTGTGTAGGTGCACTCTATTGATGATTCAATATTTTATAATGTGGAAGAATTCACATTAAGATCTAGCAATACTGGGTCCTCAATTTCTTATGAGAACAAGTGGTTTATGATAGCTTATGATGGCTTCCCCCTTTGCATGGGGTTCACCTGGCCCAGCTGGCCCCACTTCTGACTTCTCTAGCTCACCTGACTGGGCTCCCTTAGCTAACCCCTGTAGGCATTTAAGATTTTTAAATTCTCGTCAATTTCTTTTTCAGAGGTGGCCTTTCTTTTTTTTTTTCTTTATTAGAGATGATATATCACTATATTTCCCAGACTGGTCTTGTACTCCTGAGCTCAAGTGATCCTCCTGCCTCTGCCTCCCAAACTGCTGAGATTGTAGGCATGAGCCACCGGCCAACTCTTCTAATAGCTACATTGTTTCCTACAGGAAGGGAGCGTGGTAGAGCAGAGCAAAGGAAATAGACAGCAGCTGGAATCCGGTGCTAACTAGAGCCTACATAATATTGTGCTTAAGAATATGGACTCCATAGCCAGACAGCTGGGTTCAGGTGGATATCAGAGTGACCTTGGGCATGTAACCCCACCTCCCTGGGTTTCTTCATCTGTTCACAGAACACAATAGTGATCCCCACGTCACAGTGTTATTGTGAGGAACGAATGAGTTGTAAAGCACCAGAAGAGTTAATCCTAGCCCAACTGGAAACATATTCTAAGGTATGATACATACCTTAGAAACTCAGTTATCTCATCTGCAAAATGGGAGTAACAATGCCAGCTTCCCAGGCTCGTTGTGTGGGCTTCACAGGGTAGATGCCAAATAAATATATCCTCTTCCTCCAAAACAGTACCATTGATCCCATTTGGCTTTGGTTTTTCACATTCACAGAACAGAAATTCAGACATCACTTTGCCTTGGGCGTGATAGCCCCAAGATTACCCTCCCACCCTCACATCTTCCCAGTGCCAAGGCCCCAGGTTAGAGCTTATCAGCTTAGGTCTATCTGTTCCTCTGGCATTATCTCCCTAAATATTCATGGCTGTACATTCCCTTTATTGTCACACTTAGTTTATGTTTGAAAAGTCCAGTTGAGGCCAGACTTTTTTTTCCCATCTTTCTTCATAGTTCATTTTTATAAGAAAAAACTTAAAATGTCCATTTCTCTAGGGTTTCTACTTCAGGTGTTATTCCTCATGCTGTTCAGCATTTCGACACATCAGATCTGTTTTCAGGAGCAATCATGCCTCACAGAATGGCATCCTAGTCATTCATTCATTCATTTAGAAAACATATCTTAAGTGCTGTATTGGTTATCATGAGCTGAAAACAGATCTTTAGCACCTTTCTTTAATCTATACAATACTTTGGCTGCATTAATAATTACAACACTGATTATCCATTAAGGATGTGCTCTGTGCTACATGTGGCAAAAAGCATTTTATATGCAGCCATGAATTGTTCCAACAATCTAGCAACGTAGATACCATCATTCCCTTTTACAGGTGAAGAAACTGAGGCTAGTGCGAGATTCCTCAACCAGGAAATGAGGACTCATGTTTCTGTGGGCTAAATACAAGATTCTTGCTGTTTCCACTCCATCTTTTCATCTTAATCAGCAAGGACTTTGCTACAGAGGGCAGAGGACCAAGATTCCCACCTTCAAGCCACCAGGGACCTTATTGGGCCTAGGATTATGAAACCTACCCAATTGTTCCACAGAACTGCTTTTCATGGTTTCTCTCTCTCTCTCTCTCTCTCTCTCTCTTTTTCCTTTGAGACAGAGTCTCATTCTGTCACCCAGGCAAGAATGTAGTGGTGTGATCTTGGCTCACTGCAGCCTCTGCCTCCCAGGTTCAAGCAATTCTCCCACCTCAGCCTCTCGAGTAGCTGGATTTAGAGGTGTGGCCACCACACTGGCTAATCTTTGCATTTTTGGTAGAGATGGGGTTTCACCACATTGGCCAGGCTGGTCTCCAACTCCTGACCTCAGTTAACGTGCCTGCCTCAGCCACCCAAAGTTCTGGGATTACAGGTGTGAGCCACCATGCCTAGCCTTTTGGTTTCTTATGAAGGAATATGGAAAGTGACCCTCCCAGTCTTGGAATTTTAGAAAGTTACATTTGTCTTATCTGAGTTCCTTTCTCAGGGATCCGAATATCAGACCTCCCAGGTAGTATCAAGGAACTGAAACTCAGAAGACCATTTCATCTTCACAATGAGGCACCAGACCCCTTACCCATCGTGATTGTCTAAGTGACCACCTGTTCCTGTTGACCAGTTTGTCTTCCTTAACCTTCCCTCATGTCTGTTTTCCCACACACGGTTGCATTTCTTCCCTGCTATGTGAATGCCTAGTTTTAGTGGGTCAGGGAGATGGATTTGAGACTCATCTCCCATCTCCTTGACTGCAGTACCTTCCTCTCTGGGGCAGTATTTGTTGTTTCAGTGCAGTGAGCAGCAGGACCTAGACAAAACCCCTGGTGTTTTGATAACAATTAGGGCTTCTGATATATTTTTTAATTAAAAAACATTTTATTATGATATGATTCACATATTATATAATTCACCTACTTAAAGTGAATGATTCAATGTTTATTAGTATATTCACAGGTTTGTGTAACCATCATGACAATCCAAATTTAGAGCATTTACATCTCCCTTAAATGATACCCCATGTCCGTTAGCAATCAATCCCCACATCACTCCTACCCACCTTTCCTCTAGCCCTAAGCAACCATTAATATGGTTTATGTGTCTCTAAATCTGCCTATTCTGGACATTCATATAAATGGAATCATACACAATATTGGTGTTTTATGATTGGCTTCCTTCACTTAGCATATCACTTCCAAGGGTCACCAATGTTATAACATGCATTAACCTTTCATTTCATTTAACCATTCATTAGTTGATGAACATTTTGTTTCTTTCCATCTTTTGACTATTAGGAATAATTTGTGTCTTTCTAAGAATTTGTCCATTTCACCTAAGTTATCTATTTTTTGATATAGTATGTGTTCACAGTATTTCCTTATGATCTTTCCTGACTGAGTAGTGATAGACCCTCTTTTATTCCTGATGTTAGTTATTTGAGTCTTCACATTTATTTTCTAGGTTAGTCTATCTAAAAATGTTTTATAATACCACAAATACTCTCATCATTAAAGATTTTATGCACATAACAAAATGTCACATGTACCCCATAAATAAGTATACAAGTATTGTGTACCAATAAAAAAATTAAACTTGGGTCAATTTGTTCATCTTTTCAGAGAACAAAGTTTTCGTTTTATTTATATTCTCCATTGTTTTTCTACTCTAGTTTACTTACACTCCAATCTTTATTATTTTCTTCCTTCTGCTTACCTTTTAGTCTTTTCTTTTTCTAGCTTCTTATGGTAAGAGGTCAGGTTAGATTTTAGTGTTTTAGCCATTTTTAATACAGGTGTTTACAACTATAAATTTCCTCAGATCACTGTGTTAGCTGTATCCCAAGAGCTTTAGGATGTTGTACTTTTGATTTCATTCATCTCAAAATATGTTCTAATGTCCCTGTGGTTTCTTATTTGATCCATTTATTGCTTAGGAGTATATTTTTAAATTTCCACATATTTATTATTTTTTAAAATTTCCTTGTTATTGATTTCTAATTTCACTTATTGTGTTTGAGAAAAATACTTTGTATGATTTCAATCTTTTTAAATTTATTAAGGCTTTCTTTTTATGACCTTTTATGTTGTCTCTCTCAGATAATATTTTCTGTGATGTTGAGGAGAATGTGCTGTTGCTGTTGGTGGCTGGGAGTATTCTATTTAGATGTAGGTCTATTAAATCTAATTATATTTGTCAGGTTTAGTTGGCTTACAGTTTCACTCAGATTGTATATGTCCTTGTTGATCTTTTGCCTAGCTGTTCTTTTAAAATATATATATATATATTTTTAAATTCATCATTTTTAATGTTTTAAATTAATGCATATTTGATGTATATATTTTCAGAGTACATGTGATGATTTGCTACATTCATATAATCAAATCAGGGTAACTGGGATATCCACCTCTTCTTAAAATTTTTTTTTTTTCATACTGCAGGTATTTGAATTATCTGTTAAGGAAAGTGGGCTACTGAAGCCTCTAACTTTTATTTTTGAATTGTTCGTTTCTTCCTCTAATTATGTCAGTTTTTGCTTCATGTGTTTTGGGGCTTTCATTAAGGTGCATATATGTTTGTAAACGTGCTATCTTCTTGGAAGACTGATTTTTTTTTTTTTTTTTTTTAGTATTATTAAATATCCTTCTGTATCTAGTAACAATTCTTGTCTTGAAGTCTTTTTCGTACAGCACTGGTCTAGCTGTACAAAGAACGCCATTCTTTGGTGGTTACCACTTGCATGGCGTATCTTTTCCATTATTTTACCTTTCATCTCTTTGTGTTTTCGAATTTAAGATGAGTCTCTAGTAAGCCACATACAGCTGACCTGGGATGACATTCTTTGGCTTTTGATTATATTGTGTAAGATATTTACATGTTATTATTGATATAGTTGGATTTATATCTGTCATTTTGTTGTTTACTTTGTCTCTCTCTTTTTTTTCCACTTGTTTCTCTATTTCTTCTTCATTGCCCCATCTATTTGACCCAGCACACTCAGCCCCTTGCAGGAGGGAGCATACGAGTGAGTGAGTGGGAAACCTGTGGCCAGACCACGTGTGTCACCTTGAGGGAGACATGGCAGCACCCAGGTCAGGGTACCTGTAACCCCAAAGCCCCAGAAGGGGTGTTACAGTGTTCTTTCAATTCTGCCATCCACAGCCCAATGGATGGTGGTGTGTTAGCAGCTCAGTTGGTCTTTTGCCTTATGATGTGGGGCAGCTACCCTCTGCCTGCAAGGCCCAAGAGCGAGTGTGACAATGTTTTCTGGGTACCCACACTCCGTGGATCTTAAGCTTTTGTCCAGTGTCCAGGAAGAATGAGGTCATGTAATGATTGAAGAATAGTGATGGCAGATAATTTCACCGAGTCTTGAAAACAGCTCTCAGCAGAGAGGGGAGCTGGAGAGGGAAATTGGTGAGGAAATGGGATGGGCAGGTTGTCTTCCCTGAAGTCAGGTTCTCTTCCTGAAATCAGACCATCTCTCCCTCCACCAGCTGACTCTAGGGCCTTTATAGGCATAGGTTGGGGAGTGCATGCTGATTGGTTTGTGAGTATGCTAAAGGTTAAAGCAAAGACACCACTGAAAGGTGGACGTGACAGTATAGAAAACTGACCAGGAAAGAGTGGGTATATTTAAAACTGGTGAAGGCTGGGCATCAGTCAGAGGAAAGCACACCAAACAGGAGGACAAGCTCTCAATTCAGTCCAAGGATTTAACTTGTAGTTGGGCTTTCAGGCTTTAAACTGTCTTCTGCTTGGAGGTGGGGTTTCACCAGCGACCTGCCCCTATTTGTCAAGGCATTTGGCTGCCCCCTGCTGCTATCGCTATTACATATTTTACACCTCTGTATGTTACAAATCCAATAATGTATAATTATGATTATTTTATATCATCTGCCTTTTAAAGGAACTGAGAGAAGAAAAAAGAGCAGCCATATACTTATAGATTGTTATATTAGTCTTTTTATTTGCAGTTTCTGGTTCTCTTTACTTCTCTTGTAGTTTTGTGGTACCATCTGGTATGATTTCCTTATCTCGATACATCTTATTTCTACCTGCCTCCTTTGTGCTATTATTACAAAATATATTATCTTTCTGTATGTTTCAGCATAGCTATACATTAATTATATATACAGAAAATACATATATATAATGCATTTCTGCACATACACACACACACACACACACACACACACACACAC
>NW_022436991.1:12891521-13014434 GCF_009761245.1 Sapajus apella | reverse complement strand
TATATATATATATACACATACAATCTATATACAGCTCTATATAAAATCTCTCTCTATAATCTATATAATATGTCTAATCTTACACAATACTATTTAAATCAGTCAAAAGAAGAAAGAATAAAAATACAGCTGCAGCCCCATGGTTCATGCCTGTAATCCCAGCACTTTGGGAGGCCGAGGAAGGCAGATCACGAGGTCAAGAGATCGAGACCAACATGGTGAAACCCTGTCTCTACTAAAAACGCAAAAATTAGCTGGGCATGGTGGCATGCACCTGTAGTCCCAGCTACTCAGGAGACTGAGGCAAGAAAATCGCTTGAACCTGTGAGGTGGAGGTTGCAGTGAGCCGAGATTGCAGCACTGCACTCTAGCATTGCAACAGATTGAGACTCTATCTCAAAAAAGAAAAGAAAGCATTTTTTTTGTAATTATCTACATAATGACCTTATGTGCATTATTTGTCTTATTATGTGGATTTAAGATACTCTCTGCTCTCAACCTGAAGGACTTCAGTATTTCTTGTAAGGCAGATGTGCTAGCAACAAATTCTTCGTTTTTGTTTATCCAAAAATATTGTTATTTCACCTTCATTTTTGAAAGATAGTTTTACGGGACATAGGAATCTTGGTTGATGCGTGCGTGCGTGTGTGTGTGTGTGTGTACATGTGTGTTTAATTTTCAGCACTTTAAATATGTTGTCCCACTGCTTTCTTGTCTTTAGTGTTCAGATAAGAAGTCAGCTGCTAATCTTATTGTGGTTCCTTTGTACATGTTGAGTTATTTTCCTCTTGTTGCTTTCAAAATTGTCTTTGCATTTCTTTTTCCAAGGTATGTCTCAACATTTTAACTATGATGTATATAGTTGTAGATTTCTTTGCATTTATCCTACTTAGAGCTCATTAAACTTTTTGCTAGTGCAGATTAATGTTTTTAAAATCAAAAATTCAGAGAGCTATTCGACATTGTTTTTCAAATATTTCTTTCCCTTACTCTCTAGAGAGGGCCATATACTCTCATTATGCATTTGTTGGTGTACTTATGGTATCGTATGTTACGTTGGAGCTTTATTCATTTTTCTTCATCCTTTTTCCCTCTGTTCTTTGGAATGCACAATCTCTATTGATCTATCTTCAAGTCTGCTGACTCTTGGCCTGTTCAAATCTGTTGTTGAGCCCTCTAGTGAATTTTTTTAGAATTTCAGCTATTGTATTTTTTTAACTCTAGAATTTCTATTTGGTGCGTTTAAATATTTATATTTCTGCTGGGTGAACATATTTATCATATTTTTAATTCTTCAAGCATAGTTTCCTTTAGTTCTTTGAGCATATGCATAACAGCTACTTTGGTATCTGCTAATTTCACCATCTGTAACCCTTCAAAGGCATTTTCTGTTGCTTACCTTTATACCCATGTCTAAAGCACAGTTCCCTCTTTTCTGCACGCTTCATAATTTTTGTGTAAAACTGGGAATCTTAATTAATATATTATAGCAACACTGGACACTGATGTTCTTTGCTTGGCCATTTGCATATTTGTGTAGTGGCTTGGCTGAACTTACTCTGCAAAGTCTATTTTCCTCACAGTATGTAGCTTTGATTTCCCTGCTCAGATCTTCCTTATTCTTGTTTTAGCCTGGCTACCTAGGGCTTGCCTCAGAGTTGGCATAGCCACTAATTAGTCAGTGGTTCTGCTAACATCTCCTTAGCCAGCTAAATTTCTACCTTTACCAATATCTATGTGTGTGGCCTGAGGCTTCCATCACAAGTCAAGGAATTTACTGTTTTTTTTTTTTCCCCTATATTTAGCCAGAGTGTAGTAGCTTGGAGGTTCCCTCTCTGATTGCTCTCAAGAGGATACAGCCTTGGGCATGCACTCAGGCTTCCTGACTGCCAGTGGTAACTAACTTCTGTAAAGCCTGGCTTCCTAGGAGTCACCCTGGATCAGAGTAGCTTATTGCTCACTCTGTGTTTGGTCAGAGGTTGTGCTTAAATTTCTTTCTCAAGTAAGACTTCTGCTCTGCATTGATGGTCTTTCTGCGGCTTGGAGAATGCTTCCAAGTCTGCCCACATCCTCGTTGTTTGCCCTGGAATAGGGACAGCCTGGTGCACGCACACAGCATTCTTTGCAGAGTTCTGTGTGACTTCAAATGGCTGCAGTTTTCTGCCTCTTTCCTGCTTCCCTGTATTAAGCTTCTGGCTGCAATGCCATTTTTCTTGTATCAGCTCTACCAGCTTCCGCCTAGTTGCTCTCCACCAAAATCTCCATTGTTTTTGACAGTGGCCTTAGGCATGGAGTTCTCCATTCTCTATTTCAAGTAAAGTCAATTCTGTCAGACAGAGCTATGAAGCTTTTTTGTTCTTATGGCCTGAATTTCTCCCCAGGCCTAACCCGTGTGCCAGTGCGCTGAAGCTGGAGACGTGTTTTTCCCGCTTTTCCATAGAGTGACATCCTTGTGTTCGGAGTGGCAACTAGGAGAGATGGCATCACCTGGCCTTTGTGGCTTCTCACTTCTAGGGTGGAACCTCTGCCTTATGAGCTAGATGAGGTAGAGGCATTGGGGCCCTAGTATTCTTGAACTACTGTGCCTGGAGCTTCTTCAATATGCGGTTGGGGAAGATGACAAATGCCAGCATCCTGCTCCTCCTGGTGAGGAACCACAGCCTAAACTGGAAGTTGGGAGGAATGGGAGCCTTCGTCTTCCTGGTTGTACACACCAGAGGTGAAGTAATGCAGAACTGAGGACTAGGGAGTAGTGGAGTAGGTCATGCCTTAAACAGACTTCCACTGTTCCCAGGGAGGTTTAGTGGATTCTCTTGAATGAATGTTTCTCCATTTGCCAAATACCCTTAGGATAGTTTCTAGAGGCTTTGAATGATATTTTAAAACACCATTTCCACCCATTTTACTAGGAAGAGCATTCGCTGATCATTTGATGCCACGATTCGACAAGTCCCACTGTACGCTTCTGACCGAAAGGTAATTTGAGAGCCCCTAAAGTGACTCAGGGAGATGACTGATGTGTCCACGTGTCAGCCGGGAATCTCATGCTGTTGCCGCAGATTGCGGAGGGCTGGAGGCTCTCCAGGCTTCCTGATTATTTTGAAAGCGGGCGTGGAATCAGGTGGCTCTGTGTTGGAATTTAAGCTGGATGCCTTGGTGATGTCACTCGGCCATGTTTATGATTGGAATGATAATCCCTGGTGGCCAGAGTCATTAAGAGAATAGAATCTAATAATATAGGGAGACACTTGGCTGGGTGCCTGGCAGTAAGAGGCTGTGTCAGAAGGTGATGGTTGCTTTTCCTATCTATACCCCTCTGTCCAGCATTAAAACCTCAACAGATCTGTCTAGCCTTATCTCCCTCTAGTCTGCAAAGAGAATTCTCTTCTCCAGCCTGCCTGTCCTTCCTGCACCCTTAGCCTGCCCACGCCTTCCTGCTTCTTCAACTCTTTGTCCCACTGGGCGAGTTTTTTTCACTTCTCTGGCTTTGGAGGGTCTAGCTCTAATGGATGGTTTTTGGTTCCCATGGCCTGGCCAGGTCAGGTCAGGGATGTCTCTTCCTTCTCAGCCCTCCTAGGAGGCACATCTCACTTCTCTTGAGTTAGAAGCATCATTCAGAACAAGCACAAGAGTAGAGATCAGGCGGGTTTTTAAATTTTTTTATTCCAGGGTCTCGCTCTGTTGTCTAGGCTGCAGTGCAGTGGTGGGATCATTGTTCATACCTGTAATCCTAGCACTCTGGGAGACAGAGGCGGGAGGATCACTTGAGCCTAGAAGTTTAAGACCGGCCTGGGCAACATAGTGAAACCCCATCCCTACAAAAAATAAACAAAATTAGCTGGATGTGATGGTGCATGCCTTTAGTCCCTGTTACTTGGGAGGCTGAGATGGAAGGCTCACTTGAGCCTGGGAGGTTGAGGCTGCAGTGAGCCATGATCATACCACTGCACTGCAGCTTGGGCAACAGAGCAAGACCCTGTCTCAAAAATTTAAAAAAGGGCTAGAAGTGAGCATTTCTGCTTTTATAACTCTCTGGGCTTCTGTTTTTCCATATTTAACAGCAGTTACCTTCCCCAATTTATAGAATTGTTATGAAGGTATACTTCCCTAAAACTAGTTTAAAACAAGTTTCTTATTTCCAACAATGGAAACTAAGAACACATTGGGTTTTTTTTGTTTTTTGTTTTTGTTTTTGTTTTCCCAGAGTCTTGCTCTGTCATCTAGGTTAGACCGCAGTGGTGGGATCATAGCTCATTGCAGTCTTGAATGGAGTCACTGGGCTCCACTGATCCTCCCACTCCTGACTTAGCCTCCTGAGTAGTTGGTCCTATAGGTGCTCACCACCACAGTCGGCTAATGTTTTTACTTTTTGTTGAGATAGGCATCTTGCTATGTTGCCCAGGCTGGTCTTGAACTCCTGGCCTCAAGTGATCTTCCCACCTTGGCTTCCCATAGTGCTGGGATTACAGGTGTGAGCCACCATGCCTGGTCAGGTCTTTTCCTTTTAGCAGAATGGGCACCCACACAGAATAATGACTAATATTTTTCACATGCCAGACACAATTCTAATTTACATTAATTAATTTTAAATTAATATTAACAACAACCCTAAAAATAGATGCTATAGTGAACCTCCTTTCATAGATAAGAAAACTGAGACATAGAGAGGCAAAGTGACTCATCAAATATGACAAGGCTTGTTAGTGGCAGAGCCGGGTCTGACACCCATCATTCTCTACAGGCCAGCTGCTTGGTTGGGGTAGATGGGTTGGTTGCCTCCCCAAATAGATATCTCCTCATTTTCTATTTCAGCAGACCCGTGGCTTTGTTTAAGTATCATTCCCTCCCCACCATGACTTAGTGTTAAATTTTAATGTCTAAGGTAATCAAGGATGGTACGGTTTGGCTGTGTCCCCACCCAAATCTCATCTTGAATTGTAGCTTCTATAATTCCCATGTGCTGTGGGAGAGACCTGGTGGGAGATAATTGAATCATGGGGGTGGTTTTCCCCATACTGTTCTCGTGGTAGTGAATAAGTCTCATGATATCTGACAGTTTAATAAGCAGTTTTCCCTTTTCACTGGATTCTCATTCTCTTCTTGCCTGCCACCATGTAAGATGTACCTTTCACGTTCCACCATGATTGTGAGGCTTCCCCAGCCACATAGAACTGTGAATCCATTAAATCTCTTTTTCTTTATAATTACACAATCTCAAGTATGTCTTTATTAGCAGCATGAGAACAGCCTAATACAGTAAATTGGTACCAGTAGAGTGGGGCGCTGCTGGAAAGATACCCAAAAATGAGGAAGTGACTCTGGGATTGGGTAACAGGCAGGGGATAGAACAGTTTGGAGGGCTGAGAAGAAGGCAGGAAAATGTGGGAAACTTGGGAACTTCCTAGGGAATTTTTGAAGGGCTTTGCCAAAAATGCTGATAGCAGTATGGTCAATAAAGTCTAGGTTGAGGTGGTCTCAGATGGAAGTGAGGATGTTATTGAGAACTGGAGTAAAGGTGACTCTTGTTATGTTTTAGCAAAGAGACTGGTGGCATTTTGCCCCTGCCCTAGAGATATGTGGAACTTTGAACTTGAGGGAGATGATTTAGGGTATTTGGCAGAAGAAATTTCTAAGCAGCAAAGCATTCAAGAGGTGACTTCTGTGTGTTAAAAGCATTCAGTTTTAAAAGGGAAACAGAGCATAAAAATTTGGAAAATTTGCAGCCTGACAATGCAATAGAAAAGAAAAACCCACTTTCTGAGGAGAAATTCAAGCCGGCCACAGAAATTTGCATAAGTAACAAGGTGCCTTGGTCATGAAGTCCTTGCCTACGCCTACGTCCTGAATGGTTTTGCCTAGATTTTCTTCTAGGGTTTTTATGGTGTTAGATCTTATGTTTAAGTCTTTAATCCATCTGGAGTTAATTTTAGTGTAAAGTGTTAGGAAGGGGTTCAGTTTCTGCTTTCTGCACATGGCTAGCCAGTTTTCCCAACACCGTTTATTAAACAGGGAATCCTTTCCCCAGTGCTTGTTTTTGTCAGGTTTGTCAAAGATCGGATGGTTGTAGCATTGGCAACAAAAGCCATAATAGACAAATGGGACCTAATCAAACTCGACAGCTTCTGCATGGCAAAAGAAATAGTCATTAGAGTGAATCGGCAACCAACAGAATGGGAAAAAAATTTTGCAGTTTACCCATCTGATAAAGGGCTGATATCCAGAATTTACAAAGAACTAAAACAGATTTACAAGAAAAAAACAAGCCCATTCAAAAGTGGGCAAAGTATATGAACAGATACTTTACAAAAGAAGACATACATGAGGCCAACAAACATGAAAAAATGCTCATCATCACTGGTCATCAGAGAAATGCAAATCAAAACTAAAATGAGATACAATCTCACACCAGTTAGAATGGCAATCATTAAAAAATCTAGAGACAACAGATGCTGGAGAGGATGTGGAGAAATAGGAACACTTTTACACTGTTGGTGGGAGTGTAAATTAGTTCAACCATTGTGGAAGACAGTGTGGCGATTCCTCAAGGACCTAGAAATAGAAATTCCATTTGACCCGGCAATCCCATTACTGGGTATATATCCAAAGGATTATAAATCATTCTATTATAAGGACATGTGCACACGAATGTTCATTGCAGCACTGTTTACAATAGCAAAGACCGGGAACCAATCCAAATGCCCATTGATGATAGACGGGACAGGGAAAATATGGCACATATATACCATGGAATATTATGCAGCCATCAAAAACGATGAGTTTGTGTCCTTTGTAGGGGCATGGATGAACCTGGAAAGCATCATTCTCAGCAAACTGACACAAGAGCAGATCAAACACCGCATGTTCTCACTCATAGGTGGGTGTTGAACAATGAGAACACATGGACACAGGGAGGGGAGCACTACAAACTTGGGTCTGTTGGGGGGAAATAGGAGAGGGTCGGTGGGGGGTGGGGAGCTGGGGAGAAATAGCATGGGGAGAAATGCCAGATATAGGTGATGGGGAGGAAGGCAGCAAATCACACTGCCACATGTGTACCTATGCAACAATCCTGCATGTTCTTCACATGTACCCCAAAACCTAAAATGCAATAAAATAAATTTAAAAAATTAAAAACAAAAACAAAGTGCCAAGTGTTAACCTTCAAAACAGTGGGGAAAATATCTCCAGGGCATGTCAGAGACCTTTGTGGCAGCCCCTTCCATTACAGGCCAGGAGTCACAGGGCAAAAAGATGGTCTCACGGGCTGGGACTAGGGCCTCCCTGCTCTGTGCAGCCTATGGACTTGGTGTCCTGTGTCCCAGCTGATCTGGCCATGGCCGAAAGGGGCCAAGGTACAGCTCAGGCCATGGCTTCAGAGGGTTCAAGGCCAAGCCTTGGCAGCTTTCACGTGGTCTGCAGCCTGTGGGCGCACAGAAGTCAAGAACTGAGATTTAGGAACCTCTGCCTAGATTTCAGAAGATGTATGGAAATGCCTGGATGTCCACACAGAAGTTTGCTGTAGGGTCGGGGCCCTCATGGAGAATCTCTGCTAGGGCAGTGCAGAAGAGAAATGTGGAGTTGAAGCCCCTACTGAGTCTCTACTGGGGCACTGCCCAGTGGGGCTGTGGGAAGAGGGCCACAATTCTGCAGACCCCAGAATTGTAGATCCTCTGACACTTTGCACCATGTGCTTGGAAAAGCCACAGACACTCAATGCCAGTCCATAAAACACCCGGGAGGGAGGCTGTACATTGCAAAGCCACAGAGGCAGAGCTGCCTAAGACCATGAGAACCCACCTTTTGCATAAACATAACCTGGATATGAGACATGGAGTCAAAGGAGATCATTTTGGAGCTTTAATTTGACTGCTCTGCTGGAGTTTGGACTTGCATGGGGACTTTAGCCCATTTGATTTGTCCAATTTCTCTAATTTAGAATAAGTTTATTTATCCAATGCCAAATGTATCTAGGAAGATACCCCAATTGCATCTAAAAAGTAACTAGCTTGCTTTTGATTTTATAGGCTCATAGGCAGAAGGGACTTGCCTTATCTCATATGAGACTTTGGATAATGGACTTTCACGTTAGTGTTAAAATGAGTTAAGACTTTGGGGGACTGTTGGGAAGGCTTGACTGGTTTTGAAACGTAAGGACATGAGATTTTGGAGGGGCCATGGGCAGAATGATATTGTTTGACTGTGTTCCCACTCAAATCTCATCTTTAATTGTAGCTTCCATAATTCTCACGTGTTGTGGGAGGGACCCAGTGAGAGATAATTGACTCATGCGGGCGGTTTCCCCCTATCTATTCTCATGGTAGTGAATAAGTCTCACAGGATCTGAAGGTTTCATCAGGGGTTTCCCCTTTTCACTTGATTCTCATTCTCTCCTCGCCTGCCACCATGTAAGATGTGCCTTTCACCTTATGCCATGATTGTGAGGCTTCCCTAGCCACATGTGGAACTGAGTCCACTAAATTACCCCATCTTGAATATGTCTAGACAGAGACATATGGGGAAAAGTGTGATGCCTGGAACCATGGCAACTATCTTATGCTCTGAGGTAGCCAGCCCAAGGAAAGCAATATTTGAGACTGGAAAACTAAAATGCAGAAAAACTTGGATTCTTGTTGCTTCTGGAACGACCTTATGACCAGACCAGACTGCCTTTTATGTGAGATAACCAACTTGCCTTGATGATATTTTCTGCTATTTGCAGCTTTAATCATTCTCACAGATGCACTTCTTAATGAGTAAAACAAAAGCAGACTTTCTAGTGGGGAGGAAGAGGATACCTAACCCAGGACTGCAGAGAGGAGGATGAGGGTGCTGAGCTTGGTGAGAGCCTGTGGGCTGTGGAAAGAAAGTGTGTTCTTTTCTAAAAGCAGAGAGAAACTTCTGGAGAGGTTAATGAAGAGAGTGACAGGGTCTAATTTACCATTGTACACCTTATTTGGTGGTGGATAAGAGTAGAAGCCAAGATGACCATCAGGAAACAGTTGCAGATATTTAGATGAGAGGTGATGGTCGTGGAGGTAGAGGGGAGACAAGTGGATGGACTCTGGGTGTATTTTGGAGGCAAGTCCACCAGGACCTGCTGAAAGATTAAATGTGGAAGTGAGGAACAAGCAGGTGAAAGCCAAGGAGCTAAGCAGCCTCTATATGAGCAAGAGCGGTGAACTTGGACTGAGGTTGGCCCAGGGTCCCAGCTGCCACCATTGCTTACCAATGGGGAAACGTATATGATTCTAGTGTCTGAACCAGACCCAAGTATTCTTTTCCTGTTTCTGTTTTATTTACCACCAAACACACTCATTTGTATATGATACGGATAAAAGTAAGTGTTCGTGGAGTGAATGTACGTATGCAAGTGAATGCATTCCTTCACTCACTCACTCCCCGCATGCTCACTGTGGAGCCTGGCATAGTCTAATGTGCAGTGTGCTTTTAATCAGGGCTCACTGAGGGAATGAGTGTGTGTTCTCACACCTCTCTCATCGTGCAGCACCGCCTCCCTCCTGAGAAGCTAAAGGATGGCAGAAATGCACTGAGCTCCCTGCTATGCAAAAGACCTTGGTACTGTGACATCAGCCTGTCCCTCATAAAGATGGCAAATTTACAGGGTCGTAAATTTTTGACTGCAAACTAATATGCTAGCAATAATAAACATTGATTAAACATTTATTTCACCATCATTTTACTTGTCATAATATATTTTAAAAGGGCATCAGGGGCTGATTTTGATGCATTGAGGATCTCTCTCTCTCTGTTTTTTTTTTTTTTTTTTTTTTTTTTTTTTTTTTTTTTTTTTTTTTTCTGAGACAGAGTCTCGCTCTTGTTGCTCAGGCTGGAGTCAATGGCATGAGCTTGGCTCACTGCAACCTCCGCCTCCCGGGCTCAAGCAATTCTCCTGTCTCAGCCTCCTGAGTAGCTAGGATTATAGGCATGTGCCACCACGTCTGGCTAATTTTTGTGTTTTTAGTAGAGACAGGGCTTTTCCCATGTTGATCAGGTTGCTTTCGAACTCCCGACCTGAGGTGACCCACCCGCCTTGGCCTCCCAAAGTGCTGAGATTTCAGGAATGAGCCACCGTGCCCGGCCGCTTTGAGGATCTTAAAAAATTCCAGGGAAATTTGAACTCATACATTTAATCTTTTTCTCTAGATGAAGTTTTCTGTAGTAAGCAGAGAGTAGTTTTTGATTGTTTACTCTTCCTGCTGGGGGACTACATTGTTTATTTATGTTTATTCATTCACTTATTCATTCATTTCATCCAACACATACACATATATGTTTAATGTCTACTAATTCCAAATACTCTTCCAGTTCTAGGGATACAGTGGTAAACACTGAGAGGCAAAGGAAGACAAACACTGAATAAGTAAGAAAATCAACAATATGGTTTAATATACAGTAAATCCTCACTCACCATTGGTAGGTTCTTAGAAACTGTGACTTTAAGCAAAACAATTTATGAGAAACAACTTTTTCTCATTACAATTATAATGAAATGACATTGAAGGAAATGACATCATTTGAGGACTTGCCATACATCATTTCACTTAAAGTTACAGTTTCCAAGAACCTATTGCTGGTGTTAAGTGAGGACTTAACTGTAGTGATTGTGTCTATGGAGAAAATGAGGCAGGAAATGAAGATAGAGAGGGCTGTGACTGGAGAGATCTTTTGAATGAGCCAGTTAAGGAAAGCATCTCTGGTATACATGGATTTCAGGGAAAGTGTTCGGATGAAAAGGAACAGCTTGTACAAAGACCCTGTGGGACAGAATGAGCCTGGCATGTTCGTGGAAGGGAAAAAGGCCTGTGTGGCTGAGGTGGTCATAAATGTAAGCTGTCTGTTTGCAAAATGAGGGAACAGGATAAAGAAAGGGCTCTGGTCAGAAGTTCATTCGGGCATGTGTTTATTTATTCATCTGTTCAATGTGCAAATGATAGACACCTATATGATACAGACATAATGCAACGCAATATTGTGAAGTAAAGACCAAAGCCCAAAGCCCAGAGAAATTCACAGTGCGGAAGACAGAGAGGCCGACAATTCATTATGTTATAATGTGACAGGTACCAGGACAATCAACGCTATAATAGAAGGCTTATACAGGAAGGCTAGGCTTCCCTGTCCCCTCAGGGTCTGGTTTGGCCATGTGGCTTGCTTTGGACAATAAAATGTGAGCTGGGAGGACACATTGCATCTGATGAGCTGGTGTTTGCTGCATCCCCTGCTACAGTGACCCTTGCCATGCTACCATCTGCCACAATGCCTGGGAGTGTTCAGGATTGAGGCCACTGTGTCTCTCTGGGCCTTAAGTAAGGATAGTGACTCCAAATAAGCAAGTAATGGAGAGAGAGAGAAAATCACATAGTTTAAGCCTCTGAAGTCTTGGGATTGTTTGTTACTGAAGCGTAGTCTAGCCTATCCTGACTTAAATGTGATCATGTCAGGGATAAGTACAGAAATGGAACATGTGACTCAGCCTGAGGAAGCCAGGAAAGCTTCCAACAGAGGCACCACCTTTGGGCTACTGGGAATTACCCAGCAAAGGGGAGAGAGCAGGTGTTTTGGAGATCAGGGGAGAGTAAAATCTCTCTCAAGTCATCAACACAAAGAGGGAACCCCAAATGAAGCTTAAGACAATGTAGTTAAAACGTAGTTAGGAGCATGGGCTTTGGAGGTCACACAGTGTGGATTTGACCCTTGGTTCTGCTGCTTGCTACATTCCTAAGCCTGGGAAGAAGCTGCTGATATACATATTTGGTATCAGATTCCTCATTGCACAATAAGCAAGATAGCACCTACACTTCCTGTGCCTGATGTCTGCTTATAAATGCTCATTTAAGCAGTGCTGTTAGATGAAATTGCAGTTGCACTGGGCCACTGGGTCCAGCTTTGCCATGACCTCTGCCAAACACCAGTACGATAACAGTAGTAGCTAACACATACGTGGTGTTCAGCATGCACCTGACTCTAAGTGTTTTGCATGTGCTGCAAATCCATAGCATGTTAGTGTAACCATTATACCCATTTCATCAATGAGAAAACAGGAGCTCAGACTGTACATGACTCCTCCAAAGCCAACCAGCTGCAAACTGGAAGAGGTAAAATTCAGACACGGGGTCTCACTTCAGTGTCCATGTCGGTCATTGTGAGACCATCTTCTGCTTCTGTGCCTATGCACCTAAAAGGTTCATGCCATCTCTGCCACGTTCAGTGGTGCCACTCCAAGGAGGCTTTGCCAAAGCTCTTGACCTGGCATAAAATGAAGAGGGGTTGGGCTGCTCCTTGTCAGAGAACCAGGCAGGGGAGAAACTGGTAGGGTGAATCCTGAAATGTAACTGGCCAATGAGACAGCGGAAATCTTTCTGGGTTTCTGACAGCCGACATTTACTAGGTTTCTGTTCAGGGGCAGACTCTGCATTTGGTGCTCTATATACAGTGGCAAATACAGTCTGCGTTGAGTCCCTGAACGTGCCATCCACTGGCCTTCAGATCTGACCGTCTTGCAGAAGAGACACCTAAGCTGGTGCTGAATCAGCTCTTAAGAAGAAACTCAGTGGTTATATTGGCCCAAAGGACCCTACTTACCCTTCAAGGTGACATCATGCTGTGGACACAGTGCCGTGGAGGAAGCACCCTGATGAAGGAAGCGGAGGCAGAAAGTACTTTCAGGAAGAAGAAGAAGAAGCATGTGCATTAATCTGGAAGCACATAGGGGTGTCTGTGGACCGGAGCATCCCTCGGGGAGCAGAAGGCAGGAACAACAGATACTGGGGTACTAAGCAGTGGCTCCCTCCCTCCGGGATCCATCCCAAGGGCGGTAGGAAACCAATGAAAGGGCTTCACACACGGAAGCAAGAGGATCAGATCTTTTTCTTTCGAAAAACTCACTCTGGCTGCCATTTAGATGGCAGGAAAGCAAGACTGAGGTCAGGGACAGCATTTGGGAGGCCGTGGCAATCACGCTGAGGGAAAGGCGCCAGGGGCCCGGGATGGAGAGCTGGGGGTGGATCTGCACTCCCTGAACTTGTGACCCTGGATTAGTGCTCCGGTGACATTTTATCCCGTCCTTCTTCTCCCCAGCCAAAAGGGCTGCCTAACCTATATTTATCTTTCCAGAGTGGTAGTTCCGTAAATTGCAGTTCTCTGAGTGAGATTTCAGCACTACACACCTTCCCGAGCTCGCTGTGTTCTGGGTCACGGGCATGGGACCCTGGTAAGCTGCTGCTAACTGTGCTTTGTTTTCTGGGATTTCTGTTTGGTTAGTGACTGTGCTCTTTCTAGTTTTGAGTTCACCAGGCCGGCCTTCTAGGTCCCACTTGGTCTGAGGTTAGCAGCTTGGGAACTGGCCCCAGGGGAGCAGAGTCTTCCAGGCTCCAGCTTACTCCTGCAACTGGACAGCTCTTCCCCTTGGAAGCCGAGGAAGCACGGGTTAACTTTCTTTTCCAATTAGTTCCGCATTTTCTATCAAGACATAATCCTTTATTAAGTTAATGAGGCATAATAATTATTAACTGCTAATTATTCATAGTCGCTTAGCCTATTTAAAAGAAATGATACCATTTAGAGCAAGATTTAAGGATATGCAAATATTAAACAGCTTCCTCAGGACATTCAGCTGCTCCGTTGGTATAGTGGCAAGCTCATTGACTTTCTTGGCAGGAAGTGAGTGATTTTGTTCTCGAGTCTGTAATTTGCAATGTCAGCACAGCACCTGTGTGTCCTTGGCCAACCTCCTGGCACTACACTGCATGTCAGTTTCCCCAACCGTGAAACGGGGATATGAACACCTACGTGCAACACTGCTGGGGTTTACATGAGACAGTGGGTGTGAAATAACCAGCACAGTGCTTAGTATATGTCGAAAAAAATATGTGACCTATTAGAAGTTGCTTCCTAATCTAACCCTAGATTGCTCTCCCAGTTTTACATTGGATATGTGTGTGTGTGTGTGTGTGTGTGTGTGTGTGCATGTTTGTATTTATATGTATGTATGTGTGTGTCTGTGACTGCATTGATATCTTCACCTTCTTGTCTTCTAAACTTCCTGAAGTTTATGGAAGTTGATGCAGGGCTTTCAAAGGTCTTGAGTCTTCCGGACAACCTGAAGTAAGAAAACCATTGCACACAGCTCTGATATTTTACCATCCCATTCAGATCTCTCTACTCAAACCCAGACCCTTTCTCTGTCTTGGAATACGGGAGACAGTGGCTACCTGTTCTACATTCTTCCTTCTCTGTGCTGTTTGGTGAAACTGAAGGAATGGGAGTGTTATACTTCCTGGTTGGTTAAGGAGCTAGAAGTGAGCCAGATCATGGGGCCCAGAAAGGGTGACCCACTGAGGGCTGCTGGACTGCAAAGACAGCTCCCAAGTCTCCCTTCCTGACAGCATCACTGTCCCCCAACTGGGTCACTGTCCCAGTTCTGATCCCTGGACCCCTTGTATGCTCCAGTTCTCTGCAGCAGGAGGATTTGGTTTGGGTTCATACTCTGAATTCCACTCTGTGGATCTGGGGTCTTACAGAGAGAAACACCTGTTCTTTTTAAGAACCCTAATTAAGGACTTACAAATACCGGGACAAGGACTCTCTCTTGCTTTAGTCAGAACTGCTTTTACTGAGTTGGGAAGGATGAGACCAGCATCATCAGCTACTAAAACAACAAATTCCACACTGGCAGCCATAGGGGGTTGTGGGAGCCAAACCTCATGGTAACAACAAAATCAGGCTCCAGAGAGAGCAAGGGAAGCATGTGTGAGGTGAGACCAGAGCAGCAGGCCAGTGAGAAGCACTGTTATCATTGTTAGTAACAGCTACCAGTGACCGAGCATGTTCTGGGTGCCAGACACTGTTTTAAGCAGTGTGAAGCATCATCTGACTTGTCCTGAATTGGTAATTCTCTTCACTTCACTCATAAGGACCTCGAGGGCCAGCGAGGTTAAATGCTGTACCCCAGCCACGCAGCCAGCAAATGTGAATGCAAAATGCATGCCCTTAACTGTGCTGACCTTCTGCTGATCTCTCTTTCGTGGTGCCCAGGGGAAGGCTGGAGGTCACGCAGGACATGGCCAGAGAAGGAGAAAGTGGGAAGAGGGTCTGAGGAGGCTGAAAGTCCATGGCTTTTTCTTGTGGCCAATGTAATTATTACCCACTTCTCACTTCTACCAAAGAGGAAGGAAGGTTCAACTGATTTTAGGATGCAAGTCAGCCACAAATACACGTAGGCAGAATGATGGCCATGTCCTAATCCCAGAAACTGTGAATATGTTAGCTTGCATGGAAGGGGCGTTCGATTGCAGATGGAATTTTGATTGCTAAGCAGATGACCAAAATCTGGAGATGAAGCCAGGTGCAGTGGTTCATGCCTGTAATCCTAGCACTCTGGGAGGCTGAGGTGGGTGGATCGCCTGAGGTCAGGAGTTTGAGACCAGCCTGGCCAACATGGTGAAACCCTGTCTCTACTAAAAATACAAAAATTAGTCAGGGCTAGTGGTGCAGACCTGTAATCCCAGCTACTCGGGAGGCTGAGGCAGGAGAATCACTTGACTCCAGGAGGTGGAGGTTGCGGTGAGCCGAGATTGTGCCATTGTACTCTGGCCTGGACAGTAAGAGTAAGACTCTGTCTCAAAAAAATAAAAATAAAATAAAATAAGGAGACGATTCTAAATTATACTGGCAGTGTCATCACAAGGGCTCTTAAATGGGGAAGAGGAGACAGAGAATGAGAACAAGTGATATGACATCAAGACCCTCAATCTGCCATTGCTGTTTTTAAAGGTGAAGGAAGAGGTTTATGAACGAAGTGTTGTAATAGACTCTAGAAGTCAGAAAACGCAAGACAACGGAGTGTCCGTCAGAGCCTCGAGAAAGGAACAAAGCCCTGATGGCATCTTTATTTTAGCCCCGTGACACCCATTTCAGACTTCTGGCATCCAGAACTGTTAGAGTAAGAATTTGTGTTCTCAGCCACTAAGTTTGTGGTAATTTGTTTTAGCAGCAATGGGAAACTCAAACAGTAAGTACATTTAAAAATCATGCACATATTGAATCTACCCAAACCTTCAAGTTGCAGATTTCTTTTTTTTTTTTTTGCTTAACAAGTATTTTATTTTTTATTTTTATTTTATTTTATTGCATTTGAGATACCATCTCACGCCAGTTAGAATGGCGATCATTAAGAAATCTGGAGACAACAGATGCTGGAGAGGATGTGGAGAAATAGGAACACTTTTACACTGTTGGTGGGAGTGTAAATTAGTTCAACCATTGTGGAAGACAGTGTGGTGATTCCTCAAGGACCTAGAAATAGAAATTCCACTTGACCCAGCAATCCCATTACTGGGTATATATCCAGAGGATTATAAATCGTTCTACTATAAGGACACGTGCACACGAATGTTCACTGCAGCACAGTTTACAATAGCAAAGACCTGGAACCAACCCAAATGCCCATCGATGATAGACTGGACAGGCAAAATGTGGCACATATACACCATGGAATATTATGCAGCCATAAAAAACTATGCGTTCGCGTCCTTTGTAGGGACATGGGTGAACCTGGAAACCATCATTTTCAGCAAACTGACACAAGAACAGAAAATCAAGTCGTAGATTTCTTATCTACAAGAAGAATGTGGGAGAGAGGAACATGTGAAACAACTTCACAAAGAAGCAATGAACCAAAACAGAAATAAGATCTTTCTGCAGGAGAGCTGGAGCAGCGTTTTATTAAAATATACAGAAGATGGGAGAGGCAGGGCTTGGTGGCCCACCGTGTAATCCCAGCACTTTGGGAGGCCAAGGCGGGTGGATCACCTGAGGTCAGGAATTCAAACCAGCCTGGCCAACATGGTGAAACTCCGTCTCTACCAAAAATACAAAAAATAGCCAAATGTGGTGGCAGGTGCCTGTAATCCCAGCTACTCGGCAGGCTGAGACAGGAGAATTGCTGGAACCTGGGAGGCGGAGATTGCAGTGAGCCAAGATCATGTCACTGCACTGCAAACTGGGTGACAGTGTGAGACTCCGTCGGGGGGGGGGGGGAAGAAGAGTTTAAAGGTAGAGTCACCATATTGTTTTCCCTCGGCAATCTTGGTTTATGTTTTTTGTCCTAATATATATTATTATTTTAATAAATTTGTTTAATTTATTTTGAAACAGAGTCTCACTCTGTCACCCAGGCTGGAGTTCAGTGGTGTCATCTCGGCTCACTGAAAACTCTACCTCCTAGGCTCAAGTGGTTCTCCTGCCTTAGCCTCCTGGGTAGTTGGGATTACAGGCATCCATCACCATGCCCAGCTAATTTTTGTGTTTTTAGTGGAGATAGCGTTTCTCTATGTTAGCCAGCTGGTCTTGAACTCCTGACCTCAAATGATCCACCTGACTTGGCCTCCCAAACTGCTGGGATTACAGGTGTGAGCCACTGCACCCGGCCCTGATATATTATTAATATTACTCTCTTTCACTCTTGACAGCATTCAAATTTAAATGACAAGTTATATGGTTCTCCCTTTACAGTAAGCTTGAGAGACCCAACAACGAAACACAGCGAATTAACCATGCATGAATTCTTATTTGGGAAAATAAACTCTGAAATATATATGTTTTTAGACAACTGGGTAATTTGAATATGAACTGGTTATTAGATGAAATTATAATTTTGTGAGGTGTGAAAATAGCATCATAGTTATAAAAATATAATTTTTTATAAGATGTTACCAAAATATTAGGTGCAATGGCTAGATCTCTGGGATTTACTTTAAGATAATTCAGCAAAAAATAAGATACAGATGAAAGAGTTTACAGCAAAATGTTGATGGTTGTTGAAGCTGGTGATGGATATGTGGGGGTTTGTTACACATTATTTTCTTCCTTTATATATATTTGACAATTGTCAGAGTAAAAAGTTTGAAAGCAGTGTCTGGCATGCGGCTTTGGTTATTCAGGGATGACACAAACATTTAGCTTTCTTTTTGCTCTTCTTATTTTGGACTGGTCTCACATGTCTGGCTAGAGGTCAGATTGGGACATGAAGGAGGTAATTTGTCCATAGGTCTTCAGATGTTTTACTGATACATAATAGTTATTATGTATCCTGGGTTGCATGTGATATTTGATGGAGTGCATGTGATATTTTGATACCAGCATACAATGTGTAATGATCAATTCAGGGTAATTAGGAGATTCACCACCTCAAACATTTATCATTTCTTTGTGTTAGGAACATTCCAGATCCTTCCTTCTAGCTTGTGATGGTTAACACTGAGTGTTAACTTGATTGGACTGAAGGATGCAATATTGATCCTGGGTGTGTCTGTGTGGGTGTTGTCAAAGGAGATTAACATTTGAGTCAGTGGGGAAGGCAGATCCACCCTTAATCTGGGTGGACACCATCTAATCAGTCACCAGCGAATATAAAGCTGGCAGAAAAACGAAAAGGTGAGACAGGCCTAGCCTCCCAGCCTACGTCTTTCTCCTGTGCTGGATGCTTCCTGGCCTTGAACATCAGACTCCAAGTTTTTCAGTTTTGGGACTTGGACTGGCTCTCCTTGCTCCCCACCTTGCAGATGGCCTATTGTGGGACCTTGTGATCATGTGAGTTAATAATAAACTCCCCTGTCCCTTGAAGAGAATCCTAATGTGTAGCTGATTTGAAATATACAAAAGATTATTGTCATGTGCACCAGCTAAGGGAGTTATTCTTTGGGGAATAAGGTTAGAACCACACATAAGCAATATATAAACACCTTGGTTTTCATTTCCATTTTTTTGTGGTTAATCTTATGGAGAGGTGTTGACTATGGTTTGGGGTAAAATTCAGGCATTCATACATTTGTAGGTATGAAGAAATATAGGATTAAGGCCAACTGTAAATTACTGCCCAGTGGGGTTAATCAAAGCAAGCACCAGGCTTCAAAGGGTGTGCATGTGAAAAAATGTAACCCTCCCATGTACTCAAAAGAAGAGATCCAAATACAGATGAACACAAGGAGTCTCTTCCATGGTATAATCTATTCTATTAGGTTGGTGCAAAAGTAATTATGGTTATGCCATTGAAAGTAATGGCAAAGCCTCATTTTTTTTTTTTTTTTTTGAGACAGAGTCTTTCTGTGTTGCCCAGGCTGGAGTGCAGTGGCACGATCTTGGCTGACTGCAACGTCTACCTCCCGGGTTCAAATGATTCTCCTGCCTCAGCCTCCCGAGTAGCCGGGATTACAGGTGCCTGCCACCACACCCAGGTAATTTTTGTATGTTTAGTAGAGACAGGGTTTTGCCATGTTGGGCAGGCTAGTCTCGAACTCCTGATTTTAGGTGATCCACGTGCCTTGGCCTCCCAAAGTGCTGGGATTACAGGCATGAGCTACCACGCCCAGATTACTTTTGAGCTAACCAAATAGGCTGCACATACCTTTTCCAAAATGCTTAGAACCAGAAGTGTTTCACGTTTGTTTTTTTTTTTTTTCTTTCAGATTTTGGAATATTTACATATATGTGAGATATCTTGGAGAGATGACTCAAGTCTAAACACAAAATTCATTTATGTTTTCTATATACCTTATACACATATATACAATATTTTCCCTCATTTGTGCATGAAACAAAGTTTGTGTACATTGAATCACCAGAAAAAAAGAGTCACTATCTCATGTTGGCACTCAGAATATTTCAGATTTTGGAGCATTTAGAAGTTCAGATTTTTGGATAAGGGGTACTCGGTCTGTATAAGATTGCTTACTCTCTTGGAGGTTAGTGGGCCTGGATTCAAGGTCAACCCCAGCATGTGTACATGTTATAAGTCCTCAGCCTCTGGCCTGATCAAAGGCAGAAAAGGCAGCCCATTTCAGATGCATCGACATCTCCTGGGCCTGCCTGAAGCTGAGGTGCCCACCGGTGTTTGATGCCAGTTATGCTCTGTGTCTGAGAGCCACTGCCTTATTGCTCAGTGCTGTGAAGGGTGCATTTGAGCAAAAGCTTGGGCTGGCCTCAGTGTGGCATTTCATCAGTGCCCTCTCATCACCTTGATCTACAATGTGTCCTGAGGGCCATCAGTCCTAGAAGAGTTTATCAAGCCCTCATCTGGCTGTTTATGCCACATATACCATGGTGTGGAATACACTAAATAGATCTGAGCCTTGGAGAACTAGAGGCTGGGTGAAGGCTGTAGGGCTCCTGGGAGTTACCAGATCTCCCAAAGAATCTGCAGAGAAGTTTTGCTGCTTGATTTTTATTCCTTTTTTCATCTTCCATATAATATCAGCTTTTTTTCCCTAGATGCTGACAGTGGGGTACAAGGAAATAAAGTTTTTAAGAGTCAGACAAAACATGGATGTGCATTATGGCTTTGCACCCTACTAGCTGTGTGTCCTGGGAAAAGTTGCTTCCCATCTCTGGGCCTGCATCTCAGAACAGCTTGAGAGGAGGCCAGCCTCAAGGATTACCCTTCAGCCAATTTTGTGGCTGAGGCCTTAGCCTTTATGTAATGGGAACAAAATTGGCTCTCTGACTTCTATTGTTCTATGATTCTGTGACTCATAGAATTCTGAACCAGATCCAGAGCTTGGATATTGAGGGACTACCAACCATGATAGAGACCATCTGTATCAGATAAGATACTTTTATTAATAGGCAACAGAAATATCATCTAGAACTGGCTTTAAAAGTACAGACATTGGCCAGGCATGGTGGTGCAAGCCTGTAATCCCAGCTACTTGGGAGGCTGAGGCAGGAGAATCGCTTGAACCCAGGAGGCGGAGGTTGTGGTGAGCCAAGATGGTGCCATTGCACTCCAGCCTGGGCAACGAGAGCAAAACTCCATACACTGAAACTATACTTGAACAGTTCCAACTGTACATACGGTATGAAGCTTGCCCTCTGACTAGGTTTCTTATTTCTATGTGGAATTGCATATCTTGCAGCATTCTGTAAGTAAACATTAAAGTCCAGCCTTTAAAAAAAAGTACAGAAATTTATCATCCTATATAATAGACTTCTAAGTAGGGTGAGTTTTAGGATTTGTTGCCTAATGGTTCAAGCAAGTCTTCAAAGACACAGATTTCTTCTTCTTTTCTCTGGGTAATCCTTGAGGCTGGCTTCCTCTTCAAGCTCTAGCAAGATGTCTTTAGGTGTTTCAATGATCAATTAGCCATGAAAACATCCGGACCAGGAATAGAGAGCATTGCTTTCAGTGGGGCTGTCCTGAGAGACAGACAACTTTACTGAAAGCTGCCCATATTCTTCTCCTGTTGGCAAGAGGTAGGTCACATTCCCATTCACATTGCAGTTACTGGCAAGGGGTGGGATTACCTTAGAGCAAACAGGTCCTTCCACAGAGTCTGAGATGAGCTCAGCTGGGGATGTGTTATGTCCAAGGTGTACCTGAAACAAAATCAGGGTTCTGATTGAAAGGAGGAAGGGTGACTGCGGATGACAGAACCATAGCTTCTGTGTCTCAGTGACTTCATCATTTTCTCTTTAGATTATTAATTCAACCTTGAAAGCAATAGTTGACATATATTGAGTGTTTACTATATATGGTCTCTGTGTCAAGATCCTTACAAGCAATTTCTTCTTTAGTCTTTGCAACAGCCTGGGAATGTAGATACCAGCAGCATGTCGATTCTACAGATAAGGAAGATGAGGTTCCAGTAAGATGACTTGTTCAAGGTCACAAGGTAAGTGTCAGAGTGCAGATTTAAGCCTTTGTTTGGGTAATTCCAAAGCCCAAGCTTTTAATTCCTATGCTACACTGTATTTAGAGAGAAAAAGGAAAAAAGTGGGTCATCTGTAAAACACCAGTTATGGCTCATGTACACACACATTTGCTATCTAATTTAATCCTCACAAAACACCAACTGCGCAGTCATTATTCTTTGTGCTTTATATTTTGTGAAATTAAGTCTCAGAGAGGGTATTTGACTTGCCAAGAATTTCATAACCAGCAAGAGACAGAGACCTAAGTTCATATGAGATGACTCTGTTTCAGAAAAAGAATGCTTTTCCCTATAAAGAATGGAACATCCAATGAAAAGTGGCCTAAACAATAGGAGATTTTATTTTCAATTAGCACTAGAAGAGACGTGAACCACTTTAGAAGTGGTCCAATAGCTCAACAATGAAATCGAAGACCCAAGGTCTTTCTGTATTTCTGTGGCACCATCTGCAGTGTGTTATTGTCTCTTCTCATGGTGTCCCAGCCTCCTGGTCTTCATTCAAACTTGTTCTAAAGCAGGAAGGGGCAAGGGCAGGTCAGTGAATGAAGCTCTTCTACTGTACTTCTCTCTTTTTGTCAGGAAGAAAAATTGTTCCCTGATGTTCACTAGTGGATTCCCCTTGTATCCCATTGGCCACAATGGAATCACGTGACCAGATCCTAGCTGCAAGAGAGGTTGAGAAGGTAAATGTTTGTGTTTTTAGTTTCTGCAGTTGATGGCAGTTTCAGCGGTTTAGAAGAGGGAAAAAAATAGCCCTTAAAATGCCAACCCGTCGTGTCAATCACAAACTCCCAAGGTGTTCCAAGATACGGTCTATATCTCGATTCTTTGTATTCTGATAGCCTAGTGGAGCACACAAGTTTTCAATAAATGCTTATTCAAATAACAGGATGATTTAGAAAGTTTGGAACTCTCTCAGGGATTTTGGAACAGTGACTGTGGAAAAAGGATGAAATTATGGATCATCTAATGGTCTTTTCTCTGACATCCTTGCTCTTGCCTATTAATCGTTTTGACTTCTGGCCAGTGAGCTGTGCAGTGAGAAAATGCAAGTAGACAGAGAAGCAAAGGAAACTCAGTTTTCTTCTCTGTGATATGGGTAAGAATGAAATACAGCCTGTCTGTTGTAAAGCTCCAGCATTTCTTCTTGGTTCTGGGTTTAGGGACACTCAGAACAATGGGACTTGGACCCAACCATGCAGGGCACTCCCAACTCAGAGCACCTGCTCTGAGATGTCAGAGCAGATGAAAAACAGTTTTACTAAAGACTACTGGGGCATGCAATCAGAAGTGTTCCCTGGGACAAGAGATTAGATTGGCAACCAGATGGCTTAAGAGAGAGAAATGAAGGTCATTCAGATAGAAACTTTACTTATGCCCCGGTGTTGAGAATAGGGTTCAAGGAAAGAAGGTTTTAAGAGTCAAACAAAACATGAATGTGCATTATGATTTTGCACCCTACTAGCTCTGTGTCCTGGGGCAAGTTGCTTTCCATTTCTGGGCCTGCATCTTTGCCTTTATGTAATGGCAACAAGATTGGCTCTCTAACTTCTATTGTTCTGTGAGGTTGGATATGGAGACAGCACCATGTCAGAGACCATCTATGTCAGATAAGATGCTTTTGTTAATAGGCAACAGAAACATTGACTCGAACTGACTTAAAAAGTACAGAAATTTATTGCCCTGTGTAATAGACTTTTGGGAACAGAAGTCTATTCAGAAGTCTATTACACAGGGCAATAAATTACTTCAATTCTTGGTTTAGTCCTAGATTCACCAGCCTTCGAGCCTGTCTAGGGTTTCCCAGTGAGAACCCCCCCAGCCTTGCAGGGCGATTACAGGCATACCTTCTAAACCAGCAGTTCTTGGCTGTGGTTGCACATTGAAAACATTGTTGGTAGCAGGATGGTAATGAGTGGGTGGGCTGTAAAATACATCGATGCCTGAGTCCCACTCTCAAAGATTCTAATCTAGCTTGCAACCTGCCATGACTATTTTATGCCTTTTCTTTTTTTTTTTTTTTTTGAGATAGGGTCTCATTCTGTCACCCAGGCTGGAGTACAGTGGCACAATCTCGGCTCACTGCAACCTCTGCCTCCCTGATTCAAGCGATTCTCCTGCCTCAGTCTCTCAAGTAGCTGGGATTACAGTCATGTGTCACCATGCCTGGCTAATTTTTGTATTTTTAGTAGAGACAGGGTTTCATCATGTCGGTCAGGCTGGCCTGGAACATAAGTGGCCTCAGGTGATCTACCCACTTCGGCCTCCCAAAGGTCTGGGGGCATGTGCCACCATGCCCAGCCCTGCCACAGCTATTTTTAACAGTTTCCCCAGGTAATTCTAATGTACAGAGAATGCTGAGCACTGTAGCTCTAGGTTACTGCCTACCTTCAAATCCTGATTCTGTCACTGGTTGTGCAATCTTGGGCACAAGTTCATTAACCTTTTAAGCCTGCGTGTCCTCATATGTAAAATGGGGCTAACGACAACTGTGGGAGTATTATGAAGGCAACTGGGATAATTCACATAAAGCGTGACGCCTTTCCCATAGTAAATACAAAATAATGCTTTACCATCGGCATCACCGAAGTCACCGCCCTGCTAACACTTACCAAGGTCAGTGGACTCCGCAACCATGGGTACACCCATTGTCTCAGCCACTCCTGAAATCCCTGCTGTTCTGATCCACCTTGGGAAACCAGACATGTTGGACATTTGTGATTGTCTGCCTTGTAAAAATTCTAGGCTTTCCAGAATAGACATCTTGGATATTTCCTCCCTCCCTTTGGTAATGGAATTCCAGTCTCCCTTTGGGGAAACCATCTTTCCTCTACTCGTGGTCCCCATGTTTTGCCCATTTCCTGTAATCTCTCATTGGCCAGAATGGAATCACGTGGCCAGATTGCAGCTGCAAGAGAGGTTGGGAACATAAGTGTCTGTGTTTTTAGTTTCTGATATTGAAGGCAGGTTCAACTGAACCCAACCTCCCTAGGGCAGGTAAGGTCACTTACAGTTGGGAGCTCTTAACTTGGAGCATCTCAAAGCGAGTGCCCCAAGTTGGGAGCTCCTACCTGTGTAAGTGACCCAGGCTTGAGGAATAAGAATGAAACCAACAATGTTTTGCTGCTTCACTTGGGAAAGAGGCTTCTTACTTACCCTGGCATTGCTAAACTGGGAGGATGTAAGTCTGCATCTTCTGGAGACCGTCTATGCAACCAGCAGATGAGAGCTTGTCTGAGAATAACATCTACATGGGGAATCAGATAGTGTGACGAAGACATGTGTATTCCCCATGACATAATTGGAGCACCTGGGTCCCATAGCACGTGCAACTTGATCTAACCATGAACTTTTCACAGTCATGAGCTGCTTGCCCTATATATTGCTCCAGTCTCCTTGAGATGGGCTTGACATTCAACTGAAACAATTTGATGAATATCTCTCACCTTGGCCTACTGGTCTTCCCCAAGGCCAAATCCTATGTCCTGGTGTTACATCTTGTCTTTATCCAAGATCTTCACTTACTTTTTTTTCTCTCCACTGAGAGTATCATGGGCATTCACAGCTAGCCTGGTTCTGTCAACCTGTGATGGGCTCCACATTCAAAGATTCCCACATTGTGGCCAGGCTCTCCGTGTTAAGAGATAAGATCTTCTATATTCTCAGAGTGAACCAGGACTGGAGCAAAACCTCAAGTTACACAAAACAGAGGTATGGACCCAGGAATAGGAGGGCACCAGGCTACCATTACGACCCTGCTCCCAGCAAGCCATCTTGCATTTTGTATTTGGCTCTGAATATTATCCTGAAAAACAGCTATTGACCATCAAGAGGGACTGAAATGGTAAAAGGATTTCACGTAATGTCATTTGAGAACAGACGAATGGCTCCAGAGAGAGAAAAGATAGCTTACCGTTTGTTAGAATGAAGAGTTTTAAAATTTAATTTGTCATGATCAAAGTTCTCTAGGGATGGAGTGAACCAACTTACAAGGTAGTAGACTTCTCATCACTGAAGGTATTGATGTTGAAACAGGCTAATTGGTTGTCATGGGTATTGAAGAAACCATTTTCAAGACACTGAATAGGGACTGCCTTAGTTTGGGTCACCCCAGGAGCAAATTCTGATCAAGGATTTGTACGCAAGTACGGTTGACCCTGGAACAACACAGGTTTGAACTGCACAGGTCCACTTATACCGAGATTCTTTTTCAATAAAAGTTACACCGAGTGTGCCTGCCTGCCTCTCCTGCTTCCCTTTCTACCTCCCCTACTCTTTTACCACTGTCATTCCTGAGACAGCAAAGCCACCTCTCTTCTTTCTCCTCGCCATCAGCCTACTCAACATGAAGACAAAGATGAAGACTTTTGTGATGATCCACTTCCACTTAATGAATAGGAAATATATTTTTCCCTTCCTTAGGATTTTCTTTATTTTTTTGTTTTTATTTTTTTCTTTGGAGACAGGGTCTCACTCTGCTGCCCAGGCTGGAGTTCAGTGGCAGATCATAGCTCACTGTTGCCTTGAACTCTGGGCTGAAGCAATCTTCCTGCCTCAGTATCTCCTGTAGCTGGTACTATAGGCAAGTGCCACCATGCCTGACTAATTTTTAAATATATTGTAGAGATGGGATCTCACTATGTTGCCCAAGCTGGTCTCAAACTCCTGGCCTCAAATGATCCTTCTGCCTCAGCCTCCCAAAGCTCTGGGATTAGACGCATGAGACACTGTGCCTGGACTCTTATGATTTTCTTAATACCTTTTCTTTTCTTTAGATTACTTTATTGTAAGAATGAAGTATAGAATACCTAGAACATACATATAATACAGAATATGTGTTGATGAACTGCTTGTTATTGCTAAGGCTTCAAGTCAACTATAGGGCAATAGTAGCTAAGGTTTGGGGAGTCAAAAGTTATATGTGAATCTCTGACATTGCAGGGGTTCACCACCTGTAGCCCCCATGCTGTTCCAGGGGCAACTGTAGCTCATTTGACTGATCTCAGGAAACACCATGGGACGGAGGGGAGTGAGACAGGAAAGGAGAGAAAGCCAGTCAAGGATGCATTTGTGAGCCCACTGCAGCAGTGGACCCTCTGAAAGAACTGCCCCTTTTCAGCCTGAGGGAGCTGGAGTGCCTTTCCACTAAGCCTCGATCCTCGTGGCTGGAGTTCGCGCCAGGGACGTTAACACTCAGGCACATCCAGTCTACTCCAGGGATGACGGGAGCATTTTGATCTGCCAGAGTGTGTTGGTCTGTTTGGCATTGCTTGCAAAACAATTACCCACGGTATTATCAAGAAATACTCAAGGCTGAGCAATTTATAAGGAAAAGAGGTTTATTTGGCTCACTGTTACGCAGGCTGTACAAGCATGGCACCAGCACCTGCTCCGCTTCTGGTGAGGCCTCAGGAAGCTTTTATTCACGCTGAAAGGCAAAGGGGGAGCCAGCGTGTTACATATTAAGAGAGGGAACGAGAGAGAGGAGGAGATGCCAGGCTCTTTTAAACAACCGGCTCTCTTGTGAATTAACAGAGCAAGACTTCAGTCATTACTGTGGATGGGAAGGACACCAGGCTATTCATGAGGAATCCTACCAGACCCCCACCTCCAACACTGGAGGTTACATTTCAACATGAGATTTGGAAGGGATACACATCCAAACCATATCACAGAGACCGTCCTCAGACAGAGAGACATAGGAAACCATTCCCCTGTATGGGAACCATCTGCCATGGCCCGCAAGTAGGCCTGAGGGGCTGTGAACAGAGCACAGGCATCCTCTATAGAAGCAGAATTCAGAGTGTTAACTGAATTCCCCTGGGCTGGATTCTGCCTGTAGGGTACATTCCTTAGCATGCTCAGTTTTTTGTTTTTTGTTTTTTAAGACAAAGAATATGAAAGAAAATCTCAAATTCCTACATTTCTCCAACTTTCTATTTTCTTGCAAACATCTGGCCTGCTTCATTCATTTCCTCCTCTTGCCTGGACCTTAAAGGCATCAGCTTGCAGGACCCTACATGAAATGCCCTGTGATGTCTCTTCTCACACCATCTGCAACAGGATGTTTATTGTTTAGGAATGTTCTGGTAGCCCTAAGCGATACTTAAGAGCAGAACAGTGTGTCTTTGAAAGTACATAGGCCCGGCCCCCTTGGCATCAGCCAAGTTCCAATGTGTCCCTGTTGCTCCTTAGAACTGCCGCCTGTGACTGTGGAGCCAGCTTCTTCCAAAGCACATTGATAAGAACAATATTGTATAGTGCTTTGTATATTGCTTTATAGCTAGTAAGGCACTTTATAAATGGACAAGAACGATATTTGTACAGCACTCTATAGTTTGTAAGCACTTTATACATTGGCAGGAACAATATTTGTACAGCACTTTATAGTTTGTACTTTACACATTGACAAGAACGATATTTGTACAGCACTTGATAGTTTGTAAAGTACATTATATGTCTCATACAGAGCTTTATAGTTTGTAAAGCACTTTATACATTGACAAGAATGATATTTGTACAGCACTTTATAGCTTGTAAAGCACTTTATGCGTCTTGTATAGCACTTTACAGTTTGTAAAACACTTTATACATTGACAAGAATATTTATACAGCACTTTATAGTTTGTAAAGCACTTTATACTTCTTGTACAGTACTTTATAGTTTGTAAAGCACTTTATACATTGACAAGAATGATATTTGTATAGCACTTTATAGTTTGTATAGCACTTTATATGTCTTGTACAGCACTTTACAGTTTGTAAAGCACTTTATAGCCTGGGCAGTAGCATGGCTCTTCACGCCTCCATGTGAAGCAATCAAGGACTTAATTGAAGCTTCGCCCTTTTTGCTGATGAATGAAAGAGTGAGCCTGGAAGAGTGAGATATTTCACCGAGCCAGACATGGAGCCTGAGCAGCCTGCTCTCCCACTGCCAAGGCCTCATTCCGAGCAGCGTGGGAGGATTCTGGTACCCCGGCTTGCATTCCGAGGCAGGTTTTGGAGTATGTGGGCTGAGAAGCAGAGACTGGCAGCAAGATGTGGGCTCAGGAAGCGGGAGGAACCACGCAGAGAACAGGGGTGGGGGAAGCCACGGGGGGAGGTGAAGGAGGACGCATTTTTGTCACCGTGAATCACATTTTCCACTTGAAATAGGAGCTGAGACTTTCTGAGGAAGCAAAATACAACATACAATGGAGGTGAGCAGGTGGGAAATTACACGACTCATATTTAATTATGCAAAATCCCATAATCCCTCAGGGAGCACAAAGGACATGAGGTGGTGATTTTCCTCCTCTCATAATCTTGGGGCCACTTTATTAAATGACAGAAAGAATAATGCGGCCGGGGAGGAAAGAATTATGTGGTCAGAGAACTAAAGATAATTTCACAGCTTTCTCATTCCATTCTCCGCCTTCCTTCTTGGCTGTTCTGAGCTGCAACTCTGGCCTTAATGTAAGGATAAACAGGTGTCCTTACAGCATCATAGAGACATGCACGGTCTTTAGTTTAGAACTCCACATCCTCTTACTTTACAGATGATGTTGAAAGAGAGTGAGCCCGAGAGAGAGAGAGAGGAGAGAGAGAGAGAGAGAGAGAGAGAGAGAGAGAGAGAGAATAGTTGCTTCTGATAATTATGGTCTTAATTCTGTCTTCCCCCACCAAACCCCAAATTAATACGTTGAAGTCCTAACTCCCAACACCTCACAATGTGACTGTATTTGCAGATAGGGTTTTTAAAGGGGGATTAAATCAAAATGAGCTGTTTGAGGTGGGCTCTTGTTCCATCTGACTGGTGTCCTTATAAAAAGGGAAAAATTGGACACACAGAGACACCATGAATGTAGACACAGAGCAAAGACCACATGGGACACAGCAAGAAGATGGCCGTCTGCAAGCCAAGGAGAGACGCCTCTGGAGAAACTAAACCAGCCAATACCTTGATCGTGGACTTCTACATTCCAGAACTGCGAGGAAACAAATGCCCACTGCTGAAGCCACCCAGCCTGTGCTTTTTGTTAGGGGAGCCCTAGGAAATGAATGCAGGTTTTGGTACGGAGAAATGGGGTGCTGATGTAACCAGTACCTAAAAATGAGGAAATGCCTTTGGTGTTGAGTATTAGCTAGAGGCTGGAAGAGTGTGAAGCACATGGTATTATAGAAAATGCCTAGATCGTGGTGGAGAGACTCATGATAGAAATATGAATGTTAAAGCTGCTTCTTTGAGGCCTCAGATGGAGAAAAGAACACGCTATTGGACACTGGAGAGGAGGAGATCCTTGTTGTAAGTGGCAAAGAGCTTGTCTGAATTGTGTTCTAGTGTTTTGCAGAAGGTGGAACTTGTGAGTGAAGCACTTGGATATTTGGCAGAGGAGATTTCAGAAATCTAAACTGTGGAAGCACAGTATTGATGGTGCAGCCGGCTTTCTCCTGACTGCTTATGGTAAAATGCAACAGGAGAGAGAGACACTGAAGAAGAAAGTGTTAAGCAACACAGAACCAAAACTTGAAGATTGGGAAATTTCTCAGCCTACCCATATTGCAGAAAGTGAGAAAGCTTGTTCTGGGGAGAATGCCAAGGGCGTGACTTGACAGTCGCATGAGAAAGAGACTGTGGGTGTCACTCATGGATCTCCCAACCATCTCAGCCAGGGTACCCATCAACAATGGATTGGATAAATAAAATGTGGTACATACACCCCATGGAATACTACACAGCCATATAAAAGAACAAAATCATGTATTTTTCAGCAACATGAATGCAGCTGGAGGCCATGTTCTAAGTGAATTAATGCAAAAACAGAAATGCTGCCAGCCTGGACTGAAGCTCAAAGATGAAAGAAAGGCTATCAGACAGGCTGGGCATGGTGACTCATGCCTGTAATCCCAGCACTTTGGGAGGCCGAGGCACGCAGATCATGAGGTCAGGAGTTTGAGACCAGCCTGAACAACATGGCGAAACCCTGTCTCTACTAAAAATACAAAAAAATTAGCTGGGAGTGGTGGTGGGCACCTGCAATCCCAGCTACTCGGGAGGTCAAGGCAGGAGAATCACTTGAACCTGGAAATCGGAGGTTGCAGTGAGCCAAGATCGCACCACTGCACTCCAGTCTAGGTGAGAGAGCGGGACTCTGTTTCAAGAAAGAAAGAAACAGAAAGAGAGAGAGAAGAGAGAGAGAGAGAGAAAGAGAAAGAAAGAGAGAGAGAAAGAAAAAGGAAGGAAGGGAGGAAGGCAGGAAGAAAGGCCATCAGACTTCTGGGATTCTACAGAACAGGACACTAGAGTTATCCAGAGAATAGCAGTTGTTATACTTCAAGAAAAGGAAATAATGATCACAAAGGCAAGGCTACTTCCTTGTCATTACCTGGGGGGATACCTCTTTGGTTTTATTGGGCCAGGCTTGCTTGGGACCCATGAACCTTTCTTCTTCTTTTTCCCCTTTGGAACTGGAATGTGTATAACGTGCCTGTGCCACCATTGTGTTACGGAAGGAGATAACATTTTTGGTTTAGTAGGTTCACAGCTGGGCCATTCACAATAGAAAGACACGGAATCAACCTAGGTTCCCATCAGTGGTGGGTTGGATAAATAAAATATGCTACGTATACACCATAGAGTAATACACAGCCGTAAAAAGAACAACAGTGTGTCTTTTTCAGCAACATGAATGCAATTGGAGGCCATTATTCTAAGTGAATTAATGCAGTAACAGAAAACTGAACACTCTAAGTTCTCACTTATAAGTGGGAGCTATACCTTGGGTACGCATGGACATCAAGCTAGGGAACAGTAGACACTAGGGACCCCCAAAAAGGGAAGGAGAAAGTGGGGAAAGAGCTGAAAAACTACCTACTGGTGCTGGGCATGGTGGCTTACACCAGAAATCCCAGCTACTCAGGAGGCTGAGGCTCAAGAATCACTTGAACCTGGGAGATATAAGTTGCAGTAAGCTTATCGTGCCAAGATCGTGCCACTGCACTCCAGCCTGGGCGACAGAGCAAGACTGTCTCAAAAACAACAACAACAACAACATAACATAACAAAACTATTGGATACTATGCTCGCTGTCTGGGTGACAGGATCACTGGAAGCCCAAACCTTAGCATCATGCAATATACCCTTGTGACAAACCTCCACATGTACCCCCAGATCTAAAATAAAAATGAAAAAATATATATCTTCACAGCTTGAGAGGAGTTCTGCCTCAGAATGAATCACACCTTAAGTATCAGCCACACCCGATTAGATGCGATTTAGATAAGATTTGGAACTTAGAGTTCATGCCAGCACAGGTTAAGACTTGCAGGCTGTGGGGATGAGGGTGAATGTATTTTACACGTGAGAAGGATGTGAATTTTGGAAGTCCAGAGGGCAGAGTGTTACAGGTTGAACTGCATTTCCACAAAATGTATATGATTAAGCCCTAACTGCAGTACCTCAGAATGTGACTATATTTGGAGATGAGGTCTTTAAAGAGGTGATTAAGTGAAGATGGAGCTGTTAGGGTAGGCTTTAATGCAACCTGACTCATGTCTTTGTAAGAAGATGCAATTTGGACACACACAGAGACACCCTTAATGTATACACACATAGCAAAGACCATGTGAAGACATGGGCATCTGCCAGCCAACGAGACAGACTTCAAAAGAAACTAAACCTGCTGGCACCTTGACCTAGGACTTGTTGCATCCAGGACTGTGTGAAAGTAAATTTCTCCTGGCTAAGCCAGCCAGTCTAGACGTATTTTGTTGTGGCAACTGTGGCAAACTAATGCACTGCAACAAAGAGGACCAGGTTGAGAGCTAGACTTGAACCCTGATTCTGCCTGGGGAGGCTGCTGTCTACACACAGGAATTCCACTCTCCAGGCAGCAGTGACTGCTGGTGCGTGCTCCAAACTGGGTTTAAAGGATTGACTCCAATGTAGATGCTTCCCCATGGTCTTGGACAGCCAAGCTGGGAAGTCACTCCTCCAAGCTGTCCTTGGCAGACTGAGTGAGTTGGAAGAGCTAAGCTGGGATGCTGGCCTGCAATGTCCCCATGTCTACTCTGCATGACCAAGTGGAGGCTGTGTTTAGACTTCCCAAGACCCAGAGAGAACTGGATTCTAGTCATCTCTACAAAAGAGTTAAAAAAAAAAAAAAATAGCTGTGCATGGTTGTCACTGAGTATCCCAGCCTCAAAGTATATTTTAAAACTTTTTGTTTTTTTCTTTTTTGCTTTCAGCCTTGAAACATACTTTGAAACTCTTTGTTCCCACCTTTCCCACCAGGCACTTCCGTGAACAGCCCTCGCTTATATAATTATGTGCTTGCTTAGAAATTCCAGGGGCCAATTTTGAAACAAAGGAGCAGAGAGACCCAGCTGCAGAATCCTCCCTCTTAGGGGAAGTTACAGTTAGCCTACCACTTCCGGGTTGAAGTCAGGATAATGCAAACAAAGTCCCCAGATGGTTGATTCCTCAGGATAACACACGGGAACAAGACAGGCAGACCCGCACCCTCTTGTACCACTCTGCTGTGTTTCCACACCTTTTCCTTGTTAAACCCCTTCAGTCAGCCCGAAAGACTGAGATGTCTTCCTTGAGGTAGAAGCCTGGCTATCTCCCATCTGCTGGCATTTGATTAATAAAGTTGCTTTATTTTCACCATACCTGTGTCTCATATTTTCAGCCTCTGAGCGATGAGCATCTGGACTTACGCCAGCTCCATGGTGGTACATGAGCGTAGTCCAAGCTACTCAGGAGACAGAGGCGGGAGGATCACTTGAGCCCAAGCAGTCAAGGCTGCAGTGAGCTATGACTGCACCATTTCCCTCCAGCCTGGGTGACAGGTGAGACCTCATCTCTAAAAAAAAAAAACAAAATCAAACAAACAAACAAAATTTAAAAAAGGATTTCATTCGCAACACAATGGATTTAGATTTGATCTAGATAGGGCGTTTCGAGCAGGGAAAATGTACATCCCAAATGAGTCCTGGAGAGTTTGCAAGCAGCCCAGATGATGGCCCTATAGGTGGCAGGGGTCAGGACACAGGTCTTGGCCTCTGGGTGCAGAGGGGTAGGTCCTGGATGGGCTCAATTCTTCAGTGGTTCCGCTGAGCACAAATTCAGAATTCCTTCCGCTCTGGTGGGAACCCTGAAGTGGAGAGATGCACTTTTCAATCACTTTCATTCCATGTTGATGATTTTTTTTATTGTACTTTAGGTTCTGGGGTCCATGTGGAGATCGTGCAGGATGGTTGCATATTGATGATTTAAAATTGGGCCCTTTCTTTACGGCTGAGCAGTAATTGGCTGTATAGGAGGAAGCCTCCATGCAGAGCAGTGCTAATAAGACATCGTCTCCTGAAATGTGCCTGGGCAGCAAGGAGCCGCCTGGCCGCTCCTGCAGCTCCCACAGATCTGCCAGGAATCAACAAGCAATTGCAAAGTCCCCATGTCAGAGTGTTGGTCTTGTCCCCGTCGCATGGTGGTATGATATGATGATTACAGGGCCACAGTAAAATATTTGCATAGCAAACAGCAACATTTCCCTGGAATCATTAGAGAAGGCGAGAAAGAGCCTGAGAACCTGCCAGCCGGGAGTCTGGTCAGAAGCACTCCTGAGCCATCATGTATCCTGTGCCCATTGTGTGCTGCTAAGTGCTTGATAAAATAATGATGAAAATAATCTTAACAGGAAGTGTGCAGTGACTCACACCTGTAATCCCAGCATTTTGGGAGGCGGAAGCGGGTGGATTATGAGGTCAGGAGGTTGAGACCATCCTGGCCAACATGGTGAAACCCCGTCTCTACTAAGAATACCAAAATCAGCTGGGTGTGGTGCTGCGTGCCTGTAATCCCAGCTACTCGGGAGGCTGAGGCAGGAGAATCGCTTGAACCTGGGAGTTGGAGGTTGCAGTGAGTCGAGAACCCGCCACTGCACACTCTATCCTGGCGACAGAGTGAGATACCATCTAAAAAAAAAATCTTAATAATAGCTGCCTTATATTATATTAGTGCATATAGGATGACAGGCATTGTCCTAAGCACTTAGCACGAATTATTTTATTCCATCTTCGTGACAAGTTTATTAGCTCCATTTTATGGATATGAAAACTCAGGCAGAGAGTTGTAAAGTGACTTGCCAGGATCACACAGCTCATGAGGAGAAGAGTGGATTTTAAGTGCAGGCCTGTCTGACCCCAGAGTTTTAGGTCACAGCAGTTGAAATCAGACAAGGAACATTCCTGGTGCATTTTACACAGTTATTATGATTATAATAACTACAGATTAGTGCTTCAGCGACTCTTAACCTTTTCTCCTGACACTCTCCTTTCTGTTTTTTTAACACTCCCAAAACACTGTTTGTAGAAAATATGGCTTTTTGGAGGGTCGCACAACACTGTAATATCTGGGGCAGAAAAACCGCTGGAGTAGCTAAGGTTTCTTTGCTCTCTGTTGAACATACATGCTGTAGATAAGAATTGCAGAGTGTTTTAGGTGGTCTCTGTAAATTCTATGCAATTTGGTTATGTTCATTAATTTACCCTGTACAGTTTTTAAGAAGTGATGGAAGTGAGACACAGAGAGGCCAAGTGATTTGCCTGATTTGACACAGCTAGGTAATAAAGGCAGGATTTGAACTCGGGTAGCCTGGCTTCTACATAGAACTCCTTAATCACTGCACCACAGCACTGGATTTCGGGTATGGGCTGTTTTTGCGTATATCAGATGTTCACACAAACCTCTGAGAGAAGCAATAAGCACGTTCCTCCTCCTCGGATATAAGAGGAGGTTGAGGCTGAAGAAGAGGAAGGGAGAGGACCTCTGGCCAAGAAGAAGCAGAGCTGAGGTGTGAATTTAAATCCTGGATACAAGACTCCAGGCTTGACTTCCGTGGAGTAGCTCAGCTTCCTTCTTTGTCTCTGGGCTGTGCTGTCTCCCAGGCCTTTTGAGGCATGCCACCCTCTGCGCAGCGGAGCAACAATCATCCCCACAGCCCACACTCTGCAGGGAAAAGTTTCATCTCATTAGTCAAATTAAAACTTACTTCTGAACTTCGTGTATCTGTGTGATAGACTTCAAGCAAATTATAATTTTATTTATTTATAGCTCCCTGTCTCCCAGAAACTTAAATGGCAATATGTTATTGGGCTCATAAAAAATAAAAATAAAATAAAATAAAATGACACCTCGAGCAGTACTGTAACTAATTAAGGAGACTTCCAAACTGCTGTTAATTTGAGACGCTAAAATGCGCACCAGCAGCAGCCAGCCTGAGCTCCCGGGGAGGACAGACTCACGCAGCTGTGGAACTCAGATTTCACATTAAGTCAAACAATTATTTTGACGGGTAGAGTGAGCTCCATAAAGTGCTGTTATAATAAAATCCTTCTATCGCCTTGCCCAGGCAGGTTCACCCAAGAAGGGAGGTTGGGTGATGTCAGGGAGTTCTCCATAAACCAGTGCACTGCATTATCTGGACTCAGTCACTGCAGATGTTTATTGCAGAGCTCAGAGGGAGGGTCTGGAGCCTTGGGTGAAGCTCAGGGATGACAGAAGCAACAAGCTAGATTTGCATTTTTTAGAACCCACTGATTTTTTTTTCTACCAGCATTATTGTTTATTTTATTTTATTATTTTATTTTTCAAGATGGAGTCTCACTCTGTTGCCCAGGCTCGAGTGCAGTGGTGCAATCTCCACTTACTGCAACCTCCACCTCCCAGGTTCAAGCGTCTCTCCTGCCTCAGCCTCCTATGTAGCTGGGACTATGGGCACACACAACCATTCCGGGCTCATTTTTGTATTTTTTAGTAGAGATGAGGTTTCACTATATTGGCCAGGCTGGTCTCAAATTCCTGACTTTGTGATCCACCTGCCTTGGCCTCCCCAAAATTCTGGGATTACTGGCATGAGCCGTTGTGCCCGACCAGTTGTTTTTATTTGAAAGAAAATTTACAAGATAATATAAATAGAGTTCCCACACACTTATTACCCAGTTTCCCTTAATTCTACCATTTTACATAACCATGGTCATATTTTTATGCCAGATGCTCTTCTGGATACTGAAGGCACATCTGTCAAGAAAAACGGCTGTGATTCCTGTTCTCATGTAGCACACAGTCTAGCTGGGGAGACAGCATTAGGATAAACCCAAGTCAGTCATCACAAGTGCTGACCGTGTTGCTGCTGCATCTCTCAGACACCATCAAATTGTGCATTGAAGGCCAGGCACAGTGGCTCATGTCTGTAATCCCAGAACTTCGGAGGGCTGAGGTGGGAGGATCGCTTGAGCTCAGGAATTTGAGGCTGCAGTGAACTGTAATCATGCCACTGTGCTCCAGCCTGGGTGACAGAGTGAGACCTGTCTCTTAAAAAATATATATGCGGGCTGGGCGTGGTGGCTCACGACTGTAATTCCAGCACTTTGGGAGGCCAAGGCAAGCAGATCACGAGGTCAAGAGATCGAGATCATCTTGGCTAACATGGTGAAACCCCATCTCTACTAAAAATACAAAAATTAGCTGGGCATGGTGGCACATGCCTGTAGTCCCAGCTACTTGGGAGGCTGAGGCAGGAGAATCGCTTGAACCTGGAAGGTGGAGGTTGCAGTGAGCTGAGATTGTGCACTCCAGCCTTGTGACAGAGCAAGACTTCATCATATATATGTATGTATGTATATATATATATATATATATATATGCATGTATATGTGTGTATATATGTATGTATATGTATATATGTATATGTGTGTATATATATATATGCTTTAGTAAATAGTAGTCATTGCAGCGGACCCTTGCAATTAATTGAATGGGTGAATCAATGATGTGAGAATCATCCTGTGACTCCAGACTACAGAGGTAGGGCAGAGATGTGGTGCAGAGTAAGTGGTGGGAGCTGAGGACACAGTATCTAGAATCCCACAGACCTGCCTTGGATCCTTATTTGAGTGCAGTTTGGGATGAGCCACTTTGCTTCAAGAGCAGAAAATGGGGATAATGTCTTTTCCTTTAGATGGATACGCAGAGGGTGGATGTAATTGAGTTTTGCAAAAAAATTCCCTGTCCATGGCATATGTTTGTAGTCCCAGCTACTCAGGAGGCTGAGGCTGGAGGATCCCTTGAGCCCAGGAGTTCAAAGCTGCAGTGAGCTATGATTGCACCACTGCACTCTAGCCTGAGTGAGAAGATGAGACCCTGTCCTTAACCAAACCAAACTGAACCAAACCAGACAAAACAGTGTCTTGCTCAAGCGTAGGGAGCTGATGAGTGGTGGTGGTGGTGTGTGTCCACTTGGATGAAGGCAGTAGCATCCTAACAGCCCTGGGCTTCATGTGTGCCCAGCTGCATCTCCGCTCAACCTGGCACCAGAGGGATCCTGTTGAAAAAGTTCCATCAAATCATGTCCCTCCTCTGTTCTAAACCTTCCACCACCTCCTCCTCATGCTCAGGCCACAGGAAATCTTATAATCTTGCTTCCTGCTGCTTCTTGGACTTCTTCCCTAGCCGCCAACTCCTTTGCTGTTCCTGGGCTGTTCCTGGAACAAGCCACTCATCTCCAGCCTCCAGGGCTGTTCCCTCTGCCTAGAAATCTCCATCCCAGGGCCTTTGCTTAGCTCGCTCCCTCCCTCTGTTCACATCCAGCCTGCTGAGAAATGTCCTTCCTAACCATCCAATGAAAGCACAGCACCTTGTTTTAGTTGTTGTTGTTTTTTTACTTCCAAGAACTTTTCACAACCTGAAAAGTTGTGGATTTGATTGTTTTCTTTCTCTGCCTTCCTCACTGTAAGCTCCTCTGTCCTGATACCTAACACAGTGCTTGGTCCGTAGGAGGCATTTAAGTAATATTTGTGGGGTGGAAGTCTGTCTGTGTGTCTGAATTCTTTGTTTCTTCTCCCTTCCTTCCCTCCCTTTCCCCTTCCTTCCTTCCTTCCTTCCTTCCTTCCTTCCTTCCTTCCTTCCTTCTTTCTTTCGCTTTCCCCTTTTCCTCTTCTTTCCTTCCTCTTAAGCAGTTGTTTATGACCCCTACATTGGTCCTGACATACACACAAGGGGCTTTTCCAAGGGTTGTCTCCTGATGTTTATCCACCAAAGCCTCTTGCCCTTGCTGGAGTGAAGTGCCAGAGCTCACACGATGCAGGTCATCACCTCTGATCCCCACCCAATACATTCTCAAAGCAGACATCCCCTAGCCAACTTATTTCTTCTCCCTCTCCTTCAGAAACTCAGGCCTGGGTATGAACAAGACAGACGTGCATTTGCTGTGGCCTCTGGCTTACTCTTCCACTTTCACCTGTCACTTTCTTCTTGGCCTCTGCCAAGAATTTCAGGCCAGGAGAAAAATTCAAATCAGCCACCTGCTTAATCTGCGCTTCCTCGTTTCTCTCAGCACAACACAGGGAAGAGCAGGCTAAGGAAATATGGCAGGATTGGGACAGAGGGACCAGACAGGGCTGATTTCAGTGTGACTTTTATTCGAGGAGATACCGTTCCTTACCTGGAGAGACCTTGAAGAGTCTTTTTAGCCCAGAGCTTCCAGGCTGAATTCCAAAAAGGGAAGGTGCCCATCTTGTTGGTCTCCTGCATCCAACCAGGTCTCTCTCTCAGTTGGTTTCAGAAGACATCTGTATTAGTCTGTTTTGTGAGAGCCAAATCAATAATGCAATTCCATTCACAATTGCCACAATAATAATAAAAATACCTAGGAATACAGCTAAGGGAGGTGAAAGATTTCTACAATGAAAATTACAAAACACTTCTCCTAGAAATTAGAGATTACCCAAACAAATGGAAAAGGATTCCATGCTCATGGATGGGAAGACTGAATATTACTAAAACTGCCATACTGCCCAAAACAATTTATGGATTTAATGATATTTCTATTAAACTATAAATTACACTCTTCAAAGAACCAGAAAAAACTATTTTAAAACTCATATGAAACAAAAAAAGAGTCTAAATAGCCAAGACAATCCCAAGCAAAAAGAACTAAGCTAGAGGCATCATACTCTCTGACTTCATATTATATTACAGGGCTACAGTAACCAAAACAGCATGGTCTTGACACAAAATCAGACACATAAACCAATGGAACAGAACAGAGAACCCAGAAATAAGGCCACATGCCTACAACCATCTGATCTTCAACAAAGCTGACAAAAACAAGCAATGGGGAAAGGGCTCTCTATTTCATAAATGTTGCTGGGATAACTGGCTAGCCACATGCAGAAGATTAAAGCTGGACCCCTTCCTTACACCATATACAAAAATCAACTCAAGATGGTTCAAAGACTTAAATGTAAAACCCCAAACTATAAAAAACCTGGAAGACAACCTAGGCAATCTCATTCTGGACATAGGAATGGGCAAAAATTTTATGATGAAGAAACCAAAAGCAATAGAAAAAAACACAAAAATGGCAAATGGAGGCCGGGCGCGGTGGCTCACGCCTGTAATCCCAGCACTGTGGGAGGCCGAGGCGGCTGGATCACGAGGTCAAGAGATCAAGACCATCCTGGTCAACATGGTGAAACCCCGTCTCTACTAAAACTACAAAAAATTAGCTGGGCATGGTGGCGTGTGCCTGTAATCCCAGCTACTCGGGAGGCTGAGGCAGGAGAATTGCCTGAACCCAGGAGGCGGAGGTTGCGGTGAGCCGAGATCGTGCCATTGCACTCCAGCCTGGGTAACAAGAGCAAAACTCCGTCTCAAAAAAAAAAAAAAAAAAAAAAAATGGCAAATGGAATCTAATTAAACTAAAGAGCTTCTGCAAAGCAAAAAAAAAAAAAAAAAATCAACAGGGTAAAACAGACATCCTACAGAATGGAATAAAATATTTGCAGACTATGAATCTGAAAACAGTCTAATATCCAGCATTGATAAGGAACTTAAACAAATCTACAAGAAAACAAAAGTAATACACATTTCAACATGAGATTTGGAAAGGGCAAATATCCAAACCATATTGTTCCACCCCTGGACCCCAAAATTGAATGTCCTTCTCACATTGCAAAACACAATCATCTCTTCTCAATAGTCCCCAAAGTCTTAACTCATTCCAATATCAAGTCCAAATTCCAAAATCTCATCTGAAACTCAAGGGAAATTTCTTCCACTTGGGTCTTATTTTAAAGTAAAAGTATGAAATTTGGGTGCCCCTTAAAAACTACATATCTAACACTAGCAGGCCAGGTTTCAACTGGAGAAAGAAGAGTTAGAATGGAGAGGAAGCTGCTTCTTTTTAGGGGCTCATTGAGTCTTCATTTTGCCATAGAGCTTAATTAGCTGATCTCACTTGTTTCTATTACCTGCCTGGCTTCTAAAGGTACTTCTATGTTTGACTTTTCTGTACTGTTCCAAATACAGGAACAAAGCAAAATGGCCACATGAAAGAATCCAATCATGTGATATGCCACCCTGCAGATAATATGCTGCCACACTATGATTATCCAGTGAAAGGCTGGTTAACCAGAAAGATTGTGAGATGGAAAGGGATTTGTTTCATTCTTCAGGGCTCTAAGGCAGAGATGAGAACAAGTGGTAAAAACCACAAACAGGAAGAACCTAGTGCATCCTAGAAAGAACTTTCTAACAATGAGATCTAACAGGAGAATTAGGCTGGCTTATCAGGTAGTGAGGCACCTGGCATTGGAGGCATTCAAGTAGAGACTGAGTGACCATCTGTTAAAATAGCTGAAGGAGAGATATCTATTATAAGAGTAAGAGGAGGTGATATTTTATGACCATCTTAATGTTGAAACTCTTGGATTCTGATTCCATAACTGAAAGACTGAAAATTAATGTATGGTGTGGTGGTCATGGTGGTGGTGTGTGTGTGTACACATGTACACACATGTGTGTGTGTTGTATGTGTTGGCTCACTTAATCCTCACTGCAGCAATCTGGATTGGGTAACATTATTTAGCCCTTTTAACAGAAAATGGAACTTCCCAGAGAGGCCAAACAAAGTGTTCAACTCAGCTAGTGAAACTGAGTCTGAATTCAAACTTCTATTTCTTCAGCTTCAAAGTACCCGCTCTTCTTAATATATTACACTGCCTCCCTCAAAGAGGCATCCTTTTGATAGAATTATTTTTCTCCGTTTGCATTCCTCTGAGAAAGAAGGATACATAAATTCACCAGCTGCTATCGAAGCTCAGGTTGTGCACTCAGCATCTATTCCTCCATGCTAGCCACCTTGATGATTTAGAAACTCTAGCCCGTGCACTGGGATTGAACTAGTTATACACACAACACCAGGAGTGTTGATTAAAAATGAATAATCCCAGGCCCCATACCTGAAGGCTTGGATTTAGAAGATCTCTGGACTGGAGCCTAAGAATATATATTTTTGACAAGCTTCTCAGGATTTTCTGATGTTCAACAAGAACAGAAACTTCTGTCCGTTATTAGTATGGAATTTAATACAATGGCCCTTAGCAATTTTTTCATTCATTCATGAATTTCTTATTTCATTTACTTATACTCAGAGAGATGAATATGAAGCAACTACTGTATGCCAGAATCTGTTCTGGGCACCAGAAACTTCATCAATGAACAAAATTGACTAAATGAAACCCTTGCTCACATGAAGCTTCCATCCTATTGGGTGTGACTATATTTATGTCCAATTAAATTTTATATTTCAGAGCAGGAAAAATAATTTAGATATTTTATTTCAAAACTGAAGGGCTGAGGGGAAATTTAAAAAGCGTTTAGTAAGTAATGGTCGCTAGAGGCTTGGAGAAGGATAGAATGGAAAGTGACTGCTAATAGGTATGGGATTTCTTTTTCAGATGATGAAAAAGTTCCGGAATGAGATAGTGAAAATGGTTGTACAATTTTGTGAGTATACTAAAAACCACTGAATTGTCCACTTTTTTAAAAAGGTGAATTTTAAGGTATGTGAATTACATCCATTAAGAAAACAAATTAGATACAAATTAGTGATAAAGATGTAGAGAAACTATTAATAAATCACTCATGCATTGCTATTGGGAATGTAAATGATGCAGCCACTCTGAAACCTGATTTGGAGGTTCTTTTCAAAGCTAGACATGAACTTACCATACAGACCAACAACTCCACCCTTGGGTATATAGCTGAAAGAAATGAAGGCTCATTCAGGAACTTGGGCATAAATATTCATAGCAGCTTTATTCATAGTAGCGTCAGGCTGGAAACTTCTCACATGTCCTTTAATGATAAATTGTTAAACAAACGGTGATATGTTCAAACTACAGAATACAAATAGTTAATACAAAAGAATGAACTAGTGGTAGAAATAAACTAGTGATGGGAACAAGCAGGAGAAGCCACAAGTGAGAAGAACTTGGTGCATCTTAAGAACTTTCTAATAATGAGATCTAATGGGAGAATTGGGCTGCTTAATGCACTCAACAACTTAGAGGAACCTCAAGGAAATTATGCTAAGTCTTAAAAGTATGTTAAAAGGGATGATTCCTATGTAACATTCATGAAGTAATCTACTTATAGAGATGGTTAGGGACGGGGTGAAAAGATGCACGTGGCTATAGAGAGATAACATGAGGGAGTCTTCCAATGATGCAACTGGGCAACGTGATGCGGTGATAACCACCGCAAGGGTAGAGATATGATGTGATTGCGCAGAGTAAGCATGCACCACCCCTTGCCGTGATTGCATCTATAACTGGTGAAATCTGAATAAAGCCTGTGGAGGTCTGTGGATTGTACCCACGTGAACTTCTTGGCTTTCGTGTTGTACTGGAGTTGTAACAAATGTTAACATTGTGAGAGGCTGGAGAATGGTGCATAGAAATTACCTGTAAATTTCTTTTCAAGTTTCTGTGAATACATAATTATTTAAAAATAAAAAGTTAAAAGAAAAGTGGCTAATGATCACCTTTTCTTTATTCAGTCAAAAAAAAAATAAAGCATCAAATCAGTGTGTTTAGGATTTTACTATTTATGTAAAATAAACAGAGAGTTTTATATATGAACTTCCATGTATATGAATAAACTATCTCTGAAAGGGTACAAAAGAAGCTAATACCATTTATTTAACTCCAGGAACAGAAACTGAGTAACTGGGGTAATAGAGATGAGCATAGAATTTTTGATACACCTTCTCTGAATTTTGAGCCACATGAACAGACCTACTGATAAATAAACACATAAATATTAAAACTAATTTAATCAGGGGACTTCCACTTCTGATAAGGTGGAGTGGACATACTTTTCCTCTTTCCTCTTAGTATTTACACTGAAAACAGCTAGGAATTATATATAAAATGAACATAAAAACACTGAAAGATGGCAAGAAGAAGGCAGACTGGCTAAGAACCTCAAAACCTGAAGAACTGCTTGGTGATGAGTTTTCTAGGGTTTATTTTAACCTCATATATCCAAGACTGTGGTTTGGAGATATCAGAAACCCAGAAATGCCAATTGACACAGATAAAGTTCCAAGCAAAGACTATGGTCTCTAGCCAAAGGACCAAAAAAGGGACAGCTTGGCAAGACAAAATCTTGGCAAGAGAATAACTGCTGTACTCTAGCCATAAACAATAGAAAAAAGTTGTGGCTTCATTCCCATTTCCATCAGCAACATGGGGGTGAGAGCCTAAATTTCTACCCTTCTCAGGCTGTAATGAGGTACACAAATTCCTCTGCCTCAATGGTATCAGTGGAGATCATATGGGGAGCCTGGATTTCCACAACCACTCAGTCATATTAGGTACCCATCAGTCATATTAGGTACCCATCCACCTCCTAACAGGGAGAGCAGTTGTAGAGACCTAATAGAGAGTCAGAAAATTTACCTTTGCTGAGCAGTAATGAGGTCACACTCTGTGATGTCATTGGAAGCCACATAGGGAGCAGAAACATGGCTTATTTCCCCTCCCAGGCAGGGTAATTATATTAGATACCTAGTAGGGATCCTGAACTCCCATCCATGCCCAGGAGTAACAAGGAGCTCTTTCCCCACTGGGTATCAATGAAAGCCAAGTGGAAAACCTGAAATCCCACCCCCATGTGGCATGGAAGTGTCCCCCTATTCCCTACTGAAGCAATGTCTGAGGAGGTCTTCTAAAGCACAAGATTTAAATAAGATCCAGAGTTTTAACATAATATCTAAAGTGGCCAGGTATTAATAATACATCACTTGTTATACCAAGTAATGTATACGTAATGTAATAACTAGAACAACTACTTAAAAACCTATACACTTGAAAACAGTAGATAAATTGAAGTAGAATTATTTTTTAAAGTGTCAGCAACCCAGAAAAGAGGTAGGAAAGAGAAAACAAAGAAACTAAAAACAGAGAAAACAAACAGAAAACAAAATGTAAATGACAGACTTAAGCCCTAGCATGTCAGTAATTACATTAAATGTAAATGGTTTAAATAGACTAATTAAAACACAAATTGCTACAATGGATTTAAAAAAGGACCAATTATATAGTGTCTATAAGAAACTCACTTCAAGATGTGGGTAGATTGAAAGTAAAATAATAAAAAAAATATGCTATGCAAAAAATAATCAAAAGAAAGCAGTAGTAGCTATATTAATATCAGATAAAAATATTGAGAATGATGAAAATTACCAGTGAAAACAAGGGGCATTACATAATCATAAAACGAACAATCCATAAGGAATACATAGCAATCCTAAATGCGTATGCATAAAACAAGAGAGCTTAAAATATGTGAAGCAAAGTTGATAGAACTGAAAAGAGAAATAGACAAATCTATATTTAATATTGGAAACAACACCCTTCTATCAGTAATTTATAGAACAAGTAGACAGAAAATCAGCAGTATAGAAAAATTCAGCAATATTATCAACCAACAAGATCTCATTGACATTTATAGAACAGCCCACTCAACAAAAGCAAAATAAACACTCTTTTCAATTGTCCATGGATGTACCAAGATAGACCATATCCTGATATTGAAGATAAACCTCAGAAAATCTAAAACATTTAAATCAAACAGAGTATGTTGTCTGCCCACAACAGAATATAACCAGAAATCAATAACAGAAAGATAAGAGAAAAATCTCCAAACACCTGGAAGCTGAACACTACCTTCCTAAATGATCTGTGGGTCAAAAGCACAAGTCTCAAGGGAAATTTAAAAATACATTTCACTGAAAAAAAATAAAATTACAGCATACCAAAATTTGTGAGACACAACTAAAACAGCATTAAGAGTGAAATTTATGGCATCTATATAATTAGAATAGTTTTAAATCAATAATTTAAGTTTTCCCCTTAAGAAACTAGGAAAAGAAAGCAGAAGAAAGGGGATAATATACAAGCAGAAATCAATGGAATTAAAAACAGGAAAACAATAAAGAAAATCAATGAAACAAACAGCTTGTTCTTTGAAAAGATCAATGTAATAGATAAAACTCTAGAAAGACTGACAAAGAAAAAGGAAGACAGAAACTTCAAATATTAGAAATAAAATGGAATAGATCATTACAGACCCTGCAGTCATCTAAAGAATAATTTAAAAAACACTACAAACAACTCCACACAGATAAATTTGATAACTTAAATGGAATGAACTGATTTTACAAGATACACAACCACCAAATATGATGTAATTAATTCAAAGAGCCTTGAAAGTATTAAGGAAATTAAATTAGTAAATTAAAACCCCCAGCAAAAAGTAATCTTCAAGCCCTGATGGTTTTGCTGGAGAGTTCTACTAAATGATTAAAAAAGAATTAACATCAACTCTACACAACCTCTTCCAGAAAACAGAAGAGGGCATTTTCAATTCATTTTATGAAGCCGACATTACTATCCTACTAAAATCAGACAAAGATGGTAACAAATAAACAAACATTACAGAGGAATATTCCTCATGAAAGTAGATTCAAAAATTCTTAACAAAATATTAGTAAATAGAAATCAGTAATATATATGTAATTATTTTGTAAGTAATTCTTATTCCAGGATGGAAGACTAGTTCAAAATTTTAAAATTAATGTAACTTACCATATTAATTAACTAAAGAAGAAAAATAATGTGGAAAAATCATTTGATGAAATTCCACACCTGTTTAATATAAGAACTCTCAGGAAAATAAGAATGAGGGGAACTTCCTTAATTTGATAGAGACCATTTATACAAAATTTTTTTAAATAAATGGTCTCCAACAAATTAAGGAAGCTAACATCATACTTTGTGGTAAATGTATGAATACTTTTCTCTTTAGATCGGGAGTGACATAAGTGTGTTTACTCTCAACATTACCATTTAGCATTGTGCTGGAAGTTCTAGCCAGGGTAATAAGGCAAGAAAAGGAAATAAAAGACCTATAGATCACAAGGGAAAAATGAAGCTATCCCTATTTTTAGATGAAATAATTGTCTACACAGAAAATCTCAAGGAATCCAAACAAATTTTTTAAAAATGAGTGTAGCAGGGCTTCAGGATGTAAGATCAACATACCAAAATCAATTGTATTTGTATATACAAGCAACAAACACATAAAAAAAAAAACTAAAAATATAATGCCGCTTGACAGTTGCTCTGAAACATTGACTACTTTGGTATAAATCTTACAAAAACATGCACAGGATTTTTATGCTTAAAACTATCAAATGCTAATGAAAAAAAGGAGATCCAAATGAATGGAGAGATAATCTATGTCTACGGATTGGGAGATTTGATGCCATAAAGTTTTGAATTCTCCCCAAATTGATATATAGGGTTAGTATAATTGTTATTAAATCCCCATAAGATATTTCAAACATATAAAAAGAATTTTCTAAAGTTAATTTGGAAAGACAAAAGAATAGAGATAGTTAGAACAATTCTGAAAAGTGGGAGTAAAATAAATGAAATCCAGTTGCAAGATTAATTACATAACATTATAATAAATGAGACTTTGTGATATTGGCAAAGGGGTAGAAATACAACCCAATGGAACAGAATAAGGAACCTAAAATAGCATCACACAAGTACAGTCAACCTATTTTTGACAAAGGTGCAAAAGTAATTCAACGGAGGAAAGATAGTCTTCAACAAATGATCCTGGAACACTAGATATTCATGGGCAAAAAAGGAACATTGACTTAAACCTCTTACCTTACACAAAAACTAACTCAAAATTTATCATGGATTCTAATTTAAAGTATAAAACTATACAGTGTTTTAGAATAACACAGGATAAAATTTTCTGAACCTAAGGTTTGGTGAAGAATTCTTAGACATGACACCGAAAGCATAAGTCATTTAGAAAAATAAATGAACTAAACTTCATCCAAAGCTAAAGTCTTTGCTCTCTAAAAGATCCTATTAAGAGTATGAAAAGACAGGCTACAGACTAGGAAATAATATTTGTAAACTATACATGTGATGAAGTACTAATATCTAAAATATATTTTAAAATTGTCAAAACTCAATGGTTCAAAAAACAAACAATGCAGTTAGAATGTGGACAAAAGACAAGAATAGAGATTTCACTGAAGATGTACAAGATGGCACAAAAGCAAATGAAAAGATGTTTGACATCACTGGGACTTAGGAAAATGCAAATTAAAAACACAATGGGCTACATCACTGTACACCTGTTGTAATACTAAGATTAAAAGATAGCAGCAAAGAGCAGATCATGGGGAGGATGTGCATAAACTGGATCACTCATACATTGCTGGTGGGAATGTGAAATTACCCAGCCACTTTGGTAGATAGCCCTTAAAATTTTTTTTAATTAAATGTACACTTACCATACAACCCAGAAATTGCACTCCTGGTCATTTTCTGAAAGAACTAAAAACATATGTCCACACAAAATCTGTACATGATTGTTTGTAGCAGCCATATTTGTAATAACCAAAAACTGGAAATAAAATGCCTTCTATACATGAATAGTTACATAAACTGTGCTATACCCATGATGTAGAATACTACTGATATTGTTTGGATCTGTGTCCCTACCCAAATCTCATGTCGAATTGTAATCACTAATGTTGGAGGTGGGGCCTGTTGGGAGGTGATGAGGGAGGTTTCTGATGGGTTAGCACCATTTCCTAGTGCTGTCTCATGATACAGTTCTCACCATATCCAGTTGTTTAAAAGTGTGCGGCACCTCCTGGCTCTCTTTTCCTCCTGCTCCAGCAATGAAAGACATACCTGCTTCCCCTTCTCCTTTGCCCATGATTGTAAGTTTCCTGAGGCCTCCCAGAAGCAGATGCCAGCATCATGCTTCCTGTATAGCCTGCAGAACCACGAGCCAATTAAACATGTTTTCTTTATAGATTACTGAGTTTCAGTTATTTCTTTATAGCAATGTGAGAACGGACTAATACAACCACACAGCAATAAAAAAAAGTGAGCTATTGATACATTTAATAACTTAGCTGAATCTCAAGGGCATTATGCTGTGTGAATAAAGCCAATCTCAAAAGGTCACATACTATGTGATATGTGGAGGATATGACTCTGAGGATATGACTCTGAAGGAGTGGTAGGAGGCAGACCTTTATGGTGATGGAATTATTCTCTATGTTGACTGTGGTGGTTGTGGGAATCTATACTTGTGATAAAATAACATTAACGTACACACACAGATTGTACCAATGTCAAGTTGCTAGCTTCGAAATTGTATGATAAATATGGAAGATGTGACTGAAACCAGCCAAATTGTCCCATAGAAGTGATGTTTATGGTTTCTTTTGAATAAACATAGAAACTGAGCCTCCCAGTTTTAAAACTTGAGAAAGTTACACTTGTCTTGTCTGATTCCTTCCTCAAGAAACTAACTATCAGGCATTCCAAATAGTACTAAGGAACTGAAACTCACCAGATCACCACATCTAGACAATGAGATCTCTCACTCATTATGATTGCCTAACCAACCATCTGCTTCCTGTTGACCAATTCCTCTTCCTTACCCCTCTCTAATTCCCATTTTCCCACAGATAGTTACATTTCTTCCCTGCTACATAAACCCCTAATTTTAGTTGCTTGGAGAAACAGATTTGAGAGTGATCTCCTATCTCCTCAGCTGTATCACCTGAATAAAAGTCTTCTTCCCTGGCAATACTCATTGTCTCAGTGATTGGCTTTCTTCCCTGGCAATACTAATTGTCTAAGTGATTGGTCCTGTGGCATTTTAGCAACATAACCATTGGGGGGAAATGGGTAAAATGTACACGGGGCCTTTCCATATGACTTTTGCAACTTCCTTTGAATTTATCATTTTTTAAAGTAAAAAAATCCAACCAACATAGTGTTAGATACTAGAGATATTTGTGATGAATAACTCAACATTTTTATTGAGTACCTACTATATGCCCTTGGCCCTTAAAGAACTCTGACAGGGTGATAAACCCAAGCTGATTGATGCAGGGTTGGAGGACGCATTCAAATCACAACTGCTTTGAAGGCCAGGAAGATTCTCTTGGTGGGCACCATTTATAACAGACTTGGAAGATTTTTCCAAGCAAATTTGGCTGGGTTTCAGGAGAAATGGGGATCAACATGTAAGAAGAGGCTGGGTGTGGTGGCTCATGCCTGTAATCCCAGAACCTTGGATCCCGAGGCAGGTGGATCACCTGAGATCAGGAGTTTGAGATCAGCCTGGAAAACATGCTGAAGCCCTGTCTCTAGTAAAAATACAAAAATTAGCTGGGTGTGGTGACAGGCTCCTGTAGTCCCAGCTACTCAGGAGGCTGAGACAGGAAAATTGCTTGAACCCGGGAGGCAGAGGTTACAGTGAGCTGAGACCACACCATTGCACTCGAGCCTGGGCAACAGACTGAGACTCTGTCTCCAAAGAAACAAACAAAAACAAAAATGCATTCCAACACATGTCCTGGAGTAGAAGATGTAGTTGGAGAGAAAAACAGACCAGGGTGGGAGAGAATGAAAACGTTTGGGTCATCTCTCAGACTTAGCTGTTCCCATTCCTATCCTTACATTCAAGGCTGCTTTTGTACACATGACTTGCAATTCTTTCAACAAGCCAGTCTTTCTCTGGATTCCAGGTCTTTGAATATATTGTGTGGTTTACCTGATTAGCTTCTACTTAATCCTCAGATTTCAACACAAATAGCACATCCTCTAGGAAGCCTTCTCTGACTTCTGCTTTTCCCTGTGTGGCTTAATTGCCCTTGTTATGTGTTGCACCTGGCATCTCCTGCTTTATAGCACCTTTTCACTGCAGTTAGGTAAGAACTGATGGAAAGTTAGATTGTGGGAATGGAGGAGAAGTATGGAAGAATAGAGGAAGAACTCCAAAGTCTTGGTGTAAAAGATGGAATCTTGCTTGTGTGTAAATTTTATATCCACATTTGCTTGTAAATGCATAAAACATCCCTGGGAGGATACCCAAGAATCAGATCACACTCGTTCAATCCAGGAATGAATTATACTCCAAAAAGTGAGTCTGGGCTCTAGACAAGATGCTTGTGAAAGGAGTCAGGGCTGGGCTGGCGGTTTGGTTTGTGTTCCTCCAGCATATACCCTGAGGCCGGGACTTGGATGTAGGTAGTTTATCTGCAAGGTGATTCCAGGGAGCCCAAGTTGGGGAATGGTGAAGGTGAGACAGGGAAGGAAGGAAATTCAATAAGGGGTGCCATTCATGAGCAGGTCACTGCTGTAAGCACTTGGGGTCCAATCCTGCTGTGGTCTCTCTGAAGAACTGCCTTAGCATCACACTACTGGGGCTTGAGAAGTCTAGGCTACTGTCTACTGAATCCCTTCAACCACTCCTGTTGTTTACACCCCCTGTTTGTGTTATAACAAGTCCTGCAGTGCATGGTGCAGGAAAAAGCTAGGCATAAAGCATAAGCCTAAAAGCTTATGGCTGGATTGACACTACCAGAGGAGAGGGGAGTCTCCACGTCTACTGCAGATTGAGGTGGGCAGCTGTTGGCCTGCTTAATAGCTGGGGACTCCAGGAGGCAGATGGAACACAAGGCGGGGTGTAGATAGCACCTCCTCTGGGTGGGGTCCATAAACCCACTGTAGCTCACACTGGCATGGGATCTATGTGCTTCTGCTGGTAATGCTAGAGACACAGTCCTCAGAAACCCATCTTCTGAAAACGAAGAGAGCTGCAGCAGCACAGTCTTCCTGGAGATGAGTGTGAGTGTCGTTTTGAGGCAGAAAAAGGAGGGATTACCACCTCTCCTTCTCAAGACAAAGAGGTGAAGCTTAGAGATCTTTTGTCACTTGCCTTTGAACACCCAGGTTCTGCTAAAGCAAGACACTTAAAAAACTCCCAAGTTTTTTTTTTTTTTTTTAAATCATGTCTTAGAAGCCAGGGCCCAGAAGACATTTGCTAAGTACACGTATTAATGAACCCGTACTTCCTCGTCTTCATGCACGACATGAATGGGAACTTTAGGATGTTCTTGCTAATCCCCAGCCAGAGCTACATAGGCAATGACCAGAATTTGTGTGCTAGCCAGTCATTTCCTAGAGTTGAAATTTTTTAGCATCAAGCAGAAAGATGCTAATGGGTTAGAGTTTCTTCAGATACATGAAAGTCTCCAAGCAGAGAGAAACAAGAATGCCTTCCTTTGCGTCGTGGGAGTTCCATGGCACCAACTCAAGGCCTGGCAAGCATTAAGTGTTGCCAATGCAACCTAAGGCTAATGGGTGATAGCAGCTGAGATACCTGGATGCTGTGAATTTCAGAGGGATTTCTGTGTGCCCTTTCAGTGGGATGAGTGAACCCAGTAAGGATGTAGTGGTCGCAATTTGAATTCTTCTTTGGCACTGTCCTTCTCCTGCAGTTCCTGCTGGACAATGACTGTGTTTATACTCTGTGACCTCATCCTCCTGGCTGTAGCTGATTAGACCAGTGGTGAGTCAGGAGATTTAATCCTTGACTGGGATGATTGAATGAGGGTCTCTCTGGAGACTATGAAGTAATATATACAGAAACTATAATTATCAGGTGGTGGTGCTTGGCTGGAAGGCCTTATGGAGTTAGTTGAGACCTGGTGACTTTGCAATTCAAAAGGAGGTCATGGGTTTCAGTGGGAATTGTTTCTACCATAAGTGACAGAAAATTAAAAACAAATTAACTTATACACACAAAAAAGAGGATTTACTGGCTAAGGCAATTGTAAGATCCAGGCTAACATAAGCATCATGCGTCACTTGATGCAGGGGCTCAAATGATGTCATGCAATCTATTTCCCTGCCCTACTCCATGTGCTAGCTTTATTCTCAAACAGGATTTGTCTTGGTCATTGAAAGATGACTCCAGCAGCCCCCAGACCTACCTCCCTATCTTGAAATCTCAGAGCAAAGAGAGGCAGTCTCTTTCCAAAATGCCCCAGCAAAAGCCTCGCTGCATCTTATTAACTCTGATAAGGTCAATGGGACTTTGACCAAATCATATGAACTTGAGACTCCCCAAACATCTGGAAGAAGAATGAATGTGAGGTCAGTAGTCCACAGCACCATTACTAAGTGGAGGATGGTTTTATGCTAAGAGGGAAATGGAGTTGGTACCCAGGGCAAAACAGAGATTAGAAAACCACGGTCATATAGGGAGGCTAGAGGAGAGAGAAGAGGGAGGAAAGGAGTGATAAACTCCCATACCTTCTTACTTTGTTAGTTTTATACTTTCTTAGTCTGTTTGAGCTGCTATGATGAAATACTATAGACTGGTTGGCTTACAAACAACAGAAATTTATTTCTTACCATCCTGGAGATTGGGAAGTCCAAGATCAAAGCATTGACAGGTTTGGCGTCTGGTGATGGCTTGCTTTCTGGTTCACGTTTGGCTGGGTTTTGTTCTTGTTGTTGTTGTTGTTGTGTCCTCACATGGGGGATGAAGCAAGGGGTGGAGGTCACTGGATTCTCTTCTATATGGGCACTGCTCCTCCTCATGAGGGTTCCATCTTCGTGACTGCATTTAATCCCAGTTACACATCCCCAAAGCCCCATGTCCTAATATTAGATTGGTTCAAATATAATTACAGTTTTGATGGCCATTTAATCTGCTATTAAAGATAATAGCAAAAACTGCTATTACTTTTGCACCAACCTAGTACCATCACATTAGAAATTAGGCTTGAACAGCAATGGAGAAAGGATTCCCCATTTAATAAATGGTGCTGGGAAAACTGGCTAGCCATGTGCTGAAAGCTGAAACTGGATCCCTTTCTGACACCTTACACTAAAATTAACTCCAGATGGATTAAAGATCTAAACATAAGAACTAACACCATAAAAACCCTAGAAGGAAACCTAGGCAACATCATTCATGACATAGGCATAGGCAAGGGCTTCATGACTAAAACACCAAAAGCATTGGCAACAAAAGCGATAATAGACAAATGGAATCTAATCAAACTCCACAGCTTCTGCACAGCAAAGGAAACTGTCATTAGAGTGAACCAGCAACCAACAGAATGGGAAAAAATTTTTGCAACCTACCCATCTGACAAATTTCTAATATCCAGAATCTACAAAGAACTGAAGCAGATGTACAAGAAAAAAAACAAACAAACCCACTCAAAAGTGGGCAAAGGATATGAACAGACACTTTTCAAAAGAAGACATACATGCAACCAACAAACACATGAAAAAATGCTCATCATCACTGGTCATTAGAGAAATGCAAATCAAAATCACATTGAGATATCATCTCATACCAATTAGAATGGCGATCAAGAAATCTGGAGACAACAGATACTGGAGAGGATGTGGAGAAAAACGAACATTTTTACACTGTTGGTGGGAGTGTAAATTAGTTCAACCATTATGGAAGACAGTGTGGGTATTCCTCAAGGATCTAGACATAGAAATTCCATTTGATCCAGCAATCCCATTACTGGGTATATATCCAAAGGATTATAAATCATTCTATTATAAAGACACATGCACATGTATGTTCATTGCGGCACTGTTTACAATAGCAAAGACCTAGAACCAACCCAAATGCCCATCAATGATAGACTGGACAAAGAAAACGTGGCACATATACACCATGGAATCCTATGCGGCCGTAAAAAATGATGAGTTCGTGTCCTTTGTAGGGACATGGATGAATCTGGAAACCATCATTCTCAGCAAACTGACACAAGAACAGAAAACCAAACACCATGTTTTCACTCATAGGTGGGTGATGAACAATGAGAACACATGGGCACTGGGAGGGGAACATTTCACACTGGGGTAGATTATGAGGTGGGGTCCAGGGGAGGGGAGGGACAGCAGGGAATGGGGGATTGGGACGGGCTAACACTGGGAGAAATGCCTGCTATAGGCAATGGGGGGAAGTAGATAGCAAACCAGCACGGCATATGTGTATTTAACAATCCTGCAGGATGAGCATATGTACCCCAGAGCTTAATGTACAGTAATAAAAAAAAGAAAGAAAGAAATTAGGCTTGAACACATGAACTTGGTGGGGACTGGGGTGGGGATGGGGCAGTCACAAACATTCAGTCCATAGCATATTCCCATCCCCAGAAGTCCCATTACCTTTGTGTTCTCATAAGAAACCTCCCCCCCTCCCTTTTTTTCAAGGTGGGTTTCTGTTTCTTACCACCACCGCACCCAAACTCAGACTGAGAAATGCTCAGTTACCCTGGACACCAGCACAGATGTCTGGATTGACACTACCATGAGGCGAATCGTGTGTCTAGATGCAGTTTAATAGATAAATCATGAGAATTAATTTCTCGAACTGCAATTGTCTCCCCAGTTACTAAGCACTGTTAGTCCTAATTAACCAGTTTGCAGGCAATTTTTCAACCTATCAAGTAGTGAAATAAAATAATGAACTCAGCTGAGGAGGAGTGGAAAGGTGGTGAGTTCACTGGGGAACTAATCTTTTATTACCAATTCCACTCAGGGTTGAACTGCAGAGGGTTTTTTCTTCTTTATTTTCCTTTCCCCTCCCCCCCCACCTTTTTCCTAATCATACCTCCAAGTCAGGAGAATCCTGTCAGGATATTAAGATGAAAGATGCCTCTATGTTTCCCTTATAAACGAGCTCGATTTAATTCATGATTACGTCCAGTTAATTTGGATGCCTTAATGATCCCATTTGCAGGGAAAAGAAATCAGATGAACGTGTTATGCCCTCCTCACTTGATAGCATCTCAAAGGAGTTTCTGTATTAGGAAACAAAATATTAAAAACTTTATTGCTCTGTTTCCAGATGTGTGTTTGGATGTGGATATTCTTTCATTTTGATGACTTGAGTCAACAGGAAGTCTGAAAGGAAATAAAGGGGCAAACCAGCTCATTAAAATTCCAGAAGTCCTGAGTCCCTCATGATACGGCCTTGCCTGGCTTTCCACTCTCCCCTTCTCCCACTGCTCATCTGGACCACAGACAGCAGGTGCTCAATAAACGCCTGTTGAAGGAAGGAGAGGTCTCCTTCGGAGCTCAGCACTCCTGACGCGGCCCCACCTTGCTGGCCCCTTGGGGGCGCTGGTGCCTCTCGAACACTTGGCGCAAGTCCGAGCCAGCTCTCTGTTCCTGGGATTTCTTGAGCAGAGCTGAGAGGCTGACATTTCCACATAGAGCATCGCTGAAAATGTGTGAACAGCGGGGAAATAAACAAGGAAAATGCATGAATCCATAAAATGTCCATGTTTCCAAATGAACTCCAGAGCTCTAGTCAAGGTGGCCGAGTTGTTTGCCAGACTCAACTTTTTCTGGCTTTTGGCAGCTCTTGGCTCTGTGCGTCCCCCCTCCCCATCTCCATGTGTCCAGGGCCATCTGTTTTCCGTGTTGAAGGAGCTATCTGCTGGGCACTTTCCCTACCTCCTAAGACTGTACCAGGAAAGTCTTCTCCTTTCATGAATTCAAATGCTTTGATTTTGCCAGTCACATGTCTGGCAGCTGGCCTGAGCTGCTAGCTGAGGCGTCTTGGCTCTCTATACGGCCTCTCATGTGGCCTAGGTTACTCTAGACCAGCTCCCTCATCAGTGGTCTCAGAGGGGAACCCTCACTGCACAAGTACGCATTACATTTCTGCTGGCACTAGGTTTGTACATATATCCATTGGCCAAAGCAAGTCACAAAGCCAAACCCAGAGTCAGTGAGGAGAGACACACACACAGGGCAATGGGTGCATGATGCACGGGCGTCCTTACTGTAGCAAACTATGTAGGGCAGCGTGGTAGTGACCAGTCAAGCCATTCTCAGTGGGACCCCTACCAAGTGGTCCAAGACACTGCAGTAAATTCTCTGGTAGGGTGACTGGTAGAAACATTTATGAGGTTGGTGCAAAAGTAACTGTGGTTTTTGCCATTAAAAATAATGCCGTTAGGCCAGGCACGGTGGCTCATGCCTGTAACCCCAGCACTTTGGGAGGCTGAGACGGGCGTATTACCTGAGGTCAGGAGTTTGAGACTAGCCTCACCAACATGGTGAAACCCCGTCTCTAATAAAAATACAAAAAGTAGCTGGATATGATGGCACACACCTATAATCCCAGCTACTTGGGAGACTGAGGCAGGAGAACTGCTTGAGCCTGGGAAATGGAGGTTGCAGTGAGCTGAGATCACGCCACTGCACTCCAGCCTGGCCGACAGAGTAAGACTCCGTCTCAAAAAAAATAAATAATAATAATAATGTCACTGAAAGTATTTGTTTCTTGGATCTTTCTAGATCTCGTTGATATTGTGGGACCTAAGAAAGAAAGAAAAATCCATAGGGCATGGAGATACCTGCAAGCTGTGTTCTGGATTTGTGTACAGGATTTGCTCCCTGTAGCTCATGGGGGAGGGGGTGAGAGGAGCCCAGCTCAGCCTCAACTCTGCTGCACTGTGAAGGAAGTTCTCATAGGAAGTTCTCACTTGCATCTTTGTAGGATGTCGCTCCCTTCTGGAAGGCATCTCAGGGGTAATTCTTAAAAATAAAAAACAAAGCCACGTTGAACTAGGTTGACATAGAATGTGTATGAGCACGTTTCGGTGCTGAGAAACTGGATCCACTATAACAACACCTTAAAGATGGGACGAATTATAGTCAAGTAGCCTGGAATAAGACAAAGGTCCCTGAGTGGAGACCACCCATCTTCTCCGGGATAACTTGTGTGTTATTTGATATCTATTTGACTGATCACTTTAGTGTGTGTTTGTGTGCATGTGTGTAAGTGTGTATGATGGGGGGGGAGGAGGGGAGAAGGAGGGAGGAAGGGAGAAGAATATGAAATGTACATGAAGCGGATATTGCTAGTTCTCCCAGCACAGCCCCTCAGCCCACCACGGACTGCAACCTGCACAGAGTTCCTTCCTGTAGCAGCCCCTCGTGCCCACTGCATCTCTCCTGCAGGCATCTCGCTGAGGGGTTTCATGCATATGTGGGGTCAGATCAGAAGCACCAACACAGTAAGCCTCCAGGAGGAATCTTCCACCTTGGAATTAGTGCATAAATGCTCCAGCCTTCTTCTCCCTCCTTGGGACAGTTCTGAAGCATGTCCCACGCTGGCTCAGAGGGTCCTAGCAGGACTAAGCTTCAGCTGCCCACAGCAACAGTGCACTTATGCTGATTTATTAGTTATTGAGATGGAGTCTCACTCTGTCACCCAGGCTGGAGTGCAGTGGGGCGATCTCAGCTTACTGCCATCTCTGCCTCCCGGGTTCAAGGGATTTTCTTGCCTCAGCGTCTTGAGCAGCTGGGACTACAGGCACGCACCACAGCACCTGGTTAATTTTTGTACTTTTAGTAGAGTTGGGGTTTCTCCATGTTGGCCAGGCTGGTCCCGAACTCCTGACTTCAGATGATCTGCCTGCCTCGGCCTCCCAAAACGCTGGGATTACAGGCGTGAGTCATGCCCTGCCAGGACAGTGCATTTACTAGCACACACTCTGTTGGCTTCTTCTCTGCCCTGACTCACGTCTCCACTCCGTCATCAGGCTTCCTGTGATCACTGCCTGAATAAACTGCCCACATTTAAGAAGTTGACTCAGAGTCTGCTTCTGAGACACCAACTGGAGGCAGCAGAGGTCAGTATAGTGAGATCGTCTGTGTGTTTGTGAAGCTATTTTATTCACAAACTGAAGAAGGTGTTTATGCGCGTATATGTGTCTAAGACAGAGAAAGAGCAGCAGAGGGTGGAGGGAAGAAGAGGAGGAGGAGGATGAGAAGGAAAGAGAGAAGCGGCAGCTAAGAAATGAGAGAAGAGAAAATGGAAACTACTGACATCTTGACCATCCACCTATGCTTCTTAGACCTATGAAATGTCACCTCCTCCTGAAGGTGGTTCTGATCCCTCCATAAACAGACCCTAACTCAGCTCAGTAGGATCAACCCTTCCCCACATCCTTGCCCAGGCTATCAGGACATGGCAGCTGTTTTCAGATTCATATCTTTTCATTCTCTGCTCCTGAGTGCCTCATTAGACCCTGGCATTTAAACTGTGTCAATGAATACACGAAAGGGAGCTAGAATGGATGAACAAATGTCAGCAGCATACAAATAATTAAAATTTGAAAAGATTTAGATGCTTTTGGAGGGAAAAGCACTGGGAGGCCAAAGTCAGCAGATAGCTTGGGCCCAGGAGGTTGAGACCAGCCTGGACAATGTGGTGATACCCTGTCTCTACAAAAAGTGTATTAGCCAGGTGTGATGGTGCACGCCTGCAGTCCCAGCTACTTGGGAGGCTGAGGTGGGAGGATCACCTGAGCGTAGGGAGGTCGAGGTGGCAGTGAGCCAAGATTGCGCCTCTGCATTTCAGCCTGGGTGACAGAGAGAGAGAGATCCTGTCAAAAAAAAAAAAAAGAAGCTGGATAGTGGCCCCAGGGGCTCAGATATCCCCACACTCATCTCTAAGAGGGACAGAAAAGGAATAACAGTGGTGACAGAAGGAGACGGGCCCCTGAACCCAGTTTGTAAGAAGCCCTCCTGCCTTCCCTGGAGTTAACTGCTGCAGACTCAGAGGGGAGCCTCACTCCCTGGACAGTCTCCAACCCCACCTCCCTTCTTAAGTGGTTCTAAAGTTAGTGAAGTAAACCGATAATTAAGCAATTAAGCATCAAAGGGAGGCTCCGACAGCCCTGGCACTTGTTCAGAAAAAAGCAGGAGAGAAATCACAATGGAGATAAAGGACAATTAATCTGAGCCCTCCTTTCAAAGGCTGTGTGGGTCCCAGGGTGCTGGGACTCCACATGGTCTAATGTCCACATCCAGAGAGTTCTGGATGTGGAGCTGTGAGCAAGTCCTGGACATACCCTTGCCTTGGGGGACTTGGCTTCCAAGAGGTGGCATGTCTACCCCTGCCGATGCATGGCTGGTGTGGACACGAACTTCCTTTGTTTCTTTGTTTGTTTTTGGGACAAGGTCTCACTTGGTTGCCCAGGCTGCAGAGCAGCAGTGCGATCACAGCTCACTGCAGCCTCAACCTCTCAGTCTCAACTGATCCTCCCACCTCAACCCAGCTGGGACTACAGGTGCACACCACTATGCCTGTTAATTAATTAATTTATTTATTTTTGAGATGGAGTCTCGCTCTGTCGCCAAGCTGGAGTGCAATGGTGCAATCTTGTCTCACTGCAATCTCTGCCTCCCAGGTTCAAGCGATTCTCCTGCCTCAGCCTCCCGAATACAGCTGGTGCTCGACTTACGACCATAGTCGGGACCGCCGACCGGTCGTAACACGATTTGGTCATAAGTTGAGTAGGCTATATATACAGTTGAAATGGTGCACGCGGAGATGGTAGTGCTGCTGGAAGCTAGTCCGCACTGTCGTACGCCCAGCTGGGCAACGCTTGCGCTGCCAGACGAGGAGCAGTCGTGGCTAGCGATCGTGGTACTAAAGTCGAATGGTCGTAAGTTGCATAGGTGGTAAGGCGATCAATACCTGTACAGGCATTCACCACCACGCCCAGCTAATTTTTGTATTTTTAGTAGAGATGGGGTTTCACCATGTTGGCCAAGATGGTCTCGATCTCTTAACCTCGTGATCTGCCTGCCTTGGCTTTCCAAAGTGCTGGGATTACAGGTCTGAGCCACTGCACCCAGCCAATTTATTTTTATTTTTATGTTTTTGTAGAGAAGAAGTCTCATTATGTTGCTCAGGCTGGTTGTGAACCCCTGGGTTCAAGCAATCATCCTGCCTCAGCCTCTCAAAATGCTGGGGTGACAGGTGTGAGTCACCGTGCTTGGCAGAGATGAACTTCTTAGACTGGGATCTGAACAGTATTGGAGGTCCCCTGGACTGTGCTGGCAGGCTAGAAAACATAGCCCATTATCCTCCTGTATTGACATGATATATGCTTTAAAATAATTTAAAAACATCATTTTAAAATCTAAAACAAACATTTCTTTGTTAAGAAAACATTCTGTACTGGGCACCGGGAATATAGCAGGGTGTCAAACAAATTCCTGGTCACCTGGAGTTTCTATTCTAGTTGAAGGAGACAGACAATGAAAAGATGAATCTGTAAAGCATCCAGAATGTTGGGGAAGGATTCGTATGATGCAGGATGCAGAAGGAGAAGGCAGGGAGGGAGATGGAGGATGGGGGTGTAACTTTAAATAGGGCAGTAAAGAAGGCTCTCCTAAGAAGGAGATTGCAACGTTGAGGAAACAAACCTTGTGAAGATGCCCACACCCACATTCATTACCCTTGCATCTCTAGTCACATCACCTGGACAGTCCTGAAAGTGGTTTCTCCGTGTCTAGTTCTCCTTTTGTTCTGTCCTTTGCACTCCAGCCTAAATAGCCTGGACCCATTCAGACCCAAGTACATTTACTCACCTGCTTACCATCCAAGATCAACCCATCCATTGGGAGAAAGAACCCAGATGCCCAGAGGCACCAGGCCAGGAGTGAAAAGTGGGTGCAGTGGGCAGGATGGGGGCTGTGTCAACAGAAGAACACAAGATGAGTCTAAAGGGACACGTGTTCCCCAGCTCCAGTCAGTAGCAGTGAATAAATACGGGCCGAGTATTGCCAGAGTTTGAATTTTTCAAGGGAGAACCGACATTCAGATGGTTATGTAAAGTTCTTCTTACTTACAAATATTTGCAGTCAATTAAAATAATTTTCATGGATAAGTAAATGAGGAGGGGAGGAATGTATCCAATCTTTATTTTCTTTTACATCTTCACCTCCCTCCTCACCTTTCTTATCTTTTGTTCTTTCCTTATTTATTTATTTATTTTTTTCGAGACAGAGTCTTGCACTTTTGCTCAGGGTTGGAGTACAATGGTGTGATCTCAGCTGACTGCAATCTCTGCCCCCCGGGTTCACGTGATTCTCCTGCCTCGGCGTCCCAAGTAACTGGGATTACAGGCACACACCACCATGCCCGGCTTATCTTTTTTTTTTTTTTTTTGGTATTTTTACTAGAGACAGGGTTTCACTATGTTGGCCAGACTGGTCTCAAACTGCTGACCTCATGATCCACCCTCCTCAGCCTCCTAAAGTGCTGGGAATACAGGCGTGAGCCACTGTATGCCGCCTCTTCTTTCCCTTTTCTAATGATTGAGGGATGACAAATTGCTACAAATTGTCACAAGACTTCAATCAGAGGAAACCGGACTGAGTTGGAACAAAATTGTGTTGACGTCATGATATAGTCCGAGTATCTTAGCTTAGACCCATTGAAATAATTTTAAACACAAATGGGCCAAACAAAACATGTCTGCAGACCAAATCTGGGCCTCTGGGACCACCGGCTCGAAAGTTCTTGTGTAGAGGATAAAATCTCATTTCTTGACCAAAGCACTTCTGTTATGTCATCGTCTGCACAAACTTACCCTCCCAGCTTCACCTGCCTCTGCTGCCCTCTCTCTCCAAACTCACACCCGCGTTTCAGCTACAGCAAACTGCTGTTTCTCAGGTCCATCGACCTCTTTCATGCCTCTGGGCTTCTTTTTCCTCTAGGTAAGATGGTGAACTGCTATTCACACTGCAAGGCCCAGCTCAAAGTCATTGTCTTTGTGAATCCTTTGTCCTCAGACCACGATAATTTCTCCTTCCTCACAGGACTAGGCACAAGTATTTGCTGTGAGTAACAGCGCAGTATATGATGACTTGTTCCCATGTCTGCTTTCCCCCGTCAATCTGTGACTTTCCTGAAGGAGGGACAGCTTCTGCTTTCTAAGCCCATCATGAGGCATTCCAAGAAAAGGTGCTCATTGAATGGCTGGGAGAGAAGCAATCCACAGAGGTTAGAAGTTCAGGCTCTGGACACACCACTAAAAACTGAGCTCCACCATTTACGTGTCTGCATCTGACTTTGCTCTTCTGGAAAATGGGGGTAATGATGAAAGGAGCTGATGCCTGTAAAACGCTTTTTGATGCCTGACACATAATAACATGTCAATAAATGTTCAGAAAGATCAATAGGAAGAGAAAATTCACTTTTCAGTGCAGATATAAAATAGCAGCTTTCGGAGTCTCCATTCTCTGGAAATCTACCCCTGATGAAGACAGATCTCCACATTGCATGGCGCCCCAGGCTCATGTGCTAATTCCACAGTGAATCCTGAGCTCCAGAAAAACAAGGCCCAGGCAGTGTTCTTGCGCTTCTATTTACACCAGACTTTATAGCCCTTGTCTCAGACCCCTAAACAAACACATTATTTCAGTAGCTTTAAATATTCTTTTTTTTTAAAAAAAATCCGGGATTCTTTGTTCTAGAAATAATGCTAAAAACACAGGCTTGTGAGTCTTAACAGTTTGAAATTTTGATATCTAGTCTCCAAACTTCACAACAATCCCTGAAATAATTAGAGCAGGTTTTAATAGATCCATCCCCTAGATGAGGAATCGGAAGCTCTGCAGGTATCAGTGACTTTCCTAAGATCCTTCAGCAAAGCCAGAAATGAGATTGACACTAGAATGCCATTTACAGTCTCTGAACCCATGCCTATTTATCATTTCCTATGGAGTAAGTCTTAAATGGCGATTCTCGCTGCCCCCCAATCATTCATGTGACAAATGTTCATTGAGCACCTACTCTGTGCAGTGCACACCATGTCCAGGAGCTTGCATTCCACACCAAAATCAGCTAGGTGGAGTTCTGAGCCTTACTGTTGACAGCACAGACTGAACCAAGATGTGAATTCATGGATTAACATAATTCATGCATGAATTCTGGTGGGCATGGAGGAGTGGATATTTGGAGTTTAGATAGCTTGGGAATGTATTTGTTTCCTGTGGTTACCATAACATATTTTAACCACAAACTTGGCAGCTTAAATCAACAGAAATGTATGCTCTCATAGTTCAGGAAGTCAGAAGTCCAGAATCAAGATGACGGCAGGGTTGGTTTCTTCTGGAGGGTCTGAGGGAGCATCTTTTCCCTTCCTTTCTCGTCCACCTTCAGGTGGCTGCTGGCAATCTTTGGCATTCCTTGGTTTGTAGACTCATCACACCCATTTCTGCCTTAGTCTTCACATCACTCTGCCCTCTGTATGTCTTCACCCATTCTCTTCTAAGGCTATTTGACATTGTATTTAGAGCTCATCATAATCTAGGATGGTCTCATGCTGAGATCGTTAGCTTAATTACATCTGCAAAGACTTTTTTCATTTATTTCATATTTCACAGGTTCCAGGTGGACATACCTTTCTTTTGATGCAGTTGAGGGTGTGGTTACCATTTAGCCCACTACAGAGAATTTCCCAGAAGGCCTGATTATCTGGGCTTGGTGGGCAATTCTGTTGGTTTACGCTGCTGCTGGAAAGATTGCACCCCAGATTCTTGTAATAGCAGGTTGCTGCTTACTCGCGGAAGCTTCGCATAGACTTTGAATAGCTGCTTTTGGGATAAGGAGACTCATCCAACAGAGCTGGGTTCTCAGTGTATAGAACCTGACTCCAGACTTTTCTACACACTTGCCTTAGAGCCTAAACTCCTGACAATGAAAGCACCACAGCAGAACATGGTGATCAGAAGGGGTTGTTATTTTTTTCTGAGATAATCATGCACTCTGAAATTGAAGTTGTCTGAGCATTGGTCAACTTTTGATGGCTGTGTCTGGAAATCATCCTATTAGGAAACACATTTATGAGCAGACATGACCTTGCTTCAATGTAAAGTAAGTTCTATGACCATTTGTTTGAGACTAACAGCCTTCAGGAAGCTCAGGCAGCTCAAGTCCTAGACTCAGTGCCTTCTTTCGGAAACTGGGTTTTGGAAATGGAGTTTTTAGAATGGTTAAAAACTCAGATTTGAAGTCAGAGTGTCAGCTCTGCCACCTATGGGATGGTGTTGGTCAGCCTTCTAATGCATAGTCTCGACCTCCTCATGCAGAATATTATGAGTAATAACAGTGCCTATTTAACAGGATTATGGCTATAATTAAGTTAGAAAATCAATGTATAGTTCTTAGCACAGTATCTGGTTCACAGAAATACTCAATATATTTTAGCTTTTTATTGCTTTTAATTTTTCCCCATTTTCTTGTGAAGGACTTTTCTTTTCTAGGAGGCTCAGAGCTCTCATTTTTCTTTCCAGAGCTCCCTGCCCTGCCGTCCTAAAACACATAACTCATCTGGGCAGAAATCAATCTTAGAGTGTTGACATTAGATAAATAATTCTGTTTACCTAGTTTTGCTTTCTCTGTTTTCCCAGAAAAAGTATCTTTATATAAAGATGTTGGATTCTTTGGTTTTTAAAATAATGACTGTATTTTTAAAAAATGATACGTGCTCATTATAAGTAATTCAAACAGTACTCAAGTAGGAAGAAGTAAAACAAATTGCCTCGAAAATCTTACAACCTAAAAATAGCCATTGTCAACATGGAGTGTATGTTATTCCAAACAGCTTTTTAGTATATACACAGAAAGACGACAGGGAGGGGTATTGTAACAAATATAATTATAATATATTTGCTATTTCAATAAAAGTTATTAAATTAAATTTTCCTGAATTAAATGGAAGAAAAAGCAATGAAAGTAAAACAGAAGAATTTGCTAAAATTTAATTCTTTACCACAAAGTGTATTATTCCTTATAAAGGTCCTCTAAGGTTAAGAAAAAAAATTAACAGAGATAGAAGTTAATTTTTTTAACTTATGAAGGATGAAAAGATATTCAGGCTTCCATATCCACCTAATATCCCCATCCCTCTTGATGTGTGGATTATATCTTTACTCTTACTTCATCACTGTTTAGTAACTTATGCTTCGTTCTTGGAACACGGAAACCCTAGTTATTGAATCTAGAATCTATAATTAAACAGACTCAGTACATAAAGGCTGTTTGTCAAAGTTCTTCATTCCCTCAGTTCTTTGTTTTGTTGTAGCTGGCAAGATATATTATGACATCATTGCTCTAGATGAGCTCAGGTGTGCTATTAGCTCTGATTTATTTCATCTTTGAGAATGTTTGCCCTGTTGTCTTCATTCCAAATGGCATGATAGAATGTTCTAGAATTATAGTTCCTTAACCTCAGATGTGTGTGAATATTGCTCCATTTTCTTCTGGATGTTTAATGCTGTGATGGAAGTCGGAAGCCACCTAGACTTTTCTTCTTGTACATGACTTGCTTTCTGTTGCCTATAGGGTAAAATTTCTCTGTATTTTTGAAGTACCTTTACTGTACTGTACCTTTTCTGCTCTGTACTAACTCTTCTTGGAAGAGAATATGTACTTTTGTTCTATAGATTCTTTTTTTCTTCTGATTTTGGGAAATTCTTTGCTATGGTTTGGATGCTCATCTCTTCCAAACCTCAGGTTGAAATTTAAACCCCAGTGTTGCAAGTGAGGCCTAATAGGAGGTGTTTGAGTCATGAGTCTCTCACGAATGGATTAATTTCATTCCTCAGGAGTGAGTGAGTTCTCACTCTGTTCCCAAGAGAGCTGGTTTTTTAAAAAGCCTGGTATCTTGCTCCCTTCTCTTTTGCTTCCTCTCTTGACATGTGATTTCTGCACATGGCAGCTCCCTGCCAACTTCCACCATGAGTGGAAGCAGCCTGAGGTCCTCACCAGAGGCCAAGCAGATGCAGGCACCATGCTTCTTGTACAGCCCACAGAACTGTGAGCCAAATAAACATTTTTTCTTTATAAATTACCTAGACTCAGGTACACATTTATAGCAATACAAAATAGACTTCAATGTTTTTCTTCTAATATATTTGTGTTTCTTTTTCCTTTTGTGTTTATTACCTTCTCTACTGAAGGAACATCAATTTTCTTGACATTGGATTATTTGACTCTAAACACTTTAATTTCATAGCCTTATCTCTTACGTGAACTGTAATTGTGTCAAAACTTTCTTGGATGTTTGTAAATCAGTGTTCAGCTCTATTTTATTCTTTGATACCTCTAACTCTCAGCACTGATTTACAGGATCAGAATGGTTGGCCACATTATCTTTTGTGCAACATAGAGGCGAGAAGAGTCCCTTCCTTGCTGCAGGGGAGTCATTATGCTTGCTGCAATGGTAAGCAGCCATTATGCCTGCTGTGTTACTCTCAGCAATGGTAATGCAGATAGGTGTTAAACATTTTTTAACTAGACACTTTTGGCTTTTCATAACCAGGCTTGGATGGGATCTGACCTCGTCTATGGCTGCTCACATTACTCTTTTAGCTTTTTGTGCTTTCTGCATTCTGAACAATGATCAAATCAAATGCTTTAGGAACCCAGTTCAAAGCACAAAGCAAAACGAAACAATCCCATCTTAACATCTTACTGCATCCCATTTAGGCTCTCCAAGGCTGCCATAGATACAGAATATATCATATTAAATATCTCCCAGCTTCCCAAACTCCACTCAAGTGGTACCAGAGAGGCCTCCTTCACAGAATCCCCCAGCCTAGAGTCTGAGGTAGTGCTGCCAGTTCAGGGAACACCTCATCAGCTCAGCTGAACCGAACATGGGCTGTTCTTTCATTTTGTTGTGAACTTGACTTTCTGCTCATTATGTTGCACCTCGAAGTCTGGGCTCCTTCCTGTTTACCTGATGCTCCATCTCCCAAGTCATGTTGAATCCCCATCTGGATGGCTGGGGCCATGGCACTCTATTTTGGTGATACTCGCCCTTTCTCCCTAGAGCTTGGCTTGATTTTGAATACTCTTTATATCTTTACTCACTGCTCACCCTCCCCACTGGATTGGCCTTTCATGACTCTGATGGATAGAATTATTAATTATTTTGCAAATACATATTACCTTATAGCTCCCACTAAGAGTGATATATGCTCCTCTGTTTCTAGATTTTTGGTCTGGCCATGTGACTTCTTTGGCCAAAGGAATATTGACAGACACTATTTAAGTAGAGGCCTTAAATGTGCTGGCATGGTTTGGCTTGGCTCTGCAGTTTTTGTGATACCCATGTACTGAGCAGTCACTGCCCTTTCAGCCCAGGCCTGAGAACATGGGTCGGCCCTGAACCCAGTTGATGGCTTGGAAGCAAGCTCAGGCAACCTGCAGCCTGACAGGTTGCCACCATTGGTCTGCAAAACCCACAAGCATGAGAATAAATGCTGTGCTTGTAACACATCACAAGTTTTAAGATGGTTGGCTGTGAAGCATTATTGTGTCAATAGCTGATTGATACACTAGACAAGGATGCTAACATTATACCTTCTCCCACAGGCCACTGTTGAGAACAGTCTAATGGATTTCTTTTCCCAGTTCCGAATCCCAGATTCCATTTTTCTCCACCAACACATGTGGCTGGGGTCCCAGCCTGCCATGTATCTAAACCCACCTGACGTATCACGGCCAATATACTGAGTAACCAGAGAAGATGCCAGAACTGCATCATGCACAAGGATGGAAAAATGAAGTATATATAAGCGAAAGCTCAAACACGAAATCTCAAACAGAAGACACAGGAAAGAGGTTTTAGTTGGAAAGCCCTGAAGCTGCTTATGTAATATTCTCATGCCTTTTGTAGGTAGAGGTATAATTATTTCATTATGTTTTCCTGTGAAGTGTGAAAACTCTCTTTACCAATCCTCTTAAATTAGTTAAATATAATATTCAGCGAGACAGGAGACAGAGCAATGTTAATTGAAAGTGGAGAGGTGTTTATAGGTTGATACGATGCAGCCAACTGTGACTAAAATTAATGTTTGGGGGTTCCTGCAACTGTCTGTTACCCTTAAGTTTATTCTATATTTCCAATAACAGCTTCTGGCACCCAGACAGCCTTGCTTAATGTTCCATAATTCCAGCATGACTTGGAGAATATTTTCTTAAAATTGGTCAAAGAAGATGCAGTTTTATTTACATTCCATTTGTAAATTTTTGCCTCATGTGGTGTTAAGGACAATGGGAGAATTTTTAAAAGTTCATCTCACTTTGGGTGGGTCGTTGGTAAAACTGTCACCAAACCTGTCTCTGGTCTTACCTTAGAGTCTATCAAAGGTAAGACTCTCATTTGGGTTTTCTCATTGGGGTTTCTCTCTCATCTATACCAGGCCATAGCTGTATTATTTTGGATGATGGTAAAATGGAAATGACAGGTGATTAAGAGACAGAGACTGGTCAAAGGGCTTAAATCTACCTTTTTTCTTCATCATATGCACGGTTGATATGGGTGTCTGCGTCCCCACCCAAACTTTATCTTGAATTGTAGCTCCCATAATTCTAACATGTTGTTGGAGAGACCCAACAGGAGATAGTTAAATCATGGGGGAAGTTTCCCTCATACTATTCTCATGGTATTGAATGGGTCTCACAAGATCTGATAGTTTCATAAGGGGAAACCCCTTTCACTTTGTCCTGATTCTCTCTTGTCTGCTGCCACGTAAGATACGCCTTTCGCCTTCCACTGTGATTGTGAGGCCTCCCAGCCATGTGGAACCATGAGTCAATTAAAGTTCTTTATATTTATAAATGACTCAGTCTCAGGTATATCTTTATCAGCAGCATGAAAATGAACTAATACAGTGAATTTGTAATGAAAGAGTGGGTGCTGCTGTAAAGATACCTGGAAATGTGGAATTGACTTTGGAACTGGGTAACAGGCAGATGTTGGAATGGTTTGGAGGGCTCAGAAGAAGATAGGAAAATTGGGAAAGTTTGGAGCTTCCTAGAGACTTGTTGAATGGCTTTAACCAAAATGCTGATAGCGATATCGACAAGAAAATCCATGATGAGGTGGCCTCAGGTGGAGATGAGGGGCTTGTTGGGTACTTGAGTAGAGGTGATTCTTGCTGTGTTTTAGCAAAGACACTGGTGGCATTTTGCTCCTGCCTTAGAGATTTGTGGAGTTTTGAACTTAAAAGAGATAATTTACAGTATCTGGCAGAATAAATTTCTAAGCAGCAAAGCATTCAAGAAGTGACTTGGGTGCTGTTAAAAGCCTTCCATTTTAAAAGGGAAACAGAGTATAAAAGTTTAGATAATTTACAACTTGACAATGTGATAGAAAAGAACCAAATTTTCTGAGGAAAACTTCAAGCCTTTGGCATAAATTTGCATAAAAAACGAGGAGCCAAATGTTAATCACCAAGACGATAGGAAAAATGTCTCCAGGGCATGTCAGAGACCTTTGCAGCAGCCCCTCCCATCACAGGCCCAGAAGCTTAGGAGGGAAAAATGGCTTAATGGGCTTGGCCCAGGGCTCTCCTGCTGTGTGCAGCCTGGGGGCTTGGTGCCCTGCATCCCATCTGCTCTAGCCATGGCTAAAAGGGCCCAAGGTACAGCTTGGGCCATGGCTTCAGAGGTTGCAAGCCTCAAGCCTTGGCAGCTTCCATGTGATGTTGAGCCTGCAGGTGCACAGAGTCAAGAATTGAGGTTTGAAAACCTCTGCCTAGATTTCAGAGTATGTATAAAAGTGCCTGGATGTCCAGGCAGAAGTTTGCTGCATGGTATGACCCTCATGAAGAATCTCTGCTGGTGCAGTGCAGAAGGGAAGTGTGGGTGTGAGTTCCCACACAGAGTTCCCACTGGGGCACTGCCTAATGAAGCTATGAGAAGAGGGCCATGGTTTTCCACACCCCAGAATGGTGGATCCACTGAGAGCTTGCACTGTGCTCCTGGAAAAGCCACAGACACTCAACATCAGCCCATGAAAGCAGCCAGTAGTGAGACTGTACTATGCAAAGTCACAGGGGCAGACCTGCCCAAGGCTATGGGAGCCTACCTCTTTCATCAGCATGCCCTGGATATGAGACATGGAGTCAAAGGAGATCATTTTGGAACTTTAAGGTTTAATAACTGCCCTATTGGATTTCAGGCTTGCATGGAGCCTGTTTCCCCTTTGTTTTGGCCAATTTCTCCTATTTGGAATAGCTGTATTTATCTAATACCTTTATCCCTACTGTATCTAGGAAGTAACTAACTTGCTTTTGATTTTACAGGTTCATAGGCAGAAGGGACTTGCCTTGTCTCAGATGAGACTTTGGACTGGGAACTTTTGAGTTAATACTGAAATGAATTTAAGACATTGGGGGACTGTTGGGAAGGCATGATTGGTTTCAAATGTGAGGACATGAGATTTGGGAGATGCCAGGGGCAGAATGATATGGTTGGCTGTGTCCTCACCCAAATTTCATTTTGAGTTGTAGCTCCCATAATTCCCACATGTTGTGGGAGGAACTTAGCAAGAAGTAATTAAATCATGGGAGCAATTTCCCTCTTACTGTTCTCGTTGGTAGTATATAAGTCTCACAAGATCTGATGGTTTTATAAGAGGAAACTCTTTTGGCTTGGTCCTGATTCTCTCTTGTCTGCCACCGTGTAAGATATCCCTTTTGTCTTCTACCATGATTTTGAGGCCTCCCCAGCCATGTGGAGCTGGCAGTCAATCAAACCTCTTTGTCTTTATAAATCTTCCAGTCTCAGGGATGTCTGTATCAGCAGCATGAAAACAGACTAATGCAAGTGTCAAGCAATTTCTAGCACTACTACCGTTTGAAGGTAAGTTCTTTAACTATATGACCAATCCTGGACTCTATTACCTATTTGCTTGATGGAGCAAATGTTAGCGGAATAACCCAAGACCCCCAGCTGAGCCTGACTGAGCAACATTGGCCATACGAACAGAGTGAGCAGATATCCTTTATTTGCTTCATTCGAGGAAGGAATTATGGGATCATACTGGCATCCAAATACATCTTTATTTATTTCAAATACCTAGGGTTTGTTTGTAACTATTCTTTCATAAAACAGTTTGGAACGTCTGGTTTAACCACATACCACAAAATAACTCAAAAAGAAGTAGAGAGATGATTTAAATTTCTTTTCTTTGTTAGATATGCAACCTATATTTGGAAGTGAAACAAAGATATTAGTATAGATTGCTGAAGAATAAGAGGCAATAATCTCAATTGTTAATATAAGTTATTTCCCATAAAGAAGAAAATTGTTAAGCAGTACTGTTTTTAAGTTCTAAGCTAACATGATATATATTCCCAAAATATACCATGACTACATCTTTCTAGTTTCTCACTGACCATGGTTTTGTAACTGGATGAAGACTGCATTTTCTTCTGAGCCTCTCTTAGATGTGCTGATGCTTATGTCATTCACAAATACACTGAACTTCAGGGCATCTTTTTGGCCAAACTCCTACCTTTAACGATTTTATGCATCTGAAGTCTCAGGAATCTACTCCTATCTACAATTAATTAACTGAAGAGTTTGGTTCTTCATAAAGTGAAGTTTCCTTGCAGAAGTCTTTGTGAATCATCTAACCTAAATTACCTCCCACCTTGCACTTTTGATCACATTGCTCTATTTTATTTCTTTAATTTTAGAACTATATATATATATATAATTTTCATTTGTTTATTTTCTCATTTTTTTCTTCACTGGAATGCAATGTTGTCGAGACTAAGGTACTTTTTGTCTTATTCACTGTTATCTCTCTAATATCTTAAAGGCTGCTGCCTCATAGTAGGTGTTCAATAAAACGTTGTTGCAATCAAGATTGAATGATAAATTTAGGCTCCTCTCATTTGCCCCATTTTCAAACCGTCTCTTCTGCAAAGAGAGTTCTCATTTTCTTTTATCTCTGCCAAACATTTCTGATTCCCTCAGCTTCCCACAGCTTCCAATGCATCTCCATCTTGGTTGTCCCATTCTGGAAGATTCAATTTTGTCAAGGCTCCATGTTAGAATGTGCATCCAAACATACATATTTCAGCAGTGGCCTGATGCAAGTGAGTAGACAGTTGGCTGAGAGGTCCTCATTGAGAAAGAGTGGTAAAAGAGAAGTAAATTTTAATACAAAGAAAATTGGGATCAAATAAAAAAATTCTGAGAAACCCTTACAGTGAACGCCACCGGAGGAGGGCTTCTTTTAGTCGATGCTTTGAACAACCATGGGTGAAGGGCTCCTGTTGAAATGTCCAGATCTAGAATAGTGAGGGGCCTTCAAAAGAGCCCCAAAGCTTGGGGGACGGTGACCAAAAGGAAGCAAAGGTCAAACTGTCATAGAGTTCACAAGTTGACTGCAGGGACCCCCCATGTTTACAATTAATTTAAAAGCAAACTTCCTATTTGTAGAAATAAAAGTATAAGGACTTTAACAAATCTGTAGCCCATCTGAAGGCCTGGTTAAACCTTTCCCCTCAATCTCCAAACTAGCTTCTCTTGACTTAAGAGTCCCTCCCTTTGGTGAGGGAGTTAAGCCAACTATCCTTTGAATAACTCGCTTCATGTGATTGAATGAACCAGGTTAGAATGCCCTTGGAGGAATCAGAAGGGAATAGTCATATAATGATGCAGTTTATAACAACAAAACTGTTCCACTGATTTCTCTCTCTGCCCTAGAGTGCTGATATGACCTGCGGGGAAACAAGACTTCTTTCACTGACCTAGGGCTCCCAGGTGTTGTCTCGGGCGGCTCAGGCCAGTGCCTGCTCCAGTTCTCAGCAGAGCAGCCATTTGTAAAGATCCATTCCACGTTTTGGCCAGCACTTCCCCAATTTCATCCTTGAGTTCTTTTAAAACACTTGGGTGGATGCCATCCAGACTTGCTATTTATCTCTATCTAGTTCGAGCATTTCTTCAGATTAGACCTACGGCCTCAGATTCATGGTCCACAGGCAATCATGAGGTGAAAGATGTCTCTGATGACTTCATTTGTTCCTCCCATACAATTTCTAATGTTCTTAAGGTCGTCAATGCAATAACGTTTGCATCAAGAATAAGAATTCTCCAAACATCTGCTTCTTGTCCTTGTGTATTCAAAGAACACCCTGAAATCTTTCAAAGGCCTTCTCTCCTATCTGGGCTACCTAATTCCAGTAGGAGTCTGGCTATTTCCCTGACGTGAAAGGTGATGTCCTTTTCTTTCTTGCCCTCCAGGATCCCAAATATCTCATCTTTGGCTCCATGGATACCTTGGTGCCTGAAGGAGAAAGGTTTCCAAAATCCTTTTAAAAGTATCTCTATGCTTCAAGATTACAGGTGCTATTCCTAGTACATTGCTTCTAAATCCTGATTCCATTTGGACATAGACGTGGGATAAATGTGGAATGCTTAAGGAATCTTAGATACAGGGGTAACTCAAGTTAAAAATAGACGTGTCAACTGAAGAACCAAGAGGTTCATAAAATTGGGGACGAGGATTTTATTTCTGATAAAGGGTTGCAGTTTGCAGGGTGCCCATTCCACACACTGAGAAGTATAGCCTCTGGTAGAAACCAAAGCCAGCACTTTGAAGGAGTAAAGAGTGGAACAGAAATTTATGCCAAATGGGTTGGCTAATCATATGTATTTAAGAGGTTATAGGAGATTCTATGAATATTCATGATGAGGGTGTGTGCACCAATCCATAGCAAGCAAACATGTCCATTACCTAAGTCCCTTGTTCACTTCGAGGTGGATATTTGACATTTAAATGCATTACACTTGGGTTTTTTTTGTCTTTTTTTTTTTTTTTTTTAAAGATGAAACAGAGGACTCAGAGGTATCCTGAGTGCAGACTCTGTAAATTAGAACCAGTCCATGGTTGGTGGTCTCTTCGCAGGAAGGAATGTTGGTCAGCTGCTGTGTAAATCAGCAGTGGAACAAATCTTTCAAAAGCGCTGGTTTTTGTTTTGGTCTTAGGAAAGAAACCCTAATAGCAGTTAGTGAGGGAGGGGTCAAGTTGAGGCGTGTCCAACTTCCAATCTCGTTGTGGCCCAAAAATCCATTTTCCTTTTTCTTTTTAGAGACAGGGTCTTGCTGTGTGCCCAGCTGGAGTGCAGTGTCGTGATCATGGATCTCTGCAGCTTCCAACTCCCGGGCTCTTGCTGTGTTGCTCAGGCTGTTCTCAAACTCCTGGCCTCTAGTAGTCCTTCTGCCTTGGCCTCCCAAAGTGCTAGGATTACAGGCATGTGACACCACACTCAGCCCTGGAACTCAGTTTTTAAGGCTTCTCTGGTATCCCATTGGCCCAGAGGGTTTCTGTTCAGTTGATTGGGGGGCTTAGAATTTTATTTTTATTTCTCTCATGGAAGGTGTGAACTTGAGATTATAAAACAAAGGGATGAATTTAGGGGACTGATAAATCCGTATTCTTTAAATGTTGTTGGCCGGGCCTGGTGGCTCATGTGTGTAATCCCAGCACTTTGGGAGGCTGAGGTGAGTGTATCACAAGGTCAAGAGATTGAGATTATGCTGGCCAACATGGTGAAACCCTGTCTCTACTAAAAATATAAAAATTAGTTGGGTGTGGTGGCGCACGCCTGTAGTCCCAACTACTCAAGAGGCTGAGGCAGGAGAATCGCTTGAACCAGGGAGGCGGAGGTTGCAGTGAGCTGAGACCTAACCACTGCACTCCAGTCTGGGCAACAGAGCAAGACGCTGTCTCAAAAAAAAAAAAAAAAAAAAAAGTCATTATCTCCTTGAGTGAACATCATGGCAATTTCCTTGGTCGATAAATGGTAAGACTGCTACCTAGATTATGGATGCTCCATGCCAAGTGCTTATGTGTGTTTGTCTTTGTGTGAGCACTATGCATTTCACACAAGCCCTGGACACCACTCACAGTGTAAGTGGATCTTCACAATCTATGCCCAACCCTCATTTCCTTTCTTACTTACATTTCTCCTTCCTTTCTTCCCCCTCTAACCCTTTATTCTTCCTGAGGTGTAGCCACACCCAACTTCCCTGAACATGCAACATCCGTTTAGACCTCCATGAGCTCCTTATCTTGGGTGACTTCCTTCTTCTCTACCCAGCTAGGGAGACTTCTTTCAGTTTCTCAGGCAGGAGTTCCTTCCCATGAGTCTCCTCAGCAATCAGCGAGGCCATCTCATAGGTTCTTAATGTGTTAGGTTATCATTTATTTAAATACGATTGTTACTGTACAAGGGAGTTATGTCCTTAGAGGTTTTGATGTTGGACAAAGAGGAGCCATTTCACATATGGATAGACTGACTCTGGTCTCTTTGCTCCACCCTTCCCCGGCCTCTGCCAGCTGCAGTCCCCAAGACCTTCTGCAGGCCTGGTCCTGCCCAGCTCCTCTGACCAGGCAAGTGGATCCCATCTGCAGACAGGCCTCTAGATGAAGTCTTGCTCCACAGATCTGTCTGCATGTGAGCCAGGGCCTCTGAGTACTCTGAGGCATGGCCCCTGTCTACTTCTCTGCCACTTCTGTACAGTTGAATGTGTGTCTCTCTTTCCCTCCTTGCTCTCCTTGTCTGTGCCCTGACTCCTGCCTGAAAGGAGCCATCTCCTCCCTACAGACTTCAGCCCTGCCCCCAGGACTATTCAAAAGCCACAGACTAGAGTCCTCTGAGAATAGACAGACCACCCAAACTATATCCCCTCTGCCCTTCTGAGGGGATTTGAGGATCCCTTTCAGCCTGGCCTCACAACCCCTACCCAGGCAGCCTTGGGTGCTCATGACATCTGACCCAAATTCTGCAGCCTGGATGCAACTTTGCTGCCCTTTACTGGGTATTTGGGAACCCAAGAGAGCCAAGGGAGAGCTATTGCAAGGGTAGGCATAGGCATCAGGAAGATCTGAGTTCAAGAGCCATGGTATTATTTCCTAGCTTGAGGACCTTGGGAGAAAGCTTCCTGAGCCTCAGTTTACTTACCTGGAGAATGGGGATAACATCTATACAACCTCATAGCATTGATGTGGGGATTAAATGATGTACAACATTTAGTATGGCGTCTAGCCTTAAGAGGCAAAAATAGTTGGAGACCAACCTGGGCAACTTAGTGAGACTGCTGTCTCTACAAAAAATTTAAAAATTAGCCAGGCATGATGATGGAGAACTGTATTCTCAGCTACTCAGGAGGCTGGGGTCGGAGGATCACTTGAGCCCAGGAGTTTGAGGCTTTAGTGAGCTAAGATCACGCCACTGCACTTCAGCCTGGGGGACGGAGTGAGGCCCTATCTATTAAAGTTACATTAATTTTTTTAAGGGGTTAAAATAGCCTGGGCATGGTGGCTCACACCTGCAATCCTAGCACCAAGGCAGGTGGATCATTTGAGGTCAGAAGTTCGAGACCAGCCAGCATGATGGAAACCTGTGTGTACTAAAAATACAAAAATTAGCTGGGAGTAGTGATGCATGCCTGTAATCCCCGATACTTGGGAGGCTGAGGCAGGAGAATTGCTTGAACCTGGGAGGCTGATGTTGCAGTGAGCCGAGATCGTGCCACTGCACTAAAGCCTGGGCAACAGAGAAAGATTCTACCACAAGAAAAGAGGAAAGGAGGTTAAAGTAGAGAGATGATGATGATGATGATGATGATGATGATGAAGCGCCGTTAGCCAGATTCCCTAGGTTATTGCATCTCTGGGACCAACCTCTTAGCCATGTTGGTTTATCCATTCCTCTTCTTCCTTTCTCCTTGGGTCAACATTCCTGGCCTCAAACATGCCTCATGACTCTGGTAGCCCCAGGTACATCACAGCCTGTAGCCCTTTGAGCCAACCCTGCCCACTGGGTGGCACGTCTCACAGGTCCACCTGCTGGCTCAAGGCCTATGGCATTTCCTGCATGGAGCCGCCCTGATCCAGGCACTGCACAGACACATTCATATCTCCTCGTATATCCAATGCTGCTTCTCAGGCATCTCCACGGGGAACAGTCAAGGTCAGAACAAACAAACATATAAAATCAATTTTACCTTGGGAACTAGCTCCTTTACAGAGCGCCTGTCTGATAGGCATCTCCTTCACCCTGGCTGAGCACGAGGGAGGTGCTGCAGGGATGGCTGCTCCCAGGGTCTCTTCAGAGGAACACACACAAAACACAACCAACCCTGGGGAGGGGGAGAGAGAGAGAGAGAGGAGAGAGAGAGAGAGAGTGTGTGTGCACGCACGCGCGTGCCAGGGGGCAGGAGGCTCCTATTCTCCCTCTCCCTCTCTCTGTCTGCCTCCTGCATGCCTCCTCCTGCCTGTCTCTCGCCTCCTCCCCTCTGGTATTCTGGGTCCGTTTCTCCACTTTTTCTGTCTTCTTGGTTTCTCTCTCTCCCAACCCACCGTGCTTCTTGCTGCTGCTCTCTCCTCTCCCCATCTCTCTCTACTTGGTCGTTTCTTCCATCCTTTCTCCCCTCTGCTTCCTCTTTCATTCTTCGTCTCTCCTCCCTGCTTCTTGCCTCTATTTTTGTTTTTTCCTTCACTCCTTGTTGTCCCCCGTCTCTGTCCTTGTCTGTCTCCATAGGTTGGTAGCGGTTTCTCATTAGACAATTATCATTAGGCCTTCTCCTCCCTGGACATGCAGGAACCCCTGCCCTTCCTGTGACGAAGGCTGGGAGCTGCTGAGCTGTTCTATCTGCAGCTGAAAGATCCTGGTTTTGTGTGCAGTTATCCCATGGAATAAGGAAAGGCCTAGGCTTTGGGTGATACCAAGAAGGCACTGGTTAGGTCTGGGGACTTAGGACAAAGGTGGATCTGAGTATGAATGCTGCTGGTTTCTGATACTGTTTGATGCAAGTCACCATCTGCATAAGCATTCACCTCCCTACCTGTGAAATGAACCTGATAACAATCCCTGCCTCAGGCTTTTGTTTCTGTTTTGTTTTTAGAGAAAGGGTCTTGCTCTGTTGCCTAGGCTGGGGCGCAGTGGTATGATCAAAACTCACTGCAGCCTCAAACTCCTGGGCTCAAGTGATCCTCCCACCTCAGTCTCCCAAGTAGCTGGGATTACAAACTCTTGAGCCTCAGTTTTCTTACCTGGCGAATGGGGATAACATCTGTGCAACCTCATAGGATTGAGGGAGGATTAAATGATGTAAAATATTTATTAGTGTGTCTGGCAATAAGAGGTCAAAGTAGTTGGAGACAAGCCCGGGCAACATAATGAGACCCCCATGTCTACAAAAATAATTAAACATTAGCCAGACATGGCGGTGCACACTTGTAATCCCAGCTAGTCAGGAGGATGAGGCAGGAGGATCCTCTAAGACAGATGAAGGCATCTGCTGAGACAGACGATGACAGATGACTACACCTGGCTAATTTTTAAATTTCTTATAGAGACAGGGTCTTGCTATATTGCCTAGACTGGTCTTGAACTCCTAGGCTCAAGTGATCTTCCCACCTCGGTCTCCCAAAATGTTGGGATTACAAGTGTGAGCCACTTTTCCTGGCCTGGTTTTCTTTTTTTAAATGAGAATTCCATTAAGTCATGTACAAAAAGTTCCCAGAACGATGCCTGGAAAGTAGTAGGCTGGTGTCGAAATGAATCAGCCTGCCTCGGCCTCCCAAAATACTGGGATTACAGGTGTGAGCCACCATATCCAGCTTATTTCAAGTAATTATGAAAGCTGAGAAGTCCCACCATCTGCCATCTGTGAGCTGCAGACCCAGGAGAGCTGGTGCTGTGGTTTGAAGGAGGCCTTGGAGCGGGAGCCAGAGGATCAGCGTTGCACATTTCAGTCAGAGTCCAAAGGCCTGAAAGCCAGAAGCACTCAGGGCAGAAGACTGATGTTCCAGATCAAGATTCCAGGCCAAGAGCAACCCCAGCATTCCTGTACTCAGGTCCTCCATGGATCAGATGACACTTATGCACATTGGGATCTGCTTCACTCAGCCCACTGATTCAAACACTAACTTCTTCTGGAAGCACTCTCACAGGCACACCCAGAAATAATGTGTAGCCAGCTATCTGGGCACCCCATTGCCCAGTCAAGTTGACACATAAAATTAACCATTGCTGCAGGTCACAGCAGACTTCTTCCACTTCAACACACATGCAAGTCCCCTGTTGAAATGCAATTCTGAGTGGCAGGTCTGGGGTACAGCCGGAGACCCTGCATTTTAATAAACATCCAAGGATTCTGTCCCTGCTGCTCATCTGTAGACCACATTCTGGGTGGCCGGGTTTAGAACACTGGTCTCAGATGACAAGAAAAGGAAGAAGCAGATGATCAGTCTAGGTCCATAGGAATGGTCCAGGCCAAAACCAGAGTCTGTGATGCAATGCTGAGCTTACTTCTGTCATCATGCTGGAAGGACGGCAGTGGATTATCTGTTTGTCTGCCTGCAAGGCCATGAAAGACCCTGTTGCTCCTAAGAACCTACAAGATCACAGTCACGGTCTAACAGTCTTCTCTTCTGCGCTCTGGTACACTCCTGGGGCCTCTTTCTGCCTAGCCTATTGCTACCACCTGGCCCGGTCTAGAGCTGGGCTGGCCCAGACTGACGAGTACAGGACTCTAACACTGAGTGCCGAGGTAACCTGAGCCTTCACTCTCACCTCAAATGTGCCCGCCAGGTCTCACACTGAGTTAATGAGTTCTTAGTCCAGACACCAGGTCCTGCCGTTGCCCTCAGATGCAAGGAGAACACCGGCTTCTTTCCTGTCTCCTGCCAGCCCTGCAGTGCTGAGTTCACCCAGACAGTGAAAGCAGGAGCTCCGGTTTCCGCTGCTGTGCAGAGAGGCAGGAAGGTCAGTGGTGTCTAGGGAAGGGAGACAATGCCTTCCAGGGACATTAATTTTTCAGTTTGTGTGTTCAGATGTGTGGCAGCTTAAGGCTGACAAGCAGGATTGCAAGTCGCTGTCAGCTTCATAGCTAAAGGATGGCTCTGGGTTTTGATGTAATTTGGTTCCAAGTGACACTCCCCAGCCTGAGGCTGCCGAGCCTAGAGTTGCCAGGCAAGCAGGACATTAGGTGGCGAATGCTAATGTGGCCCTCCAGTGCTGGGACATTGCAGACAGGAATCCGTTTATTTAATAATGACCACTTTCTGAGAGGTAATTTCTATCATCCCCAATTTAGAGGTGAGAAAACGGAGGTTCAGGTAGGTTCCTGTTGAAGTCATGCAACTATCCTCATTTATTCGACAAATATTGATGAAAAATTCTGCCTGCAAGCGCTCTAGGCATTGGAGATAATGACAACCAAGACAGACACTACCTCTGCCCTCTTAGCGACATATCTTACTTGGGGAGCTAAAAATGCAATGAGAAAACTAATGAAAGTAAAGTCGGGAAGCAAACATCATGGGGCTGGAAAGGTAGAAAATAGGTGAATATTTACATTAGACAGAATGTTCCAGAGAGCTTCTCTGAGAAGCTGTTGGACAGATGAGCAGAAATGGAGAGGGAGCCTGTCGCATAAAGCACTGAGAGCGGGGGTGGGGGAGAACGTTCCCCGCAGTGTGCACAGCAGGTGCACAGGATGTGGGGGGGGCACCTTGAGAAAACCAAGGACATGAAAGGAAGTCCTGTGGCTATTTAACTGTGGCCATGGGAACGGCGGGAGTTAGGTGGTGACCAGCCCACAAGGCCTTGTAGACCCCGTGGTAGTGACTTTGCATTTTTTTTTGACATAAAACTTGGTAAAATGTGGGATTTCACCCAGGTTTCTCAGATTTCAAAGACTTGGCCTTGCTTTTCCCCATTACAGCAATGGTTTTCAAAGATATCTTTTTTTTTTTTTTTTTTTTTGAGATGGAGTCTCTGTTGCCCAGGCTGGAGTGCAATGACAAGATCTCGGTTCACTGCAACCTCTGCCTCCCAGGTTTAAGGGACTCTCCTGCTTCACCCTCCTGAGTAGCTAGAATTACAGGTGCATGCCACCCCCTTCCCAGCTAATTTTTGTATTTTTAGTAGAAATGGGGTTTCACTATGTTAGTCAGGCTGGTTTTGAACTCCTGACCTCATGATCCATTGCCTCAGACATATAGATCACATTCGGTCAGCAGATTCATTTATTTACTCACTTATCTTTTTATGAATTCATTTGACAGGTGGTTATGAAGCACCCAGTATATGCCAGGCGCTGCGTTACATTAGACAGAATGTTCCAAATAGCTTCTCTGGTATAAGGAACAGGACAGGGATTCAGTCCTTGATTTCCTGGGTGTTACATTCTGATGGAGGACTCCTGCACGGAACAAGGGAATCATAGGTGAGGGTCAGTCAACATTTAAATAGTTAAAATTGGCCGGGCGCGGTGGCTCACGCCTATAATCCCAGCACTTTGGGAGGCCGAGGCAGGTGGATCACGAGGTCAAGAGATCAAGACCATCCTGGTCAACAAGGTGAAACCCCGTCTCTCCTAAAAATACAAAAATTAGCTGGGCAGGGTGGTACACGCCTGTAGTCCCAGCTACTAGGGAGGCTGAGGCAGGAGAATTGCTTGAACCCAGGAGGTGGAGGTTGCGGTGAGTTGAGATTGCGCCATTGCACTCCAGCCTGGGTAACAAGAGCAAAATTCCATCTCAAAAAAAAAAAAAAAAAGAAAAAATTAAAATCAAGAAGTAGGACTCTAGGCTGGTAATTATTCATGCCTGTAATTCCAGCACTTTGGGAGGCCAAGGCAGGAGGATTGCTTGAGCCCAGGAGTTCAAAACCAGCCTGGGCAATATGGCAAAACCCTGGCTCTACAAAAAAAAAATAGAAAAATTAGCCAGTCATGGTGATGCATGCCTGTTGTCCCAGCTACTTTTGAGCCCAGGAAGTTGAGGCTGCAGTAGCTGTGTTTGCACACTGCTTTCCAGCCTAGGTGACAGAGTGAGATCTTGTTCAAAAAAAAAAAGGCAAGATTCTAGTGGATACCTGTCACCTGTTCAGAATTTATTTCATCTCCCTCTTTTTTAGCAACACCCTAAATTTCCCAGCCTCATGGTTTTAAGTGTGTTGATTCATCTTCGTTTTCAACCCCACAGATAAGCTCTTCTTGGCTATAACCATAGTGATTTGTTTGGAGATTAGCACATTATGCAACTCTGGGCAATAGAGACCAACCAGGTTTACTTTTAGGATATGTGAAACACTGAGAAAATGGAACTTGTCTATTTTGCTGGACTTGTACCTAGAAGAATTTAGGCAAGGAAGATGTTGACTGTCATCTTACAACCCAAAGGGAAAGCCTGCTGTAAATGGAATAGATAGATGGGAAGCAAACCTGGGCAATAGAGGGAAGAACTGTGTCTCAGTTAGATTGCTTACCTGCTAGATCAAACTTTACCTGAAGCTGACCATACTACTACGCTTTTTTAATAATGTAATTTAAAAATTTATTTTCTTTATTGCTTAGTGAATTAGAGTTCTGTTATTTGCAGCCAAATTATCCCAAAGTATATGCTGGCCTTATTTGGAGAGTAAGGGCAGGCCTTCTTGAGGAAGCTATCTTGAGGGTGAGGCATAGAAAGTAGGAAAAAATTTACGCAAATGGAGAGATCAGAATAAAAAAGTGTTTTCACCATCCTGGCCAACATGGTGAAACCACGTCTCTACTAAAAGTACAAAAAGTTAGCCAGGCATGGTGGTGGGCATCTGTAATCCCAGATACTTGGAAGACTGAGGCAGGAGAATCACCTGAATCCAGGAGGAGGAGGTTGCAGTGAGCTGAGATTGAGCCACCGCAGTCCAGCGTGGGCAACAAAGTGAGAGCCATCTCAAAAAAAAAGGTGTTTTAAACAAAAGAAAAGGCAAGTTTAGCCTTGTGCTTCACAATGTGTGGGGAACCACTTTGTACCTTTTTCCTCCCTAGAATCTTACATTTTGCTAAAATGAGATCTAAAAACTACATGCTGGTGAACCTACATGGCGTAATGAAATGCTAGGAAGTATGCCATGGGTCTGTCTTTGTAAGTTTACTCAAAGTTCAAATTAGGTATCTAAAAAGTTGGGCACATAGTAGGTGTTCAGAAAAAAGGCATAAGAAATGTTATTTACATGTATTACATTTATATATTTATAACAATAACTACCTATATTTATGTGGTTATTTTTACATATAACTACATATGTAGTTATTACATACAAATATGTACAAATATAGGTATTGTTATACATATAACTATATGTAGTTACATATAACAAATGTTAATATATATAAACATTATATATATATAGTTATATATAACAAATGTTGTTCACCAGAGGCTTTTAAAGAGTGGAGGCTTTTGAAATCACAAATCAAAGCATGTGAATCTATGTGGGCCCTTGGTTGCTAAGGGATCAGAGAGATAAGTGGATGTGTGTGGGCAGTAAGTGTCCCAGATGGCATCCGCTGGATTTCAGAATCTTGAGCTCCCTGATGGAATGGTGGGCTGGGTGCTTGAATGAAGGCGAGGAAGTGGACAGGAGGGAGTAAGGAGCGGGGCTCTCAGAGAGTAAGATGTGGAGATGGAGACAGCACGTGGTACTTGTCAGCCACTGTGGACTGAGCCCTACGAATATGAGGGGCATGACTGAGAACTGGGGGTCTCTTTGAGATATAGAGGTCCTGGGATAGCGTGCAATCCTGGTGAGAGAGAGGACCATGCTCCCTCATTTCTGCTCAGAACAGGGATTCTCAACAAGGGGCGATTCTGCCCTCCTGGGGAAAGAGTTGGCAATGTGGGGAGAGATTTTGTTGTTGCAGTTGGGTGGCAGGTGTTGTTACTGGCATCTAATGGGTAGAGGCCAGGGAAGCTGCTAAGCATCCTGGAACTCACAGGGCAGCTTGCTGTAACAGGACATAACCCAGCCCCAGATGCTAACAGTGTTGTGTCGGAGAAACCCTGAGGCAGGACATCAGAGGAAAGGGCTCAATTGAGAAGCTGCTCTCACAACTCAATGGTTTTCAGTTTTGAGCGTGCTTTGATGGGGGTCCCCTAGGCAAGGATCCTAGGCAAAGGAATCCGAAGCAAGGATCCCTTCTCAGATGGTGCGAAAGCAGCAGCCATCAAGAAGCTATGCAGATGTCAAGAGCATGGGCATCCTTTTTTACAAGTGAATGTGATGCATTGACTTCTTAAAGCTAGGATTAGCCTGATGTTGCTGGTGGCCCCAAGACAGAGTGCCACCTGCATAATTTGCCTAATTATTTTAATTCTCCCAATTCCATCAGAAAAGAGAAGGTAAGAGAGGTTGCTGGCCAGGTGCAGAGGCTCATGCCTGTAATCCCAACACTTTGGAAGGCTGAGGCAAAAGAGCTGCTTGAAGCCAGGAGTTCAAGGTCAGCCTGAGCAACACAGTGAGACCTCCATCTCCACAAAAAAATTATAAAAAATTAGCCAGGCATGGTGGTATGCACATGTCTCCCAAGCTACTTGGGACGCTAAGGTTGGAGGATCACTTGAACCCAGAAATTCAAAGCTGCAGTGAGCTATGATTACCCCACTGGACTCTAGCCTAGGTGACAGAGTAAGACTCTTGGAATAAAAAAAGTAGATTGCACCGAATGAGTGAAACCCACATATCCCAAATCCTCATATCTTGTCTTCTTTTGACAACAGGCTTGTTCATTTAAAAAAAAAAAATCACAAATGATGTCCTGGGCTCCATCCATGTTCCACTCCCCTGCGTCTTCTCTACCTTCAGGCAAGACCACATGATATAGATAAAGAATCTGAGTCCCTTTTGTTACACTTCTGAGGTGTTCTGCACGGAGTGGGAGATTAAAATGGATTTTAGAGGAAGAAAAAACATCCTGGAAAGTGCTGAAATGAAGACGAAATTGACATTCACCTTGAGTTAGGTCCTCATAACTTCGAGTTCCGAGGGTTTAGAAGTGGGATTAGGAAAAAATAAACCTCATCTTTGTTTTGCCTTCAGGGTGGGAGACGTGAGTATCAGGCAGGCTGAATCCTTGGCTGGACATTTTGGCAAGAGAAAGACTTTGGCGGTGGTCAGAGCACTACTCTCAAGGCAAGGCTGTTGCAGGGGTTGTACCTGGAGAGAAATGCCAGGGGCCAGCAGTGGTCGCAGTGGCAAGTGCTCAGCTTGGGGACAGCCAACAAGGACGTGGCACCCCTAAGTGGGGAGTCCAGGAATTGAGCAGTCAGTCTTCCTTGTGAGATCACTGGGCTCTCAGGAAGCCCTTTCTGGTTGTTTGGTTACCCAACATGGGGTCACACCCTGACTCTATCACCAAGTGGAGGATATTGTCAGAGGTGTTTGAACCAGAGCAACTCCATCTTGAATAGGGGCTGGGTAACATGGGGCTGAGCCTTCCTGGGTTGCATTCCCAGATGTTTAAGGCATTCTAAATCACAGGATGAGAAAGGAGGTTGGCACAAGACATAGGGCATAAAGACTTTGCTGATAAAACAGGTTGCAGTAAAGGAGCCAGCTAGCATCCACTGAAACCAAGATGGCGATGAGAGTGACCTCTGGTCACCTCACTGCTGCAGTCCCGCCAGAGCCATGACAGTTTACAAATGCCATGGCAACATCAGGAAGTTACCCAATATGGTCTAAAAGGGGGAGGCATAAAAAATTTAAAAATTCGCCCCAATTTTTTAGCGTCTAATCAAGAAATAACCATAACAATGGGCAAGAGCAGCTCTTGGGGCTGCTCTGTCTATGGAGTACCCATTCTTTTAATTCTCTACTTTCTTAATAAACCTGCTTTCACTTTCCTCTGTGGGCTCACGCTGAATTCTTTTTTGTGTGAGATCCAAGAACCCTCTCTTGGGGTCTGGATTTGGATCCCTTTCCGGTAGCAGTATGACCTTGGGAAAGAGGTGAATCTCTTGGAGTCTCAGTATATCAATCTGTAAAATGAAATCATGGTACTGTTTTCACAGCACTGTAGTGAGGCATTCAATAATATGATACAGGCACTCAATGAGTGTTAGAGTCTTCCTTTTTCCTCTCTCGTTCCTTCCCTCCTTTCATTTCCTTCTATTTTTAGCTTTATCCAGCAAAGATACTGCAATCAGCAGTTAATTTATTATACAATGACAGGGCCCAGTTCCTGGATTCAGGGGTTGGGCACTTGGGGCAGGCAGTGAAGCCCTAGGAAGAAAACTGAGGGAGACTTTCATCTGAGCTGCAGCACCTTGGAATTTTGGGGCAGTCTGTGCTGTTTTCACACACAACACTTCTTGCCCTAAATATGTGGGTGTTTTCCACACAAACAACTAACTAGTCCTTCAACTCTCTGGATAACAACCGAGTGTCCTACAATTCAATTGAATTCTGGCACTACCTACCCAGAGTTAGTGCAGACCCTATAGGCTAGGGGCTCAGTCCCACAAGACTGCCTCCACTTCAGACGCCAGTGTCAAGTCCCCGGTGCCACCTGTGTTTCTGACCCACCTGCTATAAATTGGAGGTTCCCATGACTGCTTACGAATGTTTGATAATTTGGTAGAACCGCTCACAGAACTCAAGAAGATGCTTTGCCTACAATCACTGGTTTGTTATACAGGGTGCGACTCGGATGAGCCACGTAGGAGAAATGCACAGGGCGAGGGATGGGAGAAAGGGGTGTGTGATGCTTCCAAGCCCTTTCCCCACACACCACCCTTCACCCACATGGAACCTCAGTGTGTCCAGACACCTGAAAGTTCTCCAAACCCTGTCATTTAGGGGTTTTAATGGAGGCTGTAATATGTAGGCGTGGCTGATTAAACAATTGGCCATTGGTGATTGGACTCAATCTCCAACTCTTCTTTGTGCCCAGGAAATTGACGGGTGAGCTGAAAGTTGCTTCTTTAGCATAAACTCAGCTATCATGGTTGAAATGCGCCTATAACAAATAATAAAAGGTGCTCCTCTCACCTTGTCATTTAGGAAGTTCCAAGGGTTTTAAGAGTTTTGTGCCAGAAACCGGGGACAAAGGGTATTATCACAGCCATGGAATCTAGTTGCAACACGGAGAGGGAAAACTTGGCAAAAGCTTTGTCCCATGGCCTAGACCAACCCAGTAGGTACAAAGATCACACCCAGGTGTTACAGGAAAGGGGGTCCAATCCAGACCCCCAAGAGAGGGTTTTTGGATCTCACACAAGAAAGAATGCAAGGCGAGTTCAGAAATGAAAGCAAGTTTATTAAGAAAGTAAAAAAATAGAAGAATGGCTACTCCCCAGGCAGAGCACTCTCAAGAGCTGCTGGCTGCCCATTTTTATGGTTATTTCTTGATTATATGCTAAACAAAAGGTTGACTATTTATGAATTTTCAGAGAAAGGGGTGGACAATTCTTGGAACTAAAGGCTTTTAGCGTTTTTTAGACCACATAGGGTAATTTCCTGACGTTGCCATGGTATCTGTAAACTGTCATGACACTGGCAGGGGTGTCTTTTAGCATGCTAACGTATTATCACTAGCATACAATGAGCTGTGACGACCAGCATACAATGAGCTGTGACGACCAGAGGTCGCTCTTGTCACTATCTTGGTTTTGGTGGGTTTTGGCTGGTTTCTTTACTGCAACCTGTTTTATCAGTACGGTCTTTATGATCTGTATCCTGTGCCAACCATCTATCTCATTCTGTGACTAAGAATGCCTTAACCTCCTGGGAATCCAGCCCAGTAAGTCTCAGCCTTATTTTACCCAGCCCCTCTTCAAGATGGAGTCATTCTAGTCCTAACGCCTCTGACATAGGGACTACAAGAGGATGCAGAACTCCACCTGGTGTCCTGCCTCTGGATTTGATTGACAGCTGAGGAACCTGGACTAGGGTGTAGGGTGGGGTTGTTCCTGATGGGTCCTGCAGTACCGGTGGTTCACCACTTTCTCTGAGAATGTGACTTCTTTCACACCCCCATGGGTGGCAGTCTTACCAAAAACGGCCCAGGTGCTGGGTTAATCTAGGGAGACTGTGAGTGGAGCATCAGCAAGCAGCAGATAATCCATCTCAAGCTCAGTTGACACCAGTGGAGGGATCAAATAGGCATGACACTAAGGCTCCTAGTGGAAAGATAGGCACAGCAGGTGCCAGCCAAGCCACTACACAAGGGCACCAGGACGGGTCTGTCTCTCCATCCTTCTTCTGCTCTCCTCTGTGCTGGCTTCATTCTCAGGATGACTTTCTCTTTATGGTTGCCAAGCTTTTATGCTGCTGGCTTTGGAGGCCTTGCAAACAGAAAGGGCTCATTCCTTGCAGACTCACTAAAGTCTCAGGGAGGATTGCATGGGTTCAGCTGCTATCCTGGCCCCTGAACCAATCACCAGGCCGTCTTCACTCTACCTTCCCAACTCCCCTTGACACATGCAAATCAACCTATACAAACAGACCCTAGGCAGCTTCTGGCCCCACCAACCCATTATTTATGCATCAGCAGGTCTGAATCTCTGTTTAGGCTGAGCTACAGGAGCAGGTAAGCACATGCGGACTTGCATGCAGGCATATGCGTGCACACACAGTTGCACATGTGTACAAGCACGCACATATCCAGAAGGCACAGCTCTCTCAGTCAATCATGTGTAAAATGTCAGCCTGGCCTTCCTGTGAGTGTTTAGAAACAGCCTGAAGAGCCCTTGATGAGAGAAGTTGCGGGTTTCATTTCCTGTAAAAGCTTCTGTCGGTAAGCCTGGCGTGTTATTTTTTTTTCCTCCAGACAATGAGAATCTTCTTTCTGCAGACAGAGGAAAACACACACATGTCCGTTTATGAGGTATGTAAAGGAACATAATTGCAGGCATATTGTGTTTGTGGAGTCAGCCTGGCTTTGCCACACTGCCGTATGAAGCTGTCTGAAAACCCTGGTACGTGCTGGACTCTTTGGCCCAATCTCTCTTTTGTTTGGAGAGAGAAGGATGTGCCTCTTTTTCTATCCAATACTGAGATGCGCCCCCCCCACCACTGCAAACCACAAAACGTGCTATTTATCAAATTCCTTGTTCTAAATATATACTGACTTTAGCCTTTGATTCAATAGTAACTACCAACTACCAGCACCAAGTGTTGGGCTTTATTCTAAGCATTGCACATCACAAATTAGCCAATTTAATTCTCTACCAACCTTATAAGGTAGATTTTGTTATTGCAAACCTATTTTGTAGCTGGAGAAACTGAGGCATAGAAGATTAAGCTACTTTGCCAACAGAAGCAGCAAAGATGGAATTTCAACCCAGGTCGCCTGGCTCTAGTGTTGAGGCTCTTAAATACCATGCCATAATGCCTTGTGTAGCGCAGTGGGGGTCTCCTTCCAATATCTATGGGTCTAGAGATGGCTTTTCCCTAACATGACATCCTTCCCAGTATCTCTAGGTAGACGTGATGAGACAGAAAATGTCAGCTGAACCCGGCAGCCTCAAGCAGTGAGTGATTTTCTTCCTCCTGTGCCTCTTCTCACTTTCGTCTTTACTCAGAATATTTTCAGAGAAATCCTTGAGCTTAAGCAACCACTTCTTGGAAACTCCAATGGTCCTGTTTTCCAGTTTTCTAATACAGGCGTTTTCACATCATCACCAGATGCTGGGCTGTTAGCGAGTATTATTGCTCTGGGAGGCTTTGCCTGTTGAGCAATCGCTTGAAGTGTCCTTTCTCTTTCCTGTGAAATTTGTCATCAGCATTTGGATGGAGCCCTGACAGCACATTTTAGGGTCTCTGTTTCACTTACTGGGGCATGTTGGTTGCTCCGCAGATCACAGCTGGCCCCTGCACAGGTTCTAGGAACCCAGACAGACCCTCCCACAGAGATTCTGATTCACAGAAGCCAGGAGCAAGGTGGAAGGACCCTTAAGAGTCTCCCAGTGTAGCCTTTTATTCATCTGTCCAACAGCATTTTTAGTAGTTGAATCTTTTCTCCTAATCAAATTTTATGTAAGATAGACGAAAGTCAAGCCCTTCTGGTTGCAGGGATGCCATGGAGCTAAAAGCACTGTCCTGTTTAGCACCAAGTCCCATTCCGTGTTAGTCTGTTCTCACACTGCTAATAAAGGCATGCCTGAGACTGGGCAATTTATAAAGGAAAGAGGCATAATGGACTCACAGTTCCACATGACTGTGGAGGCCTCAAAATCATGGCGGAAGGCAAAGGAGGAGCAAAAGCATGTCTTACATGGTGGCAGGCAAGAGAGCTTGTGCAGGGGAACTGTCCTTTATTAAATTATCAGATCTCATGAGATTTATTCACTATCATGAGAACAGCATGGTAAAGACCCATCCCCATAACACAATTATCTCCCACTGGGTCTCTCCCATGACACATGGGGATTATGGGGGCTATAATTCAAGATGAGATTTGGGTGGGGACACAGCCAAACTATATCACACCCTCATCCTCCACTCTTCTAATTCCTAACCTATCCAGATCTCCAGGAGGCCTTTTGTGGCATCTCTTGTAGATCTCTGCATTGCACCATTTAAAACCACAACACTGGAGGTTCTAGGCTTCCTGCTTCTCCACGGCCCCAGAATCATGCAGCTTCCCAGAGCAGGGCATCCTGTCCAGCTAAGTAGCTTCTCCTCAGTGGACTCTCAATCTCTAGTCTTGCCCAATACTCACCAGCTTGTCACATAAAGCCATAAGGATCCTTCCAAACTACAAATCGGGCTGTGTCACATGCCTATTTAAAATCCTCCTTTGGGCACAGTGACCCACGCCTATAATCCCAGCACTTTGGGAGGCCCAGGCAGATGGGTCACTTGGGATCAGGAGTTCGAGACCAGCCTGACCAACATGGCGAAACCCTGTCTTTACTAAAAATACAAAAATTAGGTGTGGTGATGGACATCTGTAATCCCAGCTACTTGGAAGTCTGAGACAGGAGAACCACTTGAACCCAGGAGGTGGAGGTTGCAGTGAGTTGAGATTGTAAGATTGCACTTCAGCCTGGGTGACAGAGCAAGCCTCTGTCTCAAACATAAATAAATAAATAAATAAATAACCCTCCTTCCCATAGCGGGAGGGTGTGGGAGAGGTGAGGATGGTTAATAGGTACAAAAAAGATAGAAAGGATGACTGCGACCTAGTACATGATAGCACAACAGGGTGACTATGGTCAACAACAGCATAATTTACATTTGAAAATAACTACAAGAGATTAACTCAATTGTTTGTAACACAAAGGATAAACTTTCAAGGGGATGAATACTCCATCCATGTCGTGATTATTACACATTGCATGTCTGTATCCAAATACTTCATGTACCTTATAAATATGTACACCTATTATATACTTAAAAAATTAATACAAAACATTTAAAAATAAAGTAAGTAAATAAATAAAGAAATAAAATCCCCCCTTCCCTGTTGTTTCTCAATGACGAGGATGAAGTTCAACCCCTTGGTAAAGTATAAAAGAACTGTCTTGTCTGCTGCTTGACCGCCCCCCCCGCCCAGGTTCATCTCTCGACGTTAAATTCTACATCCAGCTTGATGGAACTGGGAGCTGGACCTTTGATGTGCCATTCTTGCTCTGCTTAGGGTGGGCCTGAGTTGGGAAACCCTTCCCCCTTGCTCCCTGCCCCTTCCTCACCTCAGCTCGTCTTCACCCACTAACTTCCCCCATCTCTTCTTCCACATCAGGAGTCTGCCCCTCCCCTTTCCCCAGAACCTTGTGGCTTCCTCAGTCACTGCACGGGCCCTGCACGTGTTAGAATTGCTTGTTTTCTTCTCTGTGGCCCTCACTTAACTGTAATCTCTCTGAGGGCAGTGCCCGTGCCCATCTTGGCCCCTGCTATATTCTCAACGCCTAGGGATGCTTTGCAAAGAAAAGATGCTCAGAAGGTATTTGCCGAACATACAAATGAGAGCTGATCTCAGTGCCTCATGCCTCTAATCCCAGCATTTTGAGAGGCTGAGGCAGGAGGATCATTTGAGGTCAGGAGTTTGAGACTAGCCTGGGAAATATAGTGAGACCCGGTCTCTACAAAAACCTTAAGGAAAAAAATTGGCCAGGCATGGTGGTATGCACTTGCAGTTCCAGTTACTCGAGAAACTGAGACAGGAGGATTGCTTGAGCACAGGAATTTGAGGCTGCAGTGAGCAATGATCATACCATGCCCCTACACTCTAGTCTGGGTGACAGAGCCAGACCCTATCTCTAAAACAGAAGCAGCAACAAGGAAAACATAAAAATAAAAACCACTCTAGCTCAGGACCCCATCCAGTGATTTCCAGGCTCCACCGCCTTTTTCATCAGTTCCTGACTTTCACCAGCTTGACCATTACTTGTGATCTCTTTGTCCTTCTGCAGACCGTTCCAGTGACCTCCACGTTCCCGGAAGTTCCCACACTTTGCTTTTTCTTCCCCAGTCACGACTGTCCAGACATACTCCATGCTTTCTTTCTTGTGGGAATGACACGATCCCCAGCTCCAGGAGAGCAGAGATCTCTGTCTTGCCCACTGTGGTGTTCTAGTACTTGGTACTTAGTAGGTTCTCAAGAAACATTTGTCGAGTGAATTTTAAAACATCAGTCCTGCAACCCATGGAAAACAGGAGCTTGAGCTCATCTTTGCCAGTGGATATGAACGGATGTGCCCTTAACCTCTTTGGGACACTCATGGAACTGCTTTTGGGTTAAAATGTTGCCTGGACATAACTATTTCTCCTGCAATTTCTTCTGATGGATTTAGGTTCTAGCTCTGATTCTCTGGGCCAGGGAGAGGGGTCCTCATGTCTCATCCTGTTTCTCCTTTCAGCAGTCACAAGATAGGCCATTCAAGAAGCCCCAGCTCCCTGCAAGAGGAGAGATTTCAGCTCTTAGGAGAATTTATTGCAGAGATTAGATGCTGCCAAACCCTTCAATATCAGCTCCCATCTAAACACAGCCTCAGAGACAGGAATGAATTCAAGTTGCCTGTTTAGAAGGCTTTTGCAGGCTTCAGGAAGCCACTGCCTGTCGTGGAGGATTGATTCACAGGAATACGACAAGGAAGCCCGGGCACTCAGTGACAAAGAACATCTTTGCCAAGTGTCTCAAATAGCCCAGGAACAAAATTCACCAAGGGGAAGACGGTGCTGTCCCCTTGGTTTACAGGTTGGAGGCCTGAGTCTTTGTAACTTCTCAACAACAAGACTTCCTAGTTCCAACCTAAAATCAAGTCAGTTTCATAAAGCGGTAACATGATGAAATACATTAAGCTAAAGAGTGTCTGTTAAAAATAATAGTAAATAATTTATAATGGATGCATCAGCTTTAGTAAAAAGTTTTTGTGTGTGTGTGTGTGACAAAATGAAATCATACATAAAAGGCAAGTAAGACAGTTCACTTTAATGGGGTGCCCAAGTGGAGGAAAAGCAGTGTCAAAACCAAAGCGTTGGTTGGAGTGAAAGATTCTCAAGATAAAGTAAGATGAGACATCAGGTGAATTGGCTTTGGTAGGAAACAGGTCTAGGCTCCAAAAACAACCTGGATAGCTCTTCTTCTTTTCCCTTTCTCCTTTCTCCTTTCCTCCCCCCTTCCCCTCCCCCTCCCCCCCCCCCTCTTTCTTTCTTTTCTTTTCCTTTCCTTTTCTTTTCTTTTCTTCTTTTTTTTTTGGGATGGAGTTTTGCTCTTGTTGCTCAGGCTGGAGTGCAATGGTGCGATCTCAGCTCACTGCAACACCCCCGCTTCCCAGGTTCAAGCAATTCTCCTGCCTCAGTCTCCAAAGTACCTAAAATTACAGGCGTGTGCCACCATACACAGCTAATTTTTGTATCTTGAGTAGAGATGGGATTTCACCATGTGGGCCAGGCTGGTCTCGAACTCCTGACCTCAGGAGATCCACCCGCCTGGGCCCCCCAAAGTGCTGGGATTATAGGTGTGAGCCGCTGCACCTGGCCCACAACCTGGAAGCTTCTGATTGTGACCCCCAAAATCACGGGTCTTGGTTGTGACTCTTTCCACATCTGAACTTCAGTTTATGACACTGCAGTGTACTTCTGCTGGTTTTGCCTCTACAATATTCCTCTTGGAAAACAACCCTACTCCATTCATCTTCCCAGAAGTCACTTCTCATATCCCAACTCAGAAAGGTACATAGCCCATGTGTGCCTCACTTCCATCCAGCAAGGGCTGGTGGGTGAGATGGATTGCATGTGCAATCCATTAATTCTTCACCCACCCTGCATGAGTGCCATTGCTTTCCTCTCAAAGGGATTTTTAACCTTTGTTGTAATTAATAAATAAAAGTATTTTCAATGTAGAGTATTGTGAAAATGATCAGAGAAAGGAGGAAGCCTGTGTCTCCATCCCTGACATTGGAGTTGCCAGTCAGATGCAGTGGAAGTGAGGGTGAGTCACTGCCATGCTGCTGAGGCCTGCCTGGTGAGCTTCCACTGGCTACTGCTGTGTTTGTGCTATTGATACCATCCCTACCATCCCCACAGGGATGACAAGAATTGCACGTTGGATTCCGGAGAGAAATATAATTAGGCATTCATTAGGCTGCACTCTTACCCATTTCCTTGTTATTAAAGTCACGTAGCACTAGATACTGACCATTGCGTCCCTATCATTCCTATGGATAGGATCTCTGACATGAGACTCACAGACTGTTTATGAATTGATTTGCATACCTATTGTTCCTATAGACAGGATCTCTGGCATTAGAATCATAAAGCTGTTGTTTAAGGATCGCTTATGATGTTTTCCATGTCCTGAATTCCAGTGGAATAGCTGAAGCCCACCAGTTTGAAGATTCCCAGGGAGGAATCATGTTAGCACGTGAATGAATGAACACAGCTTCTTTCATCCCTCTGTCCCCTGACTTCCCCTGACTTCTTTCACCACCCAATGATCTCTGCATTTTAGCCTACCCCAAAACCCTTAAAGATCCTAACCCCAAATCCCTCAGGGAACTGGATTTGAGGTTCCCTCCTATTTCGTTGGTTGGGTCGGTAGCCTCTTTCTCTGCTGCAACCTGGTGTCTTGGGGTGTTGACTTGCAGCGCACATCTGGCCATGGATTTATTATAGTTACACCTTCACTGTGGAAACGTGCCTGGGCTGGCTTCATAGAGAAGGAAAAATGTGTGGAGCAGGGCCAACTCACTCCAGCTTCTCAACCAGTAGCCAACCGACCCCCAGGTGTGTGAGCAAGACCATTCAAGATCAGCAAAGCCCCCAGTGGACCCCCAATGACCCCAGCAGCATGAAGAACACATTTATTTATTTTTATTTTATTTATTTATTTTTGAGATGGAGTCTCGTTCTGTCACCCAGGCTGGAGTGCAATGGTGTGCTCTTGGTTCACCACAACCTTTGCCTCCCAGGTTCAAGCGATTCTCCTGCTTCAGCCTCCCGAGTAGCTGGAATTGCAAGCACGCACACCACACCGGGCTATTTTTTTTTTTTTTTTTTTTTGTATTTTTAGTAGAGATAGCATTTCGCCATATTGGTCAGGCTGGTCTTGAACTCCTGACCTTGTGATCTGCCTACCTCTGCCTCCCAAAGTGTTGGAATGATAGTGTGAGCCACCGCACCTGGCTACATTTATTTTTATATACCACTGAGGCTTTGTTGCTCACTCCTTCTGTGGCAACAGATAATTGACCACACTGATGGTCAATCAGAGTTAGAACTGAAACTTTTGCTAGCGCAATTAGCACAGAGACATTTATTTTTCTACTGGTATTTTTATGATGAAAAGCTCTAAGCCTAGAGCAGCTGGAAGATGCCATGTCAACTTGGAGAAAGGATGTCTAAGACTGAAGCCAATACTGAAGAATAGAAATTTAAAAATAAGAAGGAAGAATCTTAACAATGTTTTTTGAGTTCCAGAGTCAAGCCATGCCTGAAACAACTAAACCAGGCTTTTCAGTTAAATGAACTGAATGTTACTTTCTACTTTTTGCTACAGCCAATTTAGGTTGGATTTTTAACCCTTGTTATCATAGATCAGTAAAAGTATTTTCAATGTAGAGTATTGTGAAAAGTAATGCGTTATAAATGTGCCCCCGTTGGAAAGTCAGAAGTCTAGAAAAACACGGCTGTTTCCCCGAATTCCAGGTAGTAACAAAAACAAGCATTTCTATCTTTCTTTGTGCATTTTACTCTCTCGAGTGCCAGGGGCTTGCGTAAGTAATTTTGCACCTTGCTGAGTTGTAAAGAGGCTGTGATGACAGTTGCCCCCCACAAGATTTCACCAGTACCTGGAAATAAGTGTGACTCATTCCTGACTCAGGTTTGGGGACCATGAGAGCACAGCAATTCTGAGAAAGACTGGGCCAGGTTGTTCTTCTGCGTCAGTGATTTAACTCATGCCATAGATGGTGGAAACCAACCATTTTAGACCTCAAGGAGATGGCAAACATGAGATCATCAAAGATTCACCATTCCCTAGGGAGATAACCAAAGCCAGAGGGGCGGGGCAGAGCTGGTAGGGTCTGACATGGCATCCAGTGGTAAGAAGATGGGCTTTGAGGGCAGAGATAGAGGTTTGAACCTAAGCTTTGTTATCTATAAATGTAGCCACATTTTGGGAAAGTCATTTGACCTTTCTAGGCCTCCACTCGCACTTTTGTAAAGTGGGGGTACAGAGCCACACAAAAATTAAAGATCATTGCCGATATTTTTTAAAATTTGTTTTCTGTTTTGTTTTTTTGAGGCAGGGTCTTGCAGCGTCACCCAGCCTAGAGTGCAGTGGCATGATCGTGGCTCACGGCAGCTTCCAACTTCCGGGCTCAAGCCATCCTCCTGCCTCAGCCTCCTGAGTAGCTGGGATGGCAGTCACATGACACATGCCCAGATAATTTTAAAATTTTTTGTAGAGACAGTGTCTTATGATGTTGACCAGACTTGTCTTAAACTCCTGGCCTTGTGCAGTCCTTCCAAAAGGCTCTCAAAGTGCTGGGATTACAGGCATGAGCCGTGGCACTTACCAGGTTGTGCCATGTAAGCACCAGCCAGTTACTGCTTACATTTAATATGTGTAGGTTCTCCTACTCTAGAAGGAGCTACTTAATCTTCCTCATCACCTCCCACGTCCCACAAGAAGTGGGCTTGATTTAGTGGTTTTATTCCAAAGAATAAAGTATGAGAAGGGAAAAAACCCACTAATTAGAAAGCGGAGAAACCTGGCAAATGCTACCCTAACCAAGCGATAAAGGCCAACCTCACTGAATACGCCACGTGGTGTTCATGTAACCTTGGATAGGATGTGAAGAGGAGGATGCTTCAGCTTTCTGGTGTTTTACCCCCAGACCCAAACTCCAGTCTACTCATGGGAAATACACCAGAGAAACCCAGAGTGGAGGACAGCCTACAAAACACCTGGCCAGTATCACCCCTAGGACTGCTTAGGTCATGAAAACCAAAGAAAGACACATCAGAAGAGACTGGGAAGATGCTGCAACCAAATGCAACGTGAAACTTTGGATAGGGTCTTGTAACAGAAAGAGGATGTACATGGAAAGACAGGTGAAATTGCAATGAAGTCTAGAATTCAGTTAATCATCAAGCACTCATGTTGGTTTTTCAGATGTGACAAATTTACTCAGGTTATATAAGATGTTAACGAAAGGAGAAAAACGCCTGGGCAAAACTACTGGTTCATGCCTGTCAGCTGGTAAAAGAAAAACTTCAGCCAAATTGAATGTAAAGGATTTTAAGTGAGTGATGAATGATTCAGGAATTGGTCAGCCCCCAGAATCACAGCAGATTCAAAGAGACTCTAGCATGGCCAAGTAGTGGAAGATTTATAGACAAAAAATAGGGAAATGACGTACACGAATCAGAAGTGACGTACAGAACAGCTGGATTACAGGTTGGTGTTTGCCTTATTTGAACACAGTTTGAACACTCAGCAGCATATGAGTGGTTGAAGTATAGCCACTGGGATTGGCCAAGATTCAGCTGTTGTTACAGGCGCCTACTCCTATGTTAGATTTTCAATCTTGCCTACCTATTAAGTTAGGTTGCAGTTTGTCCACAAGGACTCAAATATAACCGTACAGAGTCCTTCTCAGGTTGTATTTACTTTGCGTTAACAAATCCCAGCACATTGGGTGGCCGAGGTAGGAGAAACACTTGAGCCCAGGGGTTCAAGACCAGCCTGGGCAGCATATGAGATCCCATCTCAAGTAAAAAAAAAAATTAACTGGAGAAACTTGGCAAGGGTATATGGTAACCTCCTGTACTATCTTGAAAGTCATTTGATAAATCTAAAATTACTACACAAGAAAGAAATACTCAAAACACAGCTTTTAAAATAAAATACTGAATTGCTTTTGATTGGTTCTTAGTTTAGTTGTGGGCATCACTTTCATTTTTTACAAACAAGCTCTCCAGATTTAGTGATCCAGGAGATGAACTCAAGAGCAGCCCATTGCCCGCAGTGGCTATCATGAAGCCTTTCCGCGTTATCTGTGCCTTGGATGATACTCCCCCAGTGGAATTTCCTGCTGTGTTCCTGGGGAACCCATGTAACTAGAAGTTCATTCATTGTTTATTTTTTTTTGCTTAGAACCATCTGGATGTAAAAGTATGCAGCTATCATATCCTGGTAGAGGTAGAGAATTATAATGACTGTCATTTATTAAGCACTGTGCTAGGCAGTGGGAATCACGTTTTGTGCATATTTTCTCATTCTATCCTTGCAGATGCACAGTATTAGGAGAGGACACTGAAACTCAGAGAGGCTAAGAAACTTGTCCAATATCACACATGCAGGAAGAGAAAGAGCTTGAAACGGGTTTGAACCCAATTCTTTCTGAATCCAAAGTACATCTTCCTAACCCCCAAGTCAGACTTTTGACATAGATTTTTAAAACTTTGGAGGCTTTTCAGATATTCTCTAATACGGAGATTGGGAAATGTTGGTTTGCAAGCCGAATCCCATCTTCAACTCCCAGATAGCTTTGGTTAGAGTTGCACAACGAGTTTATGGTTGTTTTGTCTCTGATTGCTGCTTCTCTTTCCTTTTTAGATTAAATTTCCTATCAGCATTTGAAAATAGGGAGATGGCACTTTCAAATATCAGACTTTCATGTTGTTCAGAAAGAAATGGGTGCTCTGACTAAACTGGGGCTTTGTTCCCACCTGGAGCTGAGTCCATACGGTTCTCTAGTTCATACCCCTTCCCGCCCTCACCCCCAGCCCTAGCTCACTTTGCTTTTTTACTTTCTTTACCTGGTCCCTGCAGTTTGCAGCAACTGACTAAGTCCAATTTCCTGGAGTGAAACTTGCTGCTTAGAGAGGAGTAGCTACTGGTCAGGAGTTACACAGCAAGCCTAAGTAACGTCATTCTGGCAGGCACTCATTTATGTTGTGAGACAGAGCAACCTGGCCCTCTGACGTCCTCTGTCTCTCCATCCCTTGCTGTCTGCTCTATGGATGACCTATTTCAGCCTCCTGCTGGGTCACATTCTCTGGGTCAAATGTTTTCTACTTAAGCATCCCAGGAGGGGCTACCCTGCTCGAAGGTTATGTTAACACTTTATATGAAAGACTTTTTCTTGTCAAATGCCTCGAGTAAGGGTTGAACCTTTTCTCTTAGGAGGATGGAAGGCTAGTGGAGACTTTTAAAATTTAACTTCATCTTAGGCCGGGTGCAGTGATTCATGCCTGTAATCCCAGCACTTTGGGAGGCCAAGACGGGCAGATCACAAGATCAGGAAATCGAGACCATTCTGGCCATGGTGAAATCCCATTTCTACTAAAATACAAAAAAAAAAATCAGCTGGGTGTGGTGGAGTGCACCTGCAGTCCCAGCTACTCAGGAGGCTGAGGCAGGGAAATTGCTTGAACTTGGAAGATGGAGGTTACAGTGAACCAAAATCATTTCACTGCACTGCAGCCTGGTGACAGAGCAAGACTCTGTCTCAAAAAAATATAAATTAACTTCATCTTAAATGAAAGAGGAAAGAAAGAGAAAAAAGAGTGGGAGAGGAAGAAGGAAGAAAGAAAAAGAAAGGATCACACACTGGAGAGTGACGTGTTTGTGTTGTTTATTTCTGCCTTTAGTTAGTTCTCTTTGACTCCCACTGCTGGTAACTCTGTTTCATCTTCTTCCAGGAAAGCAGGTAGAGGTGTGGTCTGTTCCCACTTCTAGCCTCTAAGCTAGCTGCGATTTATGGTGGGACACGTACATGAGACTCCCCGGGAGCCAAGTGCCAACACAAAGATTTTGCTGGGAAGATCTCAAACCATCTCTAACCTTAAAAAAAAAAAAAGTACTCTTGTAATTTCTTTTTGTGTCGTACATAAAGATGAATAGAGCATATATTCATCATTTATGAGCCATTAATAAAATGAATATCTGTTGAGTTCACCATCGTTTTTAAGAAATGATTCTAGCCATAGCTTAGTAGCTTTGTGTGTTTTTGTCTAATTCCATCTTGACCCTTCTCTCTGCAAGGTGCTGCTTTCCTGAATTTTGCATTATTTTATTTATTCAGTCATGCAGCCTTTCATTGTAATCTTTTATTCTGAAAATGATCAAACATGCAGAAAATTAGAAAGGATAGTAGTATTGAATATGATACACCTATAATTGAACAACTGGATTCAACAACTTTTTAATGTTTAGCTTTTATTTGCCCCATATTTTTATTTGCTTAGCCACTGTGTATGCACTTCATTTTGTAAAATATCAACAGTATAAGAAAGCAGAGAGACTGGTAAAGTGGATCCATTCCAGCTGCAATATCTTCAATGTGTGGGCAATCTCATGTCGTCTGTTCTCGCAGTCATTCCGTGCCTGTTCTACCCCAGCTCTGTATTCTTTCTGAAGCAAATCCCAGACCAGCACGTAATCTCATCTGTAAATATTTCAGTCTGCCTCTCGGAACGATAAAGACATTTTAAAAAATATAATCATAATGTCACTTTCACATCTGAAATAATGAACACTTTCTGAATATCACCGAATACCTAGTCAGCGTACACATTTCTTGACTTCTGTTCTTCCTCTCCCTCTCTCTCCTGTGTTTTTACAGTTGCTGTCTTTTAATTGGCACTAAAACCAAACTCTCCCTAGCATATTTGGTTGATAATTGTTTAAGTCCCTGGGTTTTCTCTTCTTGTTTTTCTGTTTTTTTGTTTCCCCTAGTGCAATCTATTTGTTAAAAAAAAAATCTGTGTTGTTTCTACTGTACAATTTCCCCACTTTTGAAATTTTGTAGAGTCAGTCTTTTGGTGCTATTTAACATGTTCTTCTTTTCCTTTTATCTCCTGTAAACTGGGATTTAGCTATTGAGCCTTGATCAGATCCACGTCTGACTTTTGGCCAGAATATTTTATAAACAGCTTTGGTGTGGTTCCATCAGGACAGTCATAATGTCTGGTAGTCTCTTTTTGTGATGTTAAGTAGGTTCTCATTTTGCATCATTTAATCTACCCATTGTAAAGTCCTTGACAGCTTTTAACCTAATAGATTTAATAGCCACTGACAGTCATTCCCTAGGAGTTGGACTGAATCATTTTAAAGTAAGTTTCTATATCGAACCACTTTATCCTTAAACACTTATAGCACAAATTGTCAAAAGTAAGGACGTTATCCTCATAACTCAACATCTTTATCCCATCTAACAAAATAATATCTATACCTATATTTAACATCCGGTTCACATTTAAAAAAATCTCCCAAGTATCTGCATTTGTTTTTGAATAACCTTTTTATTGTAGAATAGTTTTAGAGCTACATAAATAATTGCAAGATCCCCAGGGGAAACTGGGTATGAGGTATATGAGATCTATTTATTATTATTATTTTTTGAGACAGTGTCTCACTCTGTTGCCCAGGCTGGAGTGCAGTGGTGCCATCTCGGCTCACTGCAAACTCTGCCTTTCAGGTTCAAGCGATTCTCATACCTCAGCCTCTTGAGTAGCTGAGATTACAGGCAGACACCACCACCCCTGGCTAATTTTGTATTTGTAGTAGAGACAGGGTTTCAGCATGTTGGCCAGGCTGGTCTTAAACTCCTAACCTCAGGTGATCTGCCTGCCTCGGCCTTGGAAAGTCCTGGGATTACAGGCATGAGCCACCCCACCTGGCTTCCCCTATTATTAACATCCTGCATTAGTATGGAACTTTTTTTCCCAGTTATTGAACGGATATTGATGCATTAATGCATTATTATTGGCTAAAGTCGATTTTTTATTCAGGTTTTGTTGGTTTTCACCTAATGTCCTTTTTCTGTCCTGTGGTCTTACCCAGGATCCTACATTACATTTAGTCACCATGTTCCCTTAGGCTCCTTTTGGCTGTGACGGTTCCCATTTGGTTTTTATCTCCCCTTTAATCTGGAACAGCATCTCCTCTCTCATTTTACAGCGTGACCCACAGTTTGGATTTCTCTACATATTTCCTTGTGGGAGTCTTTAACTTGTTCCTCTATTCTTTGTATTTCTTAGAAACTGAAAGTTAACATTAAAAACTTAAACATTTTTTGCCCAGAATATTTCATAGGTGACTTTGTGTCCTTTACAGACTGTCATTGGGATGAAAAAGCTGGGAGAACGAGAGATGGGACTGATGCGTAAGGATGAGAAGCCCATGGCAGAAGTGGAAGTAAAAATTCATCTTCTTTATTTCACAGGAAACTATCTCAAATGCTCTTTACTTCTTGCTTTTCTTTCCTTGGAAGCTGCTCACAAAATTGACCCAATCCTACGCATTAATTTGCACTGTTGGTAAGATGGTATTATTTTGTTTTTATGTCTTCGACTGTGGCTGGATGAGTTTATTCATGAGCTTGCATTAATTGAGGCAAAATTCACTCATCAAAAAACTGCATGTATTCGACTCAAGATTTTCTAAATTTCTGGGGCTGGTTAGACACCTGATAAGATATTTTTGATATATCTTTGGAAGAGTCTCTGGCTTAATTTCTGTTTTCCTTTTCTTTATTTAAAAAAGAAAATAATTACAGGGTTAGTCATATGAAGCTACACACATAAAATTGCATAGAGCTGGCCGGGTGCAGTGGCTCATGCCTGTAACCCCAACACTCTGGGAGGCAGAGATCCGTAGATTACTCGAGGTCGGGAGTTTAAGACCAGCCTGACTAACATGGTGAAACCCCATCTCTACTAAAAATACAAAAATTAGCTGGGCGTGGTGGCAGGAACCTGTAATCCCAGCTACTCGGGAGGCTGAGGCAGGAGAATCGCTTGGACCCAGGAGGTGGAGGTTGCAGTGAGCTGAGATCACGCCATTACATTCCAGCCTGGTCGACAGAGTGAGAATCTGTCTAAAAAAAAATTGCATAGAGCCACATACACATATACTCACATGTGTGTGTGAGTGCATGTGTTCATGGTAAAATATGCCTCACTTTATGGATTATGCCAATGCTGATTTCCTGATTTTGTTATTGTCCTACAGTTAAGGAAGACAGGAATGTGGCTGAGGGAAGGTCAAGTATGCACAGGGCCTCCCTGTACAGTTCTTTGCTATTTCCTGTGAATCTGTAGTCATTCTAAATTTAAAAAATTGAGAAAATAAATAAGAACAATTTATAGTCTGGACATTATGGCCAGTGCAGAAGGACATGATAAAGAAATAAGTTAAATTTTTAGACAGGAAGCAATCCAATAATTATCATTTGCAGAGAATATGGCTGTCTACTTAGAAAATTGGGTAAAACAGATTTTGAACTAATATTAAGAGTTCAGTAAGGTACATTATAAAAATTAATAGATACCATTCACAATAATCGCAGCAAAAACAAATTAAAATGTCTAGGAATGCACTTAACCAGCATTGTACAAGACCTACAATAAGAAAGTTACTACATTTATTAAGGGATATAAAAGATGACATGAATAAAGCAAATGAAACTGGAGATGGTGATCTATATTTAACATTCAAAGTTTAAAAGGCAGCCAATTATTTTTTTGGTTGTAGTATAAAAGACAGTAGTGGGCAATTGGAAAGATTTGAATAGGTCTGTAGATTAGATAAGAGTGTTGCGTCAATGTGATTTCTTGATTTTAATCATTGTACCATGGTTGTGTAAGAGCATGTCCTGATTCTCATGAAATACACACAGACGTGTTTAGAAATAATGGAACATCATATTTGCAACTCAATTCAAACATTTCAGAATAATAGTATATATATATATATACACACACATATGTATATATATATATAACTATTATTGATTGGTGTACATAAATATATAACTAAATTAGTATGTATAACTTTACATATAACTTTAAATGATTAATATATATAAAACTATTATTTGTCTATATATTCTTACCTGTATCTATATATGTGTTTAAATTTATACAGTTAGAAAGAATGAGAATGCTGTTTGGGGAAACTGGGTGAAGAACATACAGACATTCCTTTAGTGTGTCTATAACTTTTCTGTAAATCTGGGATGATTTTGCAGCAAAAAGTTAAAAAAATGTGGCCAACTGAAGAATAAGAAGGAATATATAACTATGAAATATAGGAAGCAGCAGAGGAGAAGACGATATATTGTAAGTGATATAAGCTATACCATTTACTATTAAGGTGAAGATAACTATTTTCTAATAAATAGAAGTGCCTGTATATCATACCATCGTATGGAAGTCATCATCAGAGGAAATAAAACCTTGATGATTTAAAAGGCATCCACGGGTCGTTGAACTTGGGATGCAGAAGAGTGGGGTGGGGGAGTTTTGCTTTTTTGTCACTGGCTTTTCTCATCTTTTCTCATTCATGCATTGTGTTGATAAAAATGACAATGTTGGTTAACAAATAAATCATTCAATGACTAGCCCTGGTGTAAGTAATTAAGAAATAGAAAGGTAATACATTTGGGAAAGATTTGGACATAGGAGAAACTTAGGTACACTTTGTGGAAGGGGAGCTCCAGCATTTCTGGAGGACAAAATGATGGCACATCCACAGCACATATGATTTCTCTCCTCCTCCCATCCAGCAAACCTCTCAGAACATATCCCCAGGTGAGAAATTCACAGATGATGACAAAAAAGATATGCACATAGATTTCTCTTGCAGCTCTATATAAGCACAACAACAACCATAAAAAATCTAAACGCTCAATGCAGGGCAAGATAAAATTACAGTACCTCCTTTCAAAGTAGCACCAAAATTTGAGTTTCAGTGGACTATTCAATGACAAGAGAAATCATTAGAATTAGCTGCTGTATTTAGCTTATTACAAAATAGCATTTATAGTATGATGTTCACATTGATACAAAATTATGCATTTTCAATACACCAAAAGCCTGAACTAGAATATAACAAAATATAAATGACGATTGTCTTTCATGTGGTGAATTATGGGTGATATGTGTGTCTGTCTGTGTCTGTATGTTTTATACTCACATACTATTGTTTTTTGCCATCAGGAAAATACTTCTTCAGGTAAGAAAGTACTAGAGCTAGGAATACAGGTGTCAGAAGTAAGATGGTATTTTTGCCTCTCTGAAAAATGCTTCAAGGATTCTTAAATTACTTTAAAAATCCTCTCAGCTACCCTCCATGTAACCGAATAACATCAGGTGAATGGCAAAACCTGTGGTGCCCACAGAAGTCATGGTTCTGAGATGAGAGGGAAGTGGCTTTGTCTGCTGTCAACCCAAACTGTCTGACTCAAAACTAGGAGCTTGCCTGATTCCCACTGCCCCTCTGTCACAAGATTTCAAAGTGACCCCGCCTCCAGCATGACACCAATATTCTCATTTGGAACCTTGAATCTAAGAGTTCCTTGCCCAGGGCCAGCTTGGTGCTTTTCTCCATTTCTCTGCCTCTCGTTCATTCATTACATAATTTATGCTTTCAACACATGCTTCAGTGTGCACCTAACCTGTTCCAGGTGCTGTATATGTGTACATTTGAATGAGATACATGTTTCCAAATGTTGAAAAATACAAAAGGGTATACAAGTAAAGAAAGAGTAAGTCTTCCTTTCATTCTTACCTTCCAGGCCTAGTTAATTACCTTCCCATTAAATACAATAGCTTTCTGCCTTTACTAACATAATAAACACTTTCAAAGCAAATGGAACAGGTAAACAAGATTAAAAGGAGGTGTTTAATGTTCAGTGCAGATATATCCTCTTGAATAAAATGGACATGGGCTTTCCTTTGTGGAACTTCCAGTCTTGGGGACGAGACAAGCAATCCATAACATGAAAAACGTATATAATTTCAAATGATCAGAAGTGTGGCAGTGGAAAGGAATCCGATGCTGTGGTAGAAAATAGTACTGGGGATGGGGGGCGTGTTGCATCTTGAATTTTCCAGCCACACTGGTCCCACTGTTGCTACTGAACACCTCAAGCAAGTGGCAGCCTCAGGGCCTTTGCACCTGCTGTTCCCTCTGCCAGAATGCTCTCACTCAGATATCTGCATAGTTCACTCTCTCATTATATTTATGTATTTGTTCAAAACGCACCTTTTGGCTGGGCGAGGTGGCTCACGTCTGTAATCCCAGCACTTTGGGAGGCCGAGGCGGGCAGATCATGAGGTCAGGAGATCGAGATCACCCTGGCCAACATGTTGAAACCCTGTCTCTACTAAAAATACAAAAATTAGCTGGGTGTGGTGGCATGTGCCTGTAATCCCAGCTACTTGGGAGGCTGAGGCACGAGAATCACTTGAACCCAGGAGGCAGAGGTTGCAGTTAGCCGAGATCACGCCACGGCACTCCAGCCTGGGCAACAAGAGGGAGACTCTGTCTAAAACAACATAACAAAAAAACTCACCTTCTTAGAGATATTTTCATTGACTACACCATCTAAAATATCCCCCATTACACACACACATCACCCCCATGTTCATATCCTGCTTTATTTTCCTTCATAGCACTTAGATATATATAATATGTACCTGTGCGTATATGCGTGTATATATTAATACGTGTGTATATATATGTATGTGTGTATGTATAGAGATATATGTATACAGACACATAAATATATTCTTATAAATTAAATGCATGTTTGCTAAGAAGCTATTGCATTCTAGGCACTATAATAGGCATTGACTCTATGGAGAGGGCTGAGCAAAATTCCTGCCCTCAAAAGTTCCTCTCCAGCTCAGGCACATAGACAATATATAGCTTAGGGCATAATTTCAGGTAGTGATCAGCTACATGAAGGAAAACTAAAATAAAGATATCATGAGTGATAGAAAAAGGGGATCAGGGGAAGTTCTCGGAGGAGGCCACATTTGAGCAGAGACCTGCGTGTAGCCATGACAGGAACCAGGAAGATATCTAGGGAATTAGGTGTCCACGTGGAAGGAATTGGATCAAGGCATTGATGTGGGAGAAGGCGTGGTGTGTGTGAGGAAGAGCAGGCCACCGTGTCTGGGAACAGGGAGCAAGGGGAAGTGGGGGAAGAGGGAAATGGGATTTGTGGGGCTGTGGTGAGCCAACGTTGGAATTTATTCTGAATGAGACTTTAAAAATGAGGAGATTTATAAAAATATGTTAAAGTCAACTTTATTGAGGCATAATTTGCATACAATCAAACGCTCCCCTTCTAAGCGTATAGTTTAATGAGTTTTGACCACATCTCCATAACCACCACTCAGGATATAGACTATTTCCATCATTCCAGAAAGTCCCCCTGAACCATTTTACAGTCCATCTCATTGCACCAAGGCAGCCACAGATCTGCTTTCTGTCCCCATAGATTAGTTTGCATTTTCTAGATATTCTGATAAATTATACAGTGTATATCCTGCTGGCACTGGCTTCTTTTACTCAGGATAATGTTTTTGAGATACATCCATGCCGTGTATATCAGTTTATGTTCTTTTTTATTCTAAGTAGTATTTTATACCATAGATATTCACAAATTTGTTCTATATATTTGTTCATAGGTATGTGAGATTTGGGCTTTTATGAATATTGCTCCTAAGAACTTTCACGTATTGGTCTTTTCATGGACATACGTTTTCATTTATTTTGGATAAATATCTAGGAGTGGAATTGCTGTGCCATACAGTAAGTGTAGATTTAATTAATAAGTAATTGCCAAACTATTTTCCAAAGTGCTCATACCATTGAATATCCACAACATGGATATTCAATAAGAGAGCAGCGAGCTGGGCACTAACCTGAGAGAAAGCGTGGTCAGATTCACATTTTTAACGTGTCACTGTGTGAGGAATTGACTCTTGGGTCCTAGGTTGGAAAATGCAAAGCACGTGTAGAATTTGCTTGCGTTCCCTATAGCTGCAGCCTCAGTAAGAGACTCCATTTAAACTTCTCACCAGCTGTTGGCTCTCACAGGCTTTGGTCCCCAACAAGATCTATGAAGTTCTGTGTTTGTTCTCTTGCCTTTTCTTTCTGGGCACACAGCTAGATTCCACTTGTCATCCTTTCTTATAGTTAGCTAAGTCCATGAAACTAAAATACGTCCCAGAGAATGTGAGCAGAAATGATGCATACTTTTTTTGTTTGTTTGTTTTCTGAGACAGAATCTCGCTCTGTTGCCAGGCTGGACTGCAGTGGCACGATCTCAGCTCACCGCAACCTCTGCCTCCTGGGTGGTTCAAGCAATCCTCTTGCCTCAGCCTCCCAATTAGCTGGGACTACAGGCATGTGCCACCAGGCCTAGCTATTTTTTTGTATTTTTAGTAGAGATGGGGATTCACCATGTTAGTCAGGCTGGCCTCGATCTCTTGACCTCATGATCCACCCGCCTTGGCCTCCCAAAGTGCTGGGATTACAGGTGTGAGCCACTGTGCCTGGCCAATGCATACTATGTTTTGACCTCCCCATAGAATCCTTTCATGTAAGCATCCACATACTCTGGGGAAACCTGCTGCCAAAGTAGAAGAATCCCAAAGGACCTAGAGGAAGAAAAAGCTGCAATATGGAAGATGCCTGGGCTTCTGAATGATTGTGTGAAGCAGATCCTTCTGCTGACCCACGTGTGCTATGAAAAATAAACTTATTTTCTTTAGCGACTAAGATTCCAGAATTACTTGTCACAGCAGTTAGTATATGCTGATCAACAGACCTCATATTTTATACCTTTGGGCTTGAATTTGATACTTTACGTGTGTGTGTGTGTGTGTGTGTGTGTGTGTGTTGGCTCGAACAAGTAGTATAGCAGCCGGCTTTCAGCGTGGTCACTCTCTGCTCAGCATTGATAAAACAGAGCATAATGAAGATGCAACATTCAATACCTCCTTTTAATCTTGTTTACCTGTTTCATTTGTTTGAAAGTGTTTATTACTTTAGAAAGGGCAAAAAGGTATTTCATTTAATGGGAAGGTAATTAACTAGGACTGGAAGATAAGAATGAAAGGAAGACTTGTTCTTTCTTCACTTACATATCCTTTTGTATTTTTAAAATTTGGAAACATGTATCTCATTAAAACATACATATATATACACTAATATCAGCACAGCCCATTATGGTTTTAGCTTTTTCTGAGGCAAAGCCCCCTACTACTGATGACTGCATCTTAAACTTTCCGCTTGAAGCAGACAGCACTGTGTAATGGTTGCTGGTATCCTGGACTGCTGCAAGAACTATCAACATGAAATTCTAGAAATTCCAATCTCCTTCTCTGCCTGGCTGAGAAGCAAATGAAAAGTAGGCAGAATGAGTCACTGACTGCTGGATACTTTTCTTGTTGGGATAGCATGGTAATGTATTTATTCACACCTTTTCTGTTGCCAGTAATTATTTGTTTGCTCCATGCCTATCATTGTTTTAAACTTAGACTACGAGGCATCAATAGCTTCAGGGAAGGCTTTTAGAGCAGAAAAAGCAGGGAAAAAGTGCTTTTAGATCAAAAGACAGAAGCCTGGAGCTTTTGGAAAACTAAAATATTCACAGAATCTCTTTTTGCTCCAAGAGTAGTGGGAGTTTCCAGGGCTGGAGACAGGACACAAACAGAAAAGCCTGGGATGAGGGGATTCATTGGCAGAAGAATGATTCCCCAAGGATGTCCACCTTTGAATCCCTGCAACCAGTAAATATGTTGCCTTACATGGAAATGGGACTTTGCAAATGTGATTAAGTCAAAAATGTTGAGATGGGGGTATTACCCTGGATTGCCTGAGTGGGCCCCATGTCATCACCAGGATCTTGACAGAGGGGTCAGAGGCTGTTGATAGAAACAGAGGTCAAAACGACACAACTGCTGGCTTTGAAATGGAGGAAGGGGCCACAAGCCAAGGAAACTCATGGCCTCCAGAAGCTAGAAAAGGCAAGGAAACAGATTCTCCCCTAAAATCGTCAGAAGGAATGCAATCCTGTTGACAGCTTGATTTAGCCTGCTGAGAACCATTTTGGATTGCTAATCGCCAGAACTACAAGGCAATAAATTTGTGTTGTTTTAAGCCAGTAAGTTTGAGCTGATTTATGATAGCAACAACAGGAAACTAATTCAGAGGCAGAGGTACATAGAGCTCAGAAGGCGGAAAACAAGCAAGACATGTAATGTTTCCATGGAGAGGGAGGAGCCTTCAAACCATGCCACCTAACCACCTCTCAAGTGGGGACTGTCCAAGGCCAGCGCTAAGTAGGACTGAGTCACTGTCCCCAGCTTTCCAGACTTCATTGCTGTGGGTCTTTCTGGGAGCACTGGCATTGGGCAGGACCTTTCACTCTCAGCAGCATCCAGTGACCAAGTGACCTTCTGACAGTGCTGACAACCATCTACTCCATGATTCAGTCCACACCTAGCTGAGCTCTGTGTGGGTCACCTTTCTATAACTTAGGGAGCTCATACACTTCATCTTAGAGAGCGAGCTGAAGGCTGGGCTTGGGCTCCAGATGAGGCAGGGACTTAAAAGCACCTTCACCTTACCTACCTCCGTGTGAGAAAAACAAACCCAGCTCAATATATTCCCCTTTCTGGAACAACAGTGAGCAGCTGCCTTTTTGCAACTAAGAGATATTAGAGCTTCAGAAAGTTATAGAAGCGAGGTGGTTTGCAAAGGTTTCGGCTGGCTTCGTCCATCACTTTACTCTTCAAGTTAAAAAAATCCTATTGAAGGCCAGGCGCGGTGGCTCACTCCTATAATCCCAGCACTTTGGGAGGCCGAGGCAGGCAGATCACCTGAGGTTAGGAGTTCGAGACCAGCCTGACCAACGTGGAGAAACCTTGTCTCTACTAAAAAAAAGGACAAAATTAGCCAGGTGTGGTGACACATGCCTGTAATCCCAGCTACTCAGGAGGCTGAGGCTGGAGAAGCACTTGAACCCAGGAGGCAGAGGTTGCAGTGAACTGAGATCGCCCATTGCACTCCAGCCTGGGCAAGAAGAGTGAAATTCTCTCTCAAAAAGAAATCGTATTGAACATTCTCAGCAGCCAAACCATAACAGAAGAAGTCACACAGATGCTGGGGTGGCCTCTAGACTGTGCCAAACCTCACCCCCAAATCGTGTGGTTGGAAGAACTGCATCTTGAGGGGACTAGAATGCCTCGGCGTGGGGTTAGACGGATGCAGAACGGAATCCAGCCCCATGATTTCTGCTTGAGAGTTTTTTTGTTTTGTTTTGTTTCTGTCGTTTTTTTACACTACACATTACTGCCCGGAATCATATTTTAAACTTACACACTTATAATTTTGTTGTTGCTGTTACCAAACTACAAGCAATGGAATATGATTATAAATCTCAGAGGCATGGACTGGCATTACTTTGGAGCTTTTATTTTTTTTTTTTCATCTAACTGATTTTAGCAGACCCACAGAATTTTAATATGTATTTCACCTTTATTTGATGTCACGGACAATTGGTTCTTTCACAATGCAAAATAAAATAAAAAAAATTTTTCCCTTCTTTCCAGCACGGACATTTCCCAGAGAAACAAAGTCCATTACAGAGCGGGAGCCCTTCTCACTCTCCCTAATGATGTTAGTGTGAATGTCACATACACCTGGGCTCTCACCAGGTGTTATTAAGAATGTATCTTCAACAGAGAACACTGAAGATTTGGGCTCTGTGGGTGGACCAGCAGGTCACTGCTACCTGCCTGATATATTTTAAAGGCTTGTGCCTTTCAAATCTCATAGTGAAATGTGACCTTCAATGTTGAAGGCGGGGCCTGGTAGAAGGTATTTGGGTTATGGGGGCAGATCCATCACAAATGGTTTGGTGCCCTCCCTGTGGCAATGAATTCATGCAAAAGCCAGTTGTTTAAAAGGAGCCAACACCTCATCTCCTCTTTCTTATTCTCTCTCTCATCATGTGGTATGCCAGCTACCCCTTTGCTTTCTACCATGATTGGAAGCTTCCTGAAGCCTCACCAGAAGCAGATGCCAGAGCCATGCTTCTTGTACAGCCTGCAGAACCTGAGCCAAAACAAACCTCTTTCCTTTATAAATTACCCAGCCTCTGGTATTCCTTGATAGCAACACAAAACAGACCAAAACACTGGCCTACACAGGGCAAGAGGAATTAACCACGATGTCTGAGAAGATTCTTCTCAATAATATGGGAGAGTTAGAATCAACGGGAAATAAGTTCATGGAAGAAGGCAGCCGTGAGATGAGAGAGACAAAACAAATCAGCATCTTTGGTTTCCTTTCATGATGAGAGGTTAGAAATTTGTACCTGGGTATTATTCTCAGCACAGCAGAGGGGAGTCTCTTGCAGGATAGCTGGAAGGATCCTCCTTCTGAGAAAAAAAAGGGGGGGTTTCTGACTGGAATTGGATCTATTTATGTATAATAGTAATAATAATGGGCACAAAAACATTAACCAACGTTTATCAAGCTCTTACTAGATTTCAGACATTTGTTAAGAGTCCTGATGCCTTGTCTTACCTAATCTGCTGTTATCATCCCTGCCTTACAGATGCAGAAAGTGAGGTTTAGATAAATGAAGACTTAGCCAAGGCCACCAGCCTGTAGGTGGATGACCTGGGTTTTGAATATAGGCAGTATGGTTCTGAAATCTATAATTTTAACCATGAGTCTCTACTGTCTTTCCACCACTAGATGAAGATAGTATTGTTTTTTTCTAAAGATGAGAAAACTGAGGTTCAGAATATTTAAGTGAGAATCATTTCACCAATGGAAGTAGGACCCGACTTGGACCTAAATGACTCCCAGAATTTCTAGTTAAGATACAACCTCTGTCTATGTGGGTTGCTAGACTTGCTGGATGTGGGCTAGGTCCAAGCTACTGGGCCATCGTATGTGGTCTGAAAATGCTGCCAGCACCTAGAAAAGCAGGTACAAGGTGACTTGGAACAAGCAATGCTTGAAGCAGCTCTACACCCATAATTCTGTTGAGCTGGTGGGCTGCCTGTCTTTTGTTTGCCTTGTGGATTTACTTACTTCTGAACTTCAACTGAGTCACTCCCCAGGGAGCTGAGCTATGACATCACCAGCAGCCCCCAAGGTGTTGGGCTTCCAGCAGGATTGGCCAACAGTGAGTACGGGAAGAGATGGGAGGGAGGGAGGCCAGGGAGGCCATGTATCCCTTGATTCCCATGGCATCACTGAGGGTGAGCTGGATGACCTCAACCAAAGGTCACAAACATAGTAAGATGTAGCTGTCTCCTTACTTCTACCCCCTTCCTCTCTGTCTCTTTCCCCTCTCTTTCTTTGGGATCTATCCAGTAACAGCTCTCTCTTGCTACTTCAGGCTTGGTGTAATAATGTTACCACATCCTTACTCTTCTCTGGGGTGCTGCACTATCCCTGCGTGTGGGTGTGTTCTTTTTTACAGCTATTTCACACTTTTGTAAATAGGTCCTTTATTAAATCCTATCCATATTATTCAAATGGAGTGTTCCCTCTGCTTTCTGCTGAGCTCCTGACTGATACAGATAGTTCTCTGTCACTTGAAACCAATAATCCCAATTATTACAGGAAATGCAGTTCAAGTACCTACTTTACTCCAGCGATGTGCTAAGCCCTGCACTTACCTGATCCCTTCGCTTGTCATGCAGATCTTCATAAAGTGACTGTATTTGCCACTTTATGAAGGTCTGTGTGACAGACCTGTCAGGCATAAAGACCACTTACCAATAGTCTTTTTGCCTGCCACACCAAATTTATATTTTGGCTTCTTCACGTAGGTGGTTCCTTCTATCTGCACACTTCCATCTCTGCACTACATTACTTCCGTGACGCAGCCCTTGACCTTTTCTCAGGCACTGATCCAAAGCCACCTCCTTCCTGAAGCCCTCCCGGCTCTGCTCCTCCCCTTAGCAGGCTATCCCTTCTCATCTCAGTTGCCTCACCTTGGTCATCCCCCAGCCAGAGAGCTTAGATGAACTATAAGACAATACGGTATTCAAGAGTCTTTCTCTACCCAAGCATGGGAACAGCTTGAGGAGAGACAATGTCTCTAGTCATTCTCTCTGTTCCTAGAGTCTAGCAAAGTACCTGCATATAGCAGCTACTTGGGGGCAAGTACTGAGGCAGGCAGGTAGGCAGGAGGAGAGAAAGGAAGGGAGGGAAGGAGGGAGGGAGGGAGGGGGGAGGAAGGGAGGGAGGGAAGAAAAGAAGAAAAAAGGAAGGAAGGAAAAAAGAAGAAAGGAAGAGGAAGGGAAGGAGGGAGGGAGAGATTCAAATTATTGATAGGATGGGAGGCAAGAATTAATACTAAATTACAGCGTATAGTTTGTGCAAGGAGTTTGTCAGGGTTTTGGAAACAAAAACTTACTTGTAGAGAGTGTAACCCACTCCTACCATCTCAATTGAATTTAATTTTCTGAGCATTACATATACATCAGGAGGTTATTTCCATAGTCTCTGTTGAGAGAGTTTTCTAACACAGCCTGTCCCCAACTGAGAGGACAATGAGGATCCCAAGACCACCTGCCAGCGATTCCCAATCCTAACCAGCTACAGTGGTTGCACCTGCCCTTTACACCAACCAGGAAGGGCAGTTGGAAGAAAGACCCCCGTCCTGCCGCTGCAATGGCCTCTTTTTATCCATCAGCCTTGCCACACGCAGAGGCCACTGCCTTCTCTCCACTCCACCAAATGCCAAGCCATTGATTGACTGCAACACTCAATTTCAACCCAGCAGAGGACCTGGCAGGCCGTTGATCAATATTTTCCACAACAGACCACTTCCCTATGATAAATGGACTAGTTGAGAAGAGGGACAGATTAACCTTTCAGCGCAGGTGGCAGGCAGCAACTCGGAAAAAGATGGCTCAGTTCTGTCGGGAAAAGAGGTTGGGGCCTATTTCCCCAGCTCCCTGCCACCATATTTCAGCCCCCAAGAACTGTGAATGAGAAGAAGGTTCATGCCTAAAGAGTCTCAGAGATTTCCCCTGCCAATGCAAACCAGGCTGTGCATCTTCTCCACCACCCCCTACCTGTGTTTGGCTCAAAGAAAGCAAGCCAGGAAGAAAAGGTAACGGAGGACGCAGGTAGGATTATGTATATATACACTCAGGGCCACTGATGGATGGAAACTGGGAGGAGGGGTGGTGGAGAACCTGTGAGCAGAAGGAAGATGAAAGTCTCCAACAAGCGCTCTGTCCCCACCGTAAATCCTTCTGGCTGAAAAACAGCATGGGAACAAGGTAATTCGCCACAGTGATGGAGTCGATTGCATCGAAGATCATACAGCCCCACAGGCAGTGAGGAGGGGCACTTGGAGAATAGCAGGAAAGATGCTTCGGGTTGAAGGGTCGTGCCAGGGAGCCTAGGATGACAGGAGGGCTCCCCACCCCATGCAAATACTCATACTCAGCAGGCGAGCCGAGACACCCCGGTAAGCCCCAGATGCAGCACATGAAAATTGCAGTGAGGACATGCACTCATTCACTTAAACGTATTTTGTTTGGTAGAGAGAAAACATAGTAAGATTTAGACTCTGTTTTTATTGGTGGTGTTTGTTTGTTTTTAGGATGGAGTCTCACTCTGTCACCCAGGCTGAAGTGCAATGGTGAGATCTCGGCTCACTGCAACCTCCGCCTCCTGGATTCAAGAGATTCTCCTGCTTCAGCCTCCCAAGTAGCTGGGATTACGGATGCCTGCCACCATGCCCGGCTAGTTTTTGTATCTTTAGTAGAGACAAGGTTTCACCATGTTGCCCAGGCTGGTCTCAAACTCCTGACCTCAAGGGCTCCGCCTCCCAAAGTGCTGGGATTACAGGTGTGAGCCATCTGGCTCAGCCTCGACTCTGTTGCCAAATTCCTTACATAAGCATACTTGCCCTAATGGCTGACTAAGCATCTCCCACATCACTCAACTTACTATGCATCATACTTTGTTCTGACAATATCCATATCCTCCTTTTGGAGATGAGAAAAACACTGCTTAGAGACAGTAAGCAATGTCCCCAAGGACAGTCGGCCAATGAGTGCTGAAGCCTGAAGTCAGCCTCAGGCAAAAGGATGGCAAAGCCTGATTTTTATTTTTTGTGTTTTTTTCTAACCATTCAGGCAATATCGTTTCTCACTGATTAGTGTCTTTTTAAAGGAAGCAAAAAGGGTTAGGGGTGGAGGGTGGTTCATAGGGGTGAGAGCACATGTCTGGTCAGATGATTAAGGAGAGCTTCCTGGAGGAGGTGACAGCTGAGTCTGGTCTGGAAGGACAGGTTGGCTATAAGCAGGTAGGTGACGAGAGTTACAATACCATCTTGTAAGGTATTAGAATATCATGGGAAATGTCACTGTCACTTTGAATACCCTCCAAGGACCTGGCTGTTAGATTAATTTTATGTGTCATCACTGTGCCATGGGGTGCCCCGATAAAGCACTCTGTCTGAGGGTGTTTCAGGATGAGAGTAGCATTTGAATTGGTGGGCTCAGGAAAATAGATTCCCCCTCACCCCCCACCCAGTTGTGGTAGGAATCCTTTAATCCATTCAGGGCCTGAATAGAACAAAAAGTGGAGGAAGGAGGAATCTGCCTCTTTTGCTTCCTGCCTGCTTTCTGAGCTGGGACATCAATCTTCCACCCTTGGATGGGATTTACACCATCTCATTGGCTCGGCTTCTGAGTCTCAGGCCTTCAGACTCAGACTGGAATGACACCAATGCATTTCCTGGGTCTCCAGCTTGAAGGCTGCAGATCGTGGGACTTCGCAGCCTTCATAAGGATGTAAGTTAATTTCTCATAATAAAGCCACACTCTAGGCCCTTTGTCACAAAGGCAGCCTCCTTCATTAGCTGGTAGACAGGGAAGGAAATGGAAAAGAGGAATGAATACGTCTTAGGGTTAAGGTGGGATGTCAGTGAAATTAAGATAGCATTGAGACAGTTAGCATTAAGATAAAGATAATTAAGAGAGCATTGAGACAGTTTCCACAGTGTCTCAAACCACAAACTGTTCTCCCATGAAAGCGCCAAGAAAACCGTAAACGCAAAGGATAAAGAAAAATTGGAATCAGGGCACACTTTGTATGAATTGGACATGAACCTGAAAGGCCAGAGCAGATTGTATGCATAAACTAGCTGGGGCTGGGCGCTGTGGCTCACACCTGTAATCCTAGCACTTTGGTAGATCATGAGGTCAGGAGTTCAAGATCAGCCTGACCAACATGGTGAAACCCCATCTCTGCTGAAAATACAAAAATTAGCCAGGCATGGTGGTGCGTGCCTGTAATTCCAGCTACTCAGGAGGCTGAGGCAGGAGAATCGCTTGAACCAGGAAGGCAGATGATGCAGTGAGCTGAGATCGTGGCACTGTCCTCTAGCCTGGGTGACAGGGGGAGTCTCCGTTTGGAAAAAAAAAAAAAAACCTAACTGGAGCATGTAGTTTAGGCCTGTCATCTTCCTTCAACCTAAGTTCAAATAATGTCATCGGCCTATTGACATTTAGGATGGTAGATTTAAGGGGTAAAATTGCACATAGGCAGAAAAACAGAAAGAGAGAGAGAGAGAGAGCACGTGCATGCTGGGCAGAACTCGGATATAGGACTGCATTTTGTAAACCAAAGTATCTGAGACAGGTCTGCATCTATTTAGAAAGTTTATTTTGCCAAGGTTAAGAATGCACCTATGACACAGCCTTAAGAGGTCCTGATGGCATGTGCCCAAGATGGTCAGACCACACCTTGGTGGTGGTTTTTTTTTTTTTTTTTTGAGACAGAGTCTTGCTGTTGTCTCCCAGGCTGGAGTGCAGTGGCACTAACTCAGCTTGCTGTAAGCTCTGCCTCCTGAGATCAGGTGATTCTCCTGCCTTAGCCTCCCAAGTAGCTGGGATTACAGGCATGTACCACCATACCTGGTTAATTTTGTATTTTTAGTAGAGATGGGTTTTCAATTCTTCAGGCTGGTCTCGAACTCCTGACCTCAAGTGATCCACCTGCCTCAGCCTCCCAAAGTGCTGGGATTACAGATGGGAGCCACAGCACTCAGCACCTTGGTTTTGTACATTTTTGGGAGAAATAAGGCATCAATCAATATATGTAACATGTACATTGGTTTGGTCCAGAAAGGCAGGATAGCTGGAAGTGGGGGCTTCCAGGTCATAGATGGATTCAAAAATTTTCTGACTGGAAATTGGTTGAAAGAATTATCAATAGAAAGGAATGTCTGGTTAATGATAAGGCATTGTGGAGACCAAGTTTTATCATGAAGATGAAGCCTCCAGGTAGCAGCTTCAGAGAGAATAGATGGTAAATGTTTCTTTTCAGACTTAATGAGTCTCTTCAGTCAGTAATTCCAAAAAGGAGGAGGATATAATGAGGCATGCCCAGCTCTCTCTTCCCATCATGGCCTGAACTAGTTTTTCAGATTAGCTTTGGAATGCCCTTGCCGAGAGGAGGGGGCCATTCAGGTGTTTGAGGGCTTGGAATTTTGTTTTTTGTTTACATCCTTAAGACTTACATTCTGTGTGAAATAGAAGGCTGAAACAAGCTTCAGAGACTTGCATTTATTTCCTTTTACCCCACTCTCTAAGAGACATGACCCAGCCACTGCCCTAGACGGGGATCTGGTCAGATTAGACATTTCTCTTTCTGAGAGATGGGCAGGACTGTGTGAAGGGCAATTCAAATGCAAGGACAAGTAGAGTCCTACCATAAACGATGTTGCATGTATGAGTGTTCTATCCCTGCTATAACAAATTACCAAAACTCAGTGGCTTAAAACAACACAAATTTATTTCAGTTCAGAAGGTCAGAAGTCCCACACGGGCCTTACTGGGCTAAAATCAAAGTGTCAGCAAAGCTGCAAGCTTTCTAGAGGCTTTGGGGGAAAATCTGTTCCCTGGCCTTTTCCAGCTTCTAGAAAACACCCACATTTCTTAGCTCATGGCCTCCATTTTCAAAGTCAGCAACCTCAGGCCGACTCCATCAGCCTGTCTCTCTCTCTCCTGCCTTCCTCTCCAACTTACAAGGACTTTTGTGATTACATTGGGACCACCAGGATAATCCAGGGTGCTATTTCAAAGTTAGCTGATTAGTAACCTTAATTCCATATTCAATCTCAATCTCCCTTTACCACGTAACATAATATATGCAGAGGTCCCAGGTTGGGCAGCCATTGTTCCACCTATCACCTTTCTCAGCCACTCAAAAATAAATATTTTAGCATTTCTGCTCCCTGCCATTGCTGGGATCTTGACAGGTAAAACAGAAGGTCAGAACACGTTTTCCAGATCTCAAAGTTAATAACCTTGACTTTCCAAAGTAGAAGGAACTGACCCAGCAGAGAGCAGTGACCTCCGCAATACCCTTACCAAGAGCAAAGCTCAGAGCAGGCTGCTTAAATCCCTAAGTCAATATTTATTTCCTTATCTGCCAAATAAAAAACAACAAGCAACCTCATAGAGAAGAAGCAAGATTTAAATGACACATACATACATTTGAGTAAATATGAAGCCCCGAATAAGCTTTCCCTTTAGACTCTCTTCACCCTTACCTTGCCTGTTTCAAGCTTTCTAGACATCACTACATTTTCCAGTCATTCTTTTATGTAACATTCTGGAAGCAAAATAATCACTCCGCTTTTAATTCCAGAATATTCACTGCCACGTGTATACCATGCAATTTTCCAAATCACAAGCTAATTAAATACCCCAGCAGGCCAGACCCGAGTGGCTCACACCTGTAATCCCAGCACTTACAGACCAGAGACCTAAGTGAGAAGATCACTTGAGGACAGGGTGTGAGATCCACCTGTGCAACATACAGAGACCTTGTCTCCACAAAACACAAAATATAACGAGGCATGGTAGTGAAGCAGGAGTGGCCGTGAGAAACAGACCTCTCAGACACCGAACTAGGAAGGGAGAGGTGATTTATTTCTGCCGGAGCAAGACAACGTGTTTGTCTGACAGCCAAGCTCCTCTAACAAAGAGAAGCTCTGCCTTTATATAGGCTTACAACTCTAGATACTACACATGAAAGGGTCTTGGGTTTACAGTTTTAGAAATTACATATGAAAGGGTCTTGGGTTTACAGCCTTAGAGATTACATGTGAAAGTGTCTTGGGTTGACAGTTTTAGAAATTACATGTGAAAGGGTCTTGGTTGATGGAGGAGGAGTGGGGTGGGGAGGGTTGATCTTGTTTAAGTAAAAACAGTGCCTTCCGGAGAGATTCCCCCATACCACAGCTGTATTCTATAGGAAGGGGATTTAGGAGACACCAGTCAGCCAGCCTTTTCTTCTATTGAAATGCAGTGTGGAAGTCAAGCGGGAGGTGATCTTAGATGCTTGGGTCTCCTTCCTCACCAGCCTGCAAACCAAGTCCTAGCTACTCAAGAGGCTGAGGCAGAAGAATCACTTGAGCATAGGTGGTCAAGGCTGCAGTGAGCTATGATTGTGCCACTGCACGCCAGCCTGCGTGACAGGGCAAGATCCTGCCCTCCATGAATAAATAAATACATGCATACAACATATCCCAGCAAAGGACTCAAAGTAGATTAGACATGAATGTGGACATCTATCAATAGGTGCATTTCCTTGACTCTTGGTGCAAAGCATCAATTACATTAAATAATTTCTTAATAAAATTTCCTCATTATGATCCACTTTCCTTCCTTGTTCACTCTTTCTGAAAATATTATTGGATAGGAAATAAACATTCTTTCTAAAGACTATCAATAACCATCAAATAAGATGAAAAGGACAGAGTAGAGGAGAGACATCTGCAGTACTGTTTTGTGCTGCTTGATTGTATTACAGTCTAGATAAATTCAGACAAACTGACCTAGGCAGCACTAACTCAGGATGCAGGGATGTTTGGGTTATTCCTTGTTTATTTGTTTCATTTTGAACAGGATCTGGCTCTTCAGCTCAGCGGGAATTCAAAAAGCATTTACTCAATCTCTAATTAGGATAGCTAACATTTGTTGAGGAGTTACTCCACGTCATGCACTGTGCTTAGCCACGTTGGCACCCAGTGTCTCATATGGTCTGCTGTAGTTTGAATGCTTGTGTCCTCCAAAATGGGGCTGCCCCTTCCATCACAAGCCCAGAGTTCTAGGAGGGTAGAATGGTTTCAGGGATGAGCCTGGGACACCTCCCAGTGGGCTCCCTGCGCAGGGCCACCTCAGCACTCTGCTCCTCACATTCCAGCATGGCACTCCTTGACTGCCCTAGCTGTGGCTGAGATGACCCTGGATGCACCCTGGGTCACTGCTTAGAAGAGTGCATGCAGTAAACCGTGGCGGCATCCATGTGGGGCTAATTCTGCAGGTGCATAGAGCGGAGCAGTGGGGCTGAGACAATCTCCAGCTGGATTTCAAAGGATGTCGCAGAGAGCCTGAGGGCCCAGACAGACTTGTCAAAGGAGCAGGGCTACCTCAGAGAGCCCCTAATAGGGCAACTCTTGGACATAACCGCAGGATCAGACCTGCCATAGAGAGTCTTTACCAGGTAGGCCCAGTGGAACTGTGCAGGTGAGGCCACCACCAAGACCCCAGAACTGTAGAGCTATCAATGTGTAGCAGCAGCCTGGGAGAGCTGCAGACAGGAAACCCCAGCCCATGAGAGCCCCTGCGTGGACTGAGCCCAACAACACTATAGAGGCTTTGGGGGCCCAACCCCCGCCCTAGCGTACCTGGAAGGCAGGACAAGGAGTCAAAGGAGATTATTCTGGAGCTTTAAGATTTAGTGTTGTTTGCCCTGCTGGCTTTTGGTCTTACATGGAACCAAGTACCTTCTCTTTTGGCCTATTTTCCCCTTTCTGGAATGGTCTATCCCAGGCCTATCCTGCCATTCATCTATTTTAGGAAGAGATAATTTTTTTTTAATTTCACAGGCTCATGGCTGGAGAGGATGAATCGTGCTTTGAATCTCACCACCTGATTTAGATGAGACTCTTGACTGTAGACTTTGGAGTTGATGCTGGAGTTAAGACTGGGGTTATTGGACTGGAATGAATGTATTTTGTATGTGAGAAGGACATGATTTTGGAAAAGCCAGAAGTGGAATATTATGGTTTGAATATTTTTCCCCTCCAAAACTTATGTTGCTATGTAGTTGCTGTTGATAGGTTGGACTTTTGAAAGGTGTTTAGGTCATAAGGGCTCCACCCTCATGAATGGACTAATGCCATTG